>NC_087337.1:3715765-4051765 GCF_037043105.1 Vanessa tameamea
AACTTCTCCAAAAAATGTTTATATGTGAGCTGAAACTGCGAACTTCGTACCGCATAACAGTCGATTCTTTAATATTTAGTTTTTTTTTTTTTTTAATTCTGCTTTTCGGGACGCCGGGTCAGCTAGTATGATAAAAAAAATAAAGTTAATAAGCCAACAAATATATTCTGTCAATAAAATGAAAATTATAAAACATCTTAAATTAAATAAATAAATATTGGACAACATCACATACATTACTCTGATCCCAATGTAAGTAGCTAAAGCACTTGTGTTATGGCACATCAGAAGTAACGACGTTACCACAAACACCCAGACCCAAGACAACATAGAAAACTAATTAACTTTTTCTACATCGACTCGGCCGGGAATCGAACCCGGGACCTCGGGGTATCGTTCGTTTATTTTTATCGTAGTACTTTATGGTGAGAGGGCAATGGAAAGGAGCTGTTTAAATATAAAACTAAAAGTTAGAATAAGAAACAGAAATCCGAAAGGTAACTAAGCTAAAGGATGCTCTACGGTTCTCTCAAAGTCTGAAGTGGAGGTGGACTGGTCATGTGGCGAGGTATGACGACAGTCGATGGACTATCAACATCACGAGATGGAAAGGACCGTTTGGCGCTAGAAAGAGAGGTCGCCCGTGCGCTCGGTGGCAGGACGAGATTGTGGCCTACATAGGAAGGGACTGGATGACCTCTGCCAAAAACAGAAATAAATGGAATTCTTTGGAGGAGGCTTTTACCCTGAGGGGGTCCACAAATCAAAATGGTTTACTAAATTTGTTGGTTACAATTTATGTTTGTGGAATAAACAAAGCTGTTTTATTATTATTACTTTATGGTGATCGATAGTTTTTGTTTTGTTACCTGGCGCGTAAACGAATAGTCCAGATGGTTTTCCAACACGGGAACAGAGATGTTATAATTGCACTAAACTCGAGTATTGATAACTCGGCGATCTATACTTTTCATATAAAAATGTCTTAAAAGTCGCGCTGTTGTGGATTTTCGGACATCTAGGTGGTGCGGGTGAAACTTAGAATTTTGACGAGATGTCCGAAGGTGAAATTCAGCAGCCGGGATTAATCCAAACAATTCCTGTAGATATGATAATGGAAAACAATGTTCGTATTTGATGAGCTTGTGATGAAATTACAGCATCATGGAGAGTTTGATCCCAATGTGCAACGTTTTCTAACAGTTGCAAATGATATAAGGCTTCTCTGTAAGATCCACACAATTCACCATCAACTGTTCGTAAATTTTGGAATGATGTTGGGCCACATTGACCAATAGCAGCCGTAAATAAAAACATTGAAAGTCGTCGATTTTTCAAAATGACTTTTAAAAAAACTTTCAGTGAATTTGGAATTTCTTCGTTCATATTCTAGAACATTTTGCTTGGACGAGGATCATTTTCATTGTTTACTGATCTTATATTTTCGAATAATAGATGCTGCTATTTTCACAATTCGAAGACGTTATTCTGCTTCAGTAAGTTTTCTGTTGTCGTTCCATGATTTATTGTTAAAATCATATTGCGCGTCGGTAAAACAAATACTAGTTAATGGGGTACTTTTAGTCGTAACAATTTTTTCTTTCCGTATTCGTTAACAAGTTTTCTCTTAGTAGCTTTGTCATCGGGAACGTAATCTGTGCCAACACTTTTTAATTATAGTCCGTTCACAGTTATTTTAGCTCTGGCTAATGTGTTGCTATATCTAGTTTCTAAAAATCCTTTGTATAAAATTAGGAAATCGTGATAGATGAGGGAATATTTGTTGGTAGTGGCAGAATGATATGAAACTGACCTTCATATATAATACCTATTTACTTCTGAGCCAAATGGAGACTTATATGTTACCGTATACAGTGGTGGTCGTATACCTACATAATTCGGTGCAACCGGTGGTAGTAGCTAGAAGAGACAGACCCGTAGATGGATAGAGGCGTGGCGTGGCGGTTTTTCCGAACCGATACGACTTGGGAACCTTCAAGAAAAGAGCGTACTCTATCCTGAAAGGCCGGCAACGCACCTGCAAGCCCCCCGGTGTTGCAGACGTCCATGGGCGGTGGTAGTTACTTTCCATCAGATGAACCTCCTGTTCGTTTGCCATTAATAACATAAAAAAAAAAAGCATAATTATTTCTGTACCAATGCTCCTGTACCTTGTATAGTCATAAAAATATTATTGTAACTATATAACTGTTTTTTGGTAATAAATAAAAACAAGTACGGATTGGTCCAAGCTTTTATTTAGAATAAGAATGATCTAAATGGACATCATCAGAAGAGAACGAATAATCAGAAGTGTTATCAGACTCGGTGTCCGAGCCATCGTTTACTTGTGCAATAATATTCTAGTAGTCTACGTTTAAGTCAATATCGATCTTTAACTCTGCTAAAAGTTTCTTTAAAGTTAGAACCTCTTTCCTGACTGCGTACATTTCGTGTATTTTATTTTTAACTCCACAAAGATCAAAAAAAAAAAAAGATCTTCTATCTGTATTTATTAAATGTGTTATTTTCTCGGTGTAGAGATTTTTCGAGACGTGGAAGCAGCAATTTCATATTTAGTAATGGTGCTGATGGTTTTCTCAGACAAACCTGAAATTTAAAATGCCTTAATTAATAAACTTGCAACATTTAATTTACACTCATACATAATGGTACCGTTCACCATTAAATTAACGATTTCACTTGTACGCACTTAGAAAATACTTTTACTGGATATAGTGCGTGCCGTGGATGGAAGGTGAATAATACCATGACCTATATTGGTTCTCTACTTACAAATCTATTCATTTGTAAAATTTATAATTTTATGTAATAATCATTAATCCTAAATTATAACATTTTTCAACATACGGGAATTGTTTAATAGCAGGTAACATTATTTTATATACCTGTAATGACAGCTGTCAGCTACCCGTTTCAAACGGAATTACAGGACCTTTACGAACTTTTTCCTTTTCACAAAATTCACACACAGCCAACACGATCTTTCTTCCACTACTCTTGAATTCTTTTTGGCATGATTAAATGTATTTAATCACTGAATTTATCATATAACTCGAGGAGCTCTGAACAATTAGACAGTCAGTGATGCCAACCTAACGCGCAGCCTCTTTGATAGATTTCTGAAGTAAAATAACTGTGAACGGACTGTTGTTTAAAGTGAACTGACATTCATCATTAGTCTCAATAAATGAGTATATTTTGTCCATAGTGAATCCATCACTATTTTCGGGACGACCGACCGAAGCACCCGGGGTTGGTTTCATGAAAGACTTAAAACAATCAGAATGATATCGAACTTGTGCAGCGACTAGGTCATACTCGTAAATAATCCGTCGTGTAACAGCCCTAGCGATATCGTCATTACGAATCGCTGCATTCCAAGAACAGAGTTTTAAGTAAGCGTCCACACTTGATGAATCTTTCGTCGAATATTTATCTTTTTTTTTCTTTTTATTCATTCGCTTCTTCATTGCAAAGAATACAGATATCTTTCAAGAAGAAGCGCGGTCCGCTGGAATGCATTTTGCTGTGAGGTGGACTCGTAGATGTCGATGTGCTGGCATCTTGACGTCTTTTTGATGCCAATACGCTAGATTTTCTAGAATTCCTACAGAACTAGCTATTCGTAGATATTCGTCTTTTCCGTCTTTTCTGTCAAAACTTTAGTGTCTCAACGTGTCAATTCCGCGTTCTACAATAACAGTTTTACCATCCAGCAAAGATGTTAAAGAACTTAGTGGATTTGCCTTTTTGTAATAAAAGTTTTAATTATAACAAACAGTCTTTATTGTGTCACAGAGCAGAGTAATGCTAAGAAGAAAGAAAAAGGCGCGAAATTTACCACAGACTGTACATAGTTGGCTATAGATAACTTATAATTTAACAAAAGATTTATCACAAATAAAATATATTTCTACTATGCTTGTACACTTTATTCAATTTATTTGATAAAAATTTACTAAATATATTAAGTTAGCACGTCCGTTCACAAGGACATATCATTCAATACTGACGTTCATTTGTTTGTATAAAAATTGACCGGTATAGAAAACATTTCTACTCTAACAAAAGAAAGGTACGCAGATACTCATCAAAGATTGATATCTTAAAAGTTCGTTGTGTTTATATTTCTTCTTGAGCATTGAAAGACTTGGACGTGGTCAGACGTTTGTGTAACGCGCTCTTGAAAAGACTAGATAAAATTCCTCTTTACATATTTGTTCAGTACTTATCGATACAGTTAGTTCTTATCGATAAGCCCTAACAGTGCGTTAAGACTTCGAAGTCCTCTTGGAAGGTATCGGGGCTCCCTCTGACAACGAATTTCTTGAGCTTAGTATCGGCTGGGATCGAGTCACCGGGGACGGTATCTTAGTGTTTTGCTGGCTAATCTCCCAATCCCCTACGCTCTTTCTCCCAGAGGTAAATGTCGAGTTCATTAGGGAAGTACCCGCTTTCGCTGTCAAGTTTGTATTATTCCTTTGGGAAATAAAATCACCACTTTCATCACTCTGAGATTTTGCTGGAGTGTGAAACATTTAGATATTTCACAATACGTCTAGAATATACAGAAATTACACTTTTGTGTTGAGTCAAAGACAAGATCACAGTAATTGCACGGATATATGATAAAAATTTACTATCAAATTAATTATTAAAGCTTAATTTCCGTATAGCGGTACCAAGGTATAAATGTCAGTAATTAAAATATTGAAATTATAATTAACTAATATGATTATAGGTTATTAGTATTATTTGTAATTGGTTAAAATAGAAAAACTTATTTTTCTTGGTACTGTAAAGAGGTCAAAAATGTCAAAGCTCAAAAGATATAAATTTAAAATAGAATAAATAAAATTATTATATTTTAAAATAGTAAACCCTTGTGTCGAGAGCACGCCAAGATTTTTGGTCAAAAATCTTTTTCTGCTTCTCGGTTAATAAAAATAAGCATTGTTTTAGTCGGGAGTGTATTATGTCAGGAGCTCCTTGGTTCAACAGTTAAGTCCAATAGTGAAATAAAATTAATTATGATAACTTGTTATTTGTAAAACATGTTGGGAAGGAGTGTATACAGCTCCTTTCCTGTCAACTTACTAAGTTAACTTAGGGTATGTAAAGGTAGGAAGTACATTTTAAAATATTTTTTTTTTCGATTATTCTTCGCGGAAGAAAATTCATTAAATAATGCTTTGCTCTCTCAATTGCTACCTGCATTTTGTAATTTTTTAAACTCACAATTTCACCCGTTTTTACCTGTTTTTTCGTGTTTTTTCGATATTTTTCTCAGTTTTTCCTCTATAGTTAATTCATCTGCTGTCCTATCTCTATCCGTTGTTCGTAGCGATTGTGGGGCCCTCTGTCCTGCATCCGTCGACGCATCACACTCCCGGATCGGCCTCTCCGTTCCGGAGATATTTCGTTAAAACTTAAAATTTGTGACCTCCCACCCGCCCTGTTATATACATACAGAATAGGGAGGGTAAATTTTCACTGAATTTTTTTTATCTTCATTTCCGAAAGCCCGGACTCTGGGGATCATAAATTATGCCTTAGAGCCACCCTCAGCCACGTACTTCCTGAGGCAAGCCGCTTTCTTTGGCTGCTTACACCAGGACACAATGGACTCCTATATGGAGACTGCGTCGGACGCCTCGGTCCGGTTCGTCGACCAAGACGATTCCGAATCGGGCTCCGACTCGGCGAGACCCGCTGCCGACCGCCGCGGCAACAAAAAGAACGGGCTCAGCCACGCTAGGGCTGAATAACAGAACAAACAGGAGGAAGATGGGGAGCTCACCTTCGAGCGGACCCTGCGTAGCCGAGCCTTCAAAAAGGTGCGGGCTGCGGCGCCGGTGGTCGCAGAGCCGATCCCACCAAAAAAAGACCCAGCCGACCTTAATGCCGAGGAGCTCCGCGCGGAGGCTGGAAGGTGTGCGACCAAAATAAGAGAGGTCGCATTAAAATCCTCCAATTTAAAAGGAGGATTTGTCAAGAGGCTGTAGGAAGCAGCGGCCTCTCTGGAGGGCGTGGTCGAGGCCCTCGCCTCTCAGACGGAGGCCGAGGAGAGCAGGAGGCTCCGGGCGGACAACAACCGCCTGCACAGGGAAGTCGAAAACCTCAAGGCGGAACTTAAAGCCCACCGCCGTGAGTACGCGGAGATGCGTACCACGGTGGCAGCGGCGACCGAGGCGGTCAACACCCCGCGAGGCGCTCCTTCGATGGATCAAGCTTCATCGTCACGTCGATCGGCGCGGCGATGAAGGACCAACTGGCGAGCTTCGAGGAGCGTCTCCCTCCTGCGAGAGTGCAGCGACCTCCTCTGGCGCAGGAACCCTAGGGACCGCCACCCTCTATCACGGCGGCCCGACAGGCCGAGAGGGCTAAGGACCAGGCCAGGCCTAGGAAGGCGGCCCCACCAGCGGCCAAAATCGCGCCCACCGCCGGTCCGTCGAGCGCCCCGGACGCACCGGCGACGACACAACCACCACCGAACCAGGAGCCGTCCTGGTCCACGGTGGTGAAGAAGGGCAGGAAGGGGAGCAAGGCCACCCCTTCTGCCGACGCTTCGGCCGCAAGGATGCCGCCGAAAACGCCTCAGGTGGCCAAGCCAAAACTGACCACCCCTCGCACGGCTGCAATCGTGGTCTCCTTGCAGCCGGAGGCCGAAGGGAAGGGCGTTACTTACGCCCAGGTCTTGGAGAGAGCGGAGCAAGGCATCAAGCTCCAGGGCCTCGGGATCAGCGGTGGGCTGAAGGTGCGACGCACGGCGACCGGGGCCTGAGCTCTCGAGTTGCCGAGAGCCCAAGCGGAGCAGGCCGATAGGTTGGCGGCGAAGCTCCGAACCGTGCTCGACGGGGTCGCCGACGTGGTCCGGCCAGTGAGCAAGGCCGACCTGAAGGTGACGGGGCTCGACGACTCCGTCACCGCGGAGAAACTTGCCGCGGCGATCGCGCGCGCATGTGACTGCTCCTCCGACGCAGTGAAGTGCGGAGTGATGCAGTGCGGACCCGGTTTCATGGGGATGGTCCGCGTCACCTGCCCCCTTACGGCAGCGAAGAAGCTGGCCGCTGCCGGTCGCCTCCTCGTCGGGTGGAGCTCGGCCAAGGTGGCCGTAGTGAAGCAGCGCCCTATGCGCATGCTTAACAAAAGACGAAGCATACGGGGAACAGCGAGACCTCACAAGCGCGAACCAATAATTTTCTCATCAATGCCTACAAATTGTATATACTAATAATATCCAGTAACAACGATATATTTTTGTAAATATTTACGAAGCGTTGGATGTGACGTTGCAACGACATGTGATCACGTCGACGATTTCATTATTGCTCTCAATAAAATGACACAAAATGCCGAGGCACATTTCTCATTGCTTTATAAGCAAACCGAGAATCAAGCAATGCCACTAAATGGGATGTTCACTATGACCATGCCACGATTATTCCCAGCAACACCGAAGTAACGTAGCTGCTGGCACTCCCAAGGCATATTACAGACGCGCTTTAGCTTATCCTGGTTGATCATATTATTAAACATTTAAAAGAACGCCTCGTTAATTAAAAGTCAGTGATACCATAAAAAATGCTTGCATGGAGTCATCTTAGTAAATTATTAAACAAAGTGAAAACCAAGAATGAAATTCAGACAACAATAGACATCATTTAAAAAATGTATATCCCTCCTTGCTTGACTAAAATTAGAATTCGTTGCGGCCCTGTCGAATTTGAAAAGGTCAACAGTTGAATTGTGCCTTATTCGCCCCAATTATCTAAAATATTTAATGCACATTTAAATGTTGTAACCAACAAGGTGAAGCTGGTAACACAGCTGGAGCAGCTACAAAACAGACAGAAAAAGATCCAAGTTACCGAATAAACCAACGATGTTAAAATTATGACGTCAAATTATTGAGGAGGTTGCTCGACGTTAGTTTTTTATTCAGTATGGTCATATATTATGTAGACAATATGAAGCAAGTGCTTCTCAAAAAAAAAAATTTCGGGAAGGACATATAATACACATTCATACATTCAGTGAATAATATAAATATTATATCATTTTGATAGTAGTCGTAAACAACTAACATTGCACATAACAGTCATTTATTTTACAGAAGTTGATGGCGATGAGCTTAGTCACCAATAACTTTGTGCTGTTAATAAATGTCTAAGACATGATGCTTCAGCAGTTTGGACTCATGTCAAACCCATATTAAACTATATTACAGAAAAAATTGTTCCATCAGATTCACCTTCGAGTCAATACAAAAATTAAAAGATTTTCATGTTACATCGTATATATTAGTCTCTTTGTCAATATCAAAATTCTCTGCGCGTTAACATCGAATTATAGTGTATGAGGACAAGAAAAGTACTAGCTATACTTAAACAAGCAGCATTTCGAGCTGTATCTCTTTTTTCTAGACCATTCATCACATAATAGTAAAGTTTTCCCAGCTTTCCTTTTCCTTTCCCAATTTTTCGGACATTCGATTCGAACTAAATTGCTATTCGTAAATTAATAATAATAATCTACAAAATTAATCCAAAAATTGTTAACTTTCGCAATAACGCATTATTGTAAAAAAAGCGTGAGACTTGAGACTCCTTAACCAGACAATATAATGCTGTTGCCACTAGTGGTACCAGGACGTGGCAGCAGCTGCGCCACTTATATGAAAATATTAAACAGCGAACAAAAAAGAAATTGGCAGATGAAAACGTAATGTTTATTTGTTTAAGTTTATATTATTAGATTTTGTTATAATTACAATACATTTATCTAATTATAACACTTGTATTTCAGAGAAAAATCTTTTACGAAAAAGAAAAGATTATGATAATAAAAAAAAAGCATTAGATGATAAGGTAAGGTTGACAAAATAGCCATGGAGCACTTCATCAGATTTCACTTTTAACATTAATTCATTTTATAGAGAGAATTAATATGCACCGGTGGTGGGCCATATAAAAGTAGTAATTTAACTAATATGGATGCTCAACTTCTAGCAATGGTTGCTCCCCAAGTACAACCATTGCCAAACCCCTATGATGACGCTGCTCTTTATTTTGGTCAGTCATCAAATAAAATATTTTTCAACTACTGTAAATATAACACACAAAAATAATTGTTATTATAACTTTACACAGGGGACACAGAAATGGATGTTGAACGGGGTATTCATACAGAAACCATGTGTGAACGTATATCCTTTTATATTATTAAAAAAAAATTAATTAAACACAGTTTCAAAGTCAAATTTAAAAATTAATTATTTAAAATTGAATTGAATGACAAAAACTATTGTTTTAGATGAAAGAGTATCTGATTGTAATGTTATGGGTGCTGTTTCATCAACTTCACAAGTAAATGGTAATTGACTATTATTTTTATTTATGTTAATGGATGTATTTAAGATGAAATCCTAATATATGTATAAATCTGTTTCTTAGATAACAATGTAACACAGCAAAAGACTGTAATACTTAGCCAAGCACAAGATAAAGAGAAGGTTAAAAATGGTAAATATTGAAACAAATACTGTCTGTAAACCTTAAATAGCTTATGGATGTTAATAATTTTAAAATTATCAATATAACATAGCATATATTTATAATTCCAGAAAAGGCAGGACAAAAAACAATAAAAAAAATGCATTGCCCGTGGATCAATAAAAGAACAATATTTTAAAACTAAATTACAAACTGCCAGACTAGAAAAAAAAAATTAATAAACAGGGAAAAAAGAGAGAATAACAGATATAAAATGGAACACAACAAAATAAAATTGAAATGGAAATACTCCATTCGAGGAAGAAAAGATTACAGGGTCGACCAGTCTTTTTGTACTTACATTTATCTATATTTTTATATAAATTTTTATATGTTATACATAACACTGAACGGTACGCATATTTCAAAAAATATTAGAAAATGCTGAAAGAACCAAGAAGAACTATAAAAAAATTAACGAATTACCAGATAACGTACAAAAAGAAAAACGAAAACAATGGCGAGAGAAACAAAAAAAGAAGATAGAGAAAGATACATCTGTCTTTGAAGTTTCCGAAACTGACAAAAGGATTAAAAAAGAAAAACGAAAGGTTCGATACATTTTGTCCAAAGATAATTTAATCCTTAAAGAAAGAGTACAAAATATGTCTAAAATTATAAAAAGGCAAAGAAAAGCTATATATCGCTACAAAAAAAAAGATGAAAACCTTACAACAATCATTAAACAAGGTGGAAAAGGAATTTGAACAATTCCGAAAATCGAATGCAAATATTACCATAGAAAATAAAGAAGCAACGCCATACTCAAAAACAGAAAGATTATTGCAAGAAACCGTTCCAAATATTCCTAGTCCTGACAAAAACAGAGTCAAAGAATTATTGTCAAATCAATATTCTAAGGCAAAATCAAAATTTGATAAAATTGTTATGAAGAATCTGGTAAATAGTGAGGTAGTGAAAAAATATAAATTAAAGACTGAATTTGGGTATTCTTGCTTGGGATTGAAAGGAAGATTAAGGCAACGAAAAGTAGCACTTGAAAAGAAAAAAATGAGGAAGTTGAAAGAAATACAACATTTTCTTGAAAGAGATGATAACAGCAGAATAACTGCAGGGAAAAGGGAAACTAGAACACATAGCAAAACCAAAAAACAGGTTAGATATTTACTAGATTCATTGGAAAAATTGCATAAGAAGTATAAAGAAGAAGGTGGTTTGGCTTCTTACACAGTATTTACCAGATACAAGCCATTTTATATATTAGATCCTAAAATTACACAAAGAAATACATGTGCTTGTGTCAAACATGAAAATTTATCATTTTTAGCCCAAAAATTTAAAAAAATCATAAATCCATGTACAATGAGTGCAAAAGCTGTGAAAATAAGACGGTTTCATTTAATTTGACACAAAAAAAAACATATATATGTGATCATGGAAAACATTTAGGTTTTATAAAAATACCACATTCAGCCGCAATAACTATACATCAGAACGAAGACAAAGATCATGTCACTCTATTAGCAGCAACGAAGCGTCTAACTCTTTGTGATGTTACCAATTTAACAAGTAATCACAAAGTACTTGTAGCGGAGCCTTCAAACTTAAAAATACTCTACAACAAATTAATTAAGTAAATGAGTAAAAACTGAAATATGTGATGATTATGTGATAGTAATTAAGAGTAAAATGCCTGATTATGGAAAGGTAAAAAAATTGAGTACAATTTTACTTCTATAAGACTGATTACCAAAAAAAACGAACTAAATCTCAATTCATATAAAATTAGGAGAAGTTTTTGTAAGAAGAAAAAATGTCTAAGTCTATTATTATAATACTTTTTATTTTAGACTGTTAATTTATTTGTTGTTGATTAATCATTAATAAAGTTGATTTCCTTAAAATTTGTCGTTTTATTGTAAATTCATTTATAAAGTGTCATCACCATACACTCGAAATCATCACCATCCACGGAAAATCTCTGCTGCCAGATAAACCTCTTCCAGGCACCGAGGAGCCCGTACCTCATGTACTTATCGGCGACGAAGGTTTTGCTTTAAATACATATTTGATGCGTCCATTCCCAAGAGCCTTAGCTACACAAGACGGAAGAAAAACAAATTTTAATAAAAGACTTTGCAGGGCACGTCGGGTGGTTGAAAATACGTTCGGAATATTAGCACAAAAATGTACGCTGTCTATACCGCTATTGTTTAAAAAGAAAACGAAAATTACCTATAAAAAAAATATATATATGGCTACTTTGTTACCGTGAAAATCATTCCTTCACCTTGTCCCTTAGTTCAAAAATATTACTAAAATGCCTATTTATATGAAATATATCAATATTCTTAATAATAAATTTATGCAAATATATGACGGAGGCGGTTAAAATTCAAATCCAGAGACAGCGACATCGTGAGCTAGTGGCACGTGCACCGGACGTCATCGCCCCACCGACTCCCCACTACGCGCTGATACTATAAAAGACTAGACGCGCCGGGTATCGGCAGTCTTGGTTTAGCAGCCGAGCAGTGCACTACACTACTCAGCTCTGACTCGAGACTTCTTCCTGTGATAACAGTGTGCCTTGCTTGTTACAACCGCGTTAATTCGCGGCGGAATACCAACCGTACCGAGCTTTCGCTCAGTACATAGTTAGCCGTTGCTCGCTAACGACCCCTCACGTGATCCGCAGCATGAGTCGGCCGACTAGCGCTGAGCCCAAATCTGGACCTGTACTGGGTCCAGAGGAGGACTCAGACATTGCTGTTTTCATAAGGGAATTTCGTAGGACGCACTCCAGGTCGCCAACGACGAGAGAAAGAAGAGACCGGTCGCGGTCTCACCATCGAGTCGTCCGGCCGGTCACTGGCCCCCACCACTCGCCGTCCCTGCAGGTGGACTTCTCGCGAGGTCGCAGCCAGCATTCGAGCGGCGAGGCCGAGAACGGGATCACCGCAGCGCCGCCCACTACGACCCTGGACTTGCCAACACGTAGCGTTGTTGTGCAAGTCAAGCCAGCGCCGGAACATCTGGCAAGTATGCGTTCAACGCAACTCAAACCCACCTGCTCTCTTTCTGTGCACAGCATGGAAATCGACGAGCAACCCAACGCGCTCAGGAGGAGCCACTCCGCGTCGTCCGAAGAGGACGCCACGGAGTTGAAAAGGAGGTGCCCGGAGGCAAGACCCAAGGACTGCGCCAGTGCGCTCCGCGTAAAGGCACCGGTCCAAGAAAAGGAGCCCGCTACCGGGCCAGTGAAGACCACCACAGCGGCAGGCGCAGAAAAGCCACCTACCCAAAAGAATACCCACCACTTGTGGTGGAGTCTCCCGAATTGGGCACACCATTTCCGTGTGCTCAAACAGAAACTCGGACGACCCCCGAGCGCACGCCCATACCAAAGAGGAGTGCGATTCTCGCCAACAACCGAAGAGGAGTATCGCATCATACAGCGGTACCTCACAACTCTAGAAAGAAAGGAGAACGTCTCATGGTTCTCTTATTCGCTACCAGCGGAAAAGAGCCTAAAAGTAGCCATCAGAGGCTTACCATACAACACCACGGCCGAAGAGGTCGAAGAAGAGATGCGCGAACTTGGGTTCGAACCAGAAGTGGTAAAGCAGATCCAGGCTAGGAAAGGCCGCCCTGGGTGCATGTACTTCACCCAACTGAAGAAGACCCCTGATCTAACACCGGCGATATACAAAGTAACGGAGTTTGCTTTGCATGAGCGGAATCAAGATAGATACATGGCGAGGGAAGAAAAGCCCCGCACAATGCCACAGATGCCAGAAGTGACGCCCCAAAAAGAAGAGCAAGGCGAACAAACCTCCGGAGAGCAAGCCCAGTGCAACCACTAAAGTTGCACCTGCGCCTGCACCCACACCAGCACCGGCGCCAGCGCCGGCACATAAACCAGCTGCCACCACCGCAACACACACGCGATCGAAAACAGCAACCACTGGCAAAGATAAGGAAATTGTCAAGGCCGCCATCACAATTCTGCAAGGGGTACTTAGCGCCCTGCTAGAAGAACGTGACCCAGTGCCTGTAATATTACAGGGCATCACCATCCTGCTCAGCCGCAATGAATAGCAAACTCCGTGTTATTCACTGGAATGCCAACGGGCTCAGAAACAAGCAACTGCTGTTTCAAACCCTCCTGCAAGAGGAGAACATAGACGTGGGTCTCATATCAGAGACCCACGCCACAGACTCGGATCGAAGACTGAAGTTTGCAAACTACCATACATACCGCAAGGGCGAACGCTCGGATGTGAGCAACCAGGCCTATAGAGGCCTCGCGGTACTTGTCAAGAGGAGAATTGTACACACGCCTATCCAGACTACATCGCTAGGGACAATGTACGCCTTGGGCATCGAAGTGTGCACTGGAGGGACAGCCCTACGCCTCTTCGCCTGCTACAAAGCTCCCAACGCAAGAATGGTTCCTGCAGACATCCGATCATTGCTGGACTCACCAACTCCAACAATCATCGCAGGAGATCTGAACTGCAAACACACCTCATGGAACTCGACCACCAACACTACGGATGGCAGACGACTCTGCCAAGACGCTGAAAAGAACGGATACACAGTCAGCGGTGCAGAGACCCCGACTCACTACCCGTTCCGATCAGACCAAACACCCGACGTGCTAGACATAGCCGTCCACAGAGGGCTCACACAGAGGCTCTCGCAGGAAGTCTTGGCGGACGACATGGGGTCCGACCACCAACCGGTTCTCCTAACACTGCAAGCAACCCTAGCTGCAGCCAGACGACCACCTCGCCGGTGCACCGACTAGACAACCTACAGGGAACATCAGGAGGAGAACACGAGGATGAAACCAGCAACAAACGCTGAGGAGATAGAAGACCCCGCCTTAGATTTTCTACTATATTGGTATGTTTTATAAACTTTCTGTGAATGTCTATGGATGGAAAGTAATACGAGAGCACTGATAAAATAAAAAACACTCGAGTGATAGGCGTAAAATTTTTAAATATAGTGTAAGATATCGCCCTTATCTGTCAAAGTTACCCAGATTTATTGTACTCATATTTTTATATTATATTAAAAAATGATTACAACAAACTTAATATACTGTGTTTCTATTTCATATCCTAATTAATGCAGAATAATGGGTAAAATGCACCAAATTTCAGTATTTTAAGAAATTTTATATTTGACTACTTGAGTTTCAGTTATATTCGGTTTCGGTTTCGGCCGGAAAACCAACTTCGGTCGGACTCTATTTGTAATCAATCTAAATTTCTTAAGTCCGAGAATCTAATACAAAATGGTTCAAACTTGAATTGTGAACGGATGTAAAAAAGAGGTATATCCCGGTTGTGGGCTGTCCTTTCACAGATAACTACATTTTGTTTTAAAATACTAGATATATTCAGTAGAATATATCTGGAAAATTATCCAAATATGCAGTAGTGTGCAGCTCACATTTTAAGGGTGAAGATTTTATAACGGAAGTTAGAAAAAAACTAAAACCTGAAGCAGTTCCTTCACTTCTGCCGAAAATTATTCCCAAGAAGAAAAAAAATAACAGCTTTGAGTTCAATACTAGTAGAAACGCAGGAAACCCTTTTTATGCCAGGATTTTCTGTAGAGCCACCTTTAAAAAAAATTAAATTGCAATCTGATATTAGTGCACAAACGCAAGAATTTTCAATTTTCAGAAAGGCTAAATTACATCGTGAAGTTGGCATTCGGATGATGTAAAGTCATTATCACTTGCCATTTCTATTTCTATTCTGCCAGAGCGTACAGACTTTTAAGAAATTATATGCCTCTTCCCCATCCTTCGACACTAAGAAGACTTTTGTCTACCAATCAGTGCAATGTTGGATTCATGAAAGAAGTTTTGAATTTTATACAGGTAATAACTTCTGAAAATGACAGTTTGAAGAATGTGGCATTAATCTTTGATACGATGTCTATATGGTCAGAATTGCGATACGATTCAAAATCAGACAAGTATTGGGGCTATGTTGATTGTGGTGGTATCCTGACTGATGATTCAGAAACCTTAGCTACAGAGGTGCTAATATTTCAAATAGTTTACTGCACTACAAAATTCAAATGTCCTATAGCATATTTTTTTACTAAGTTAGGACCTGACTTACAAACCCATTTAATACTAGCAGCTATACGATTTTTAAATGACATCAATATAATAGTCAAATCTATAACTTGAGATGGCACTGTTACGAATATAAGGACTTTTGAACAATGAGGATGTGATTTCACATTTCCGAATATATACACCACAATAAAAAAACCTACTTCACCCATCCGCAAAGAGACAGTCAAATTCATTGTATTAGGGATCCACCCCATATGCTGAAATTGTTTAGAAATGTCTTTGCAGAATGTAATTTAGCTTCAGAGACAGGAAATATAGATTTTAACAGCTCCATAAATTACAAGAAGAGATCTTTTAATTCGACAACTTTTGCTTTGATCTTGGATTTCGATTCTTTGCCTACACGACTACTTACTTGCTTATATATCCTGAACACCGATTTTTGCCTACGCGATTAACTTGTGCTAGCGTCCCGGACTTATTACGAACGTGGTGTTTAATAAATACAATGTCGCAGCATATTGACTCACAGCCGTCGACAAGTCGCGACTTTACATCTGACGAACCGTCAGTTAAGCGATCACTGTATGTTGAAGAGGTCAGAAACACGTGGAATTAAGCTTAAGTGATCCGCAAGCTTGGTACTCGCGAACAAGCTATTAGCTTTGCAGAAGATAACAATATGATTCCAAAAAGAAAGATGTACCGTGTGCATAAAAAAGCCATGAGTGTTGTTTTTTCCTCAAATAAAAATGTTGGCTGGCTCATTCGCTTGTTTCAAAGGACCATGCCGAGGAAAGAAAGTTAGCCGAGCACAAAGAACATGGTTTGAAAATATTAAAATAACACTGACACAAGTTTTTTTTTGTGATGTATGCCTATGCCTATGCTAACAAGTGGAGTTATTCCATGGCCATTAAGGAAGATTTCAATGACACCGAACACTGCCCATCAAAAGCTACAATCTGCGACTGGTATAATTTTTGCAGAGAAGCTGTCATAATATACCATACCAGTATATAATATACCAGTTGGAGGAACAAACTTTCATCGGTAAAATTGGTGGACCGGGGAAAACAGTCCAAGTCGATGAAAGTCAATTTGGAAAAAGAAAGTATGATATAGGTAAGCTATAACTAAAACAAAATAAACACAACACAAACTCATAAATTATTACAAGCAATTTTAAAATATTTTTTTTTTCTTTCAGATAGGCATATTGAGGGTCATTGGGTCCTCGGCATGATAGAAGATGGAAGCGAGGATCTTAGGCTTGAGGTCTGTCCGGAGAACATAAGGTCTGCTGATGTTTTGATGCCCCTTATAAGAAAGCATGTCGCTAAAGGTACCATCATCCATACCGATTATTGGAGATTACAAAATCATAATTATATTCATAAAAAAGTTAATCATAGTGATCCTGAAAATCCGTTTGTTGCCGCAGATGGCACGCACACACAAATAATAGAAGCACAGTGGCGTGTCGTCAAAAGATTTTTTGCAAAAGATAACTGCAATAATCGGGACAATTTTGCAGACCTTATAGTGGAGTACTTACGAAGACGACATGTTACAAACAAAAAAGAAGATCCATTTATAGAACTCATAAATGTGGTAAAATATGTACATACATACTAAATGTAAAATTAATATAATTGTTTTAATTGTACCTTATATAATTGACCTGGAATACATAATAAAATAGAAGTAGAAAGCTTAGACTTGTACATTTGACTTTTTATTGAAAAGTAACTCAAAACTGACTATTTTTACTCCGACTCTATGAGGTCTTGTCGGCCTTACCCCTAGAGTGTTTTTTAAGAAACCGAAGGCGCGAAGGGGGCGCTGCACCCGCCTGCTATAACAAAGCACAGGCACATCGTGCCCGTAGCGCCGAAGGCCACTGAATTTCTAAAATGTTGATAAAATTTACGTAGTATATATTACTTCCATGGGTGCAAGCCACTTAGGCACAATTTGGTTAACTTTACATCAATCCGTATGACAGATACTTTAAATACAAATACCTTTTTTTCTTGCGTTAAACGCTATTTGAGCGCGTTTAGTTGTGTTTTCTTTTAAGACATGTTAACTGATAGGTTAATAGAATGTGAAATGCATGTCCATCGAGAAGAAATTCAAAATATGATATACTTATCTCGTAAACCATCCTCGTAACCTAGTATCAGCACTCCTCGTAGAAAGTTTATGTACTCCTTTAACGGTATTTGCATCAGAATATACATCACTTCTATATTTCTTTTAATTGTATGTTAAAAAAATCTCTAACAGTTTGTAAATATTGAAATTAAAATGACATTCAAGTACAGATTATAGAGCACAAAACACACTTATAATACAGATAATATAGATTTTTTTTTAAATGCTAATAATCAATAGATGTTCAGTGTTGCTAATTTATGCTTTTTTAGTGACAGATATGGCCAATATATTTTTTATTTCTTATTTATTTTTATGTATGATAATATATATTTTCGATCGCTTGATTTATAAGTCACACCAGTAAAAGAGCTTTGTCAATAATTTTGAATCAGACCGTCAAAAAAGTTTACAAATATCATAGCAGCAAACTTTTTTAAGTCTGAAAACTATGAAATTCTCAAACATTATGATATACGATATCATTCGATGCATGCATCAACAAAATTATTGAACAGCGGAATCACTGAAGCTTTACTTTGTTTCGTTTTACTTCTTTACTTTCTGGAAAAATATCTCGCCTGAATTTTAGCCCAAAATTTTGAAGTTGAAAATAATTTTTATGTACTAGATTATACTATACATTACTCATACTAGTTTAAATGAATGTTATATGACAAGAATAATACTCCACGATACAAAGATTCAGAAGATGTGCTTCTTATATGTTGTTAGGGACATATAGGTTATTTGAGACTCAAATATATTTTATTAGAATATCTTTGAATCCGACATTATATTAAATTTATATAGACGCTACATACAATTAGAAATGATTATTTGTTAATAAATATTAAAATATTTAAGTTACGTTTTTCTTTAATAATTTCGTAAAAATGATGACCTCGTTCATTAGCAATATTTTAGCATTTATAACAAAAAAATAATAATAGTACAATAATAGCAGAATTCAGACAACACTCACAACACTGGTCACACTGGTCTTGCACCAGTGTAACTCGCGAAATAAATAACTTCACGATCACGGCATTTCTTATTTTATAATTTATAATGTGTTTTATTACATATTAAATTGTTAATGTTCAAATTTATGAGTGAGTCTTATAGTAATGGTTAAAAAACATTTATAATAATTCTATTTTTTAAGCATCAGATTATTATAATTTTTTTCAACCTCTTACATGCGTACATAAACCTTTGTAAGTAGTATTTACTTCTTTAATCAGGTGAGTGGAAAAGATATAAATCTTTTAAAATAAATTGCTAAATTGACATAGACACCCTCATGTCGGATACCCATATCGATGCTAAAACTACAGAGTTTTTGCCGGTTCTTCTCGGCAGAATTTACATTCCGACCGGGTGGTAGCTTTACGTTAAATACAGTTCTGTAAAATGACGATTAAAAAGTGTTTGTAAAAGTCAATTTAAATATATGCCATATGTAAATGCTATGTATTTGATGCTTCGTGATTAGTTTTAGACTGCAGTTAAAATGTTATTGAATATAAATTACATTAAAATAACCAAACATATTCCATGTTTCGTCATTTTAATGTTCAGTTTACACATTTCAGTCAACAACTATGACTTGTGGAATAACACAAATATACTGATTACTTATAACCATTAAATGGTCCAATATATGAGAAGCTACAATGATATAGCTTCTCATGACATTGATATATATAAAGTAACATAATAGCAATAATTTTAGGAAAATGTTAACCTCTTTGTTTAATTGGTGTCAAGTTAAATTTTTGTTTTTTTTTCCAAGGTATTTTTCTTTTTAATTTGTACTGATTTATATTCTTTCATATAGTTTTTCATATTTTAGTTTTTATTTTAAAGATATATTAATGTATTAGTGTATTGTTATTTAAAGTTGTTAACGGCTGTTGTGGAGTATCAACTGTACACTGTACAAGAATTTGTTCCCTACTTTTATTCAATAATTTGTAAATATGCCGAGGGTGTTTCGAAAATCGATAAATAAAAATAAAAACTAATCTGTAAAGTCGGTTTACTGAACGTGACAATGTTATAAGGAAATACTGATGGAATGTTTGCATTTTTCAAAAGAAAATTTTTATTTGTTTGATAGATATTTTTTATGTATATAGAGAAGGAGGTAAATGGAAATCACAATTGAATTGATCAAGTTACATTTACAGTCGAATCTCCATAACTCGAATTTCAGGGGAAATGCAAAAAAATTCGAGTCAATGATCAACGTCATTTTCATTAACATCATCGTCATCCATATTCTGATTAACTGTGTCGATGATTTCAGCATCAGTTAGTGTTCCAGTAGTAGCTAGCCCTTCATCACATGTCACATAATCTTCAAATTGAACTTCTATATTCTGAAGTTTATTCCAGTCAGCCTCTACACTCACTTCCGGCTCAAGGGATTCTTCCGAAGCTTCTTCTTGTGGCAACGAAAATCCACAGCTTTTGAAGCAATTTGATATTGTAGTTTTAGATACATTTCTCCAAGCCTTGTCTGTCATCCTAATTGCATGCAATACATTAATAGATAAAGCTGATTGTTGTTCCATATCTGTTATCAGTTTCCTAACAACTTCCTTTCTGTAAGCGGATTTGAAGTTTTTATTATTCCTTGATCTAAGGGCTGTAGCTTAGATGTTGTATTGGGTGGAAAAAAAATAACTTTCACGGCTTTTAATGGCGGAATTATGTGGTGAGCTGTACAGTTGTCAATGAAGAGTAATATTTTTCGTTTCTCCTTTATCATTTTCTTGTCGACTTTAATGAGCCATCCTTTGAATATATCAGCTGTCATCCATGCTTTCTTGTTAGCATCATAGTCTAGTGGTAGAGATTTACAACCAGAAAAACAACAAGGCTTTTTAGCCTTTCCTATAACTTATGGCTTAAGTTTTTCAGAGCCTGTCATGTTTGTTGCTAGCAATATTGTTAATCGCTCATTACTGTGCTTACCGCCATGACATTTTTCATTTTTAAAAATAAGTGTTTTATCAGGTAAGCACTTGAAAAAAAGGCCAGTCTCGTCGGCATTAAAGACATCTTTTGGTTCATAATCCTTCAATAAACTCTGCAACTCATCATCTGCAAATCCATTCATCACATATCTCGTTATTGACGCTTGCACTTTCGCCGCAAACTTTCCTAAACACAAGTTCATGACGCTTTTTGAAATTCACCAACCAACCGTTGCTGGCACGAAAAGAACTGTGTCCCAGTGATTTTGAAAATTCTTCTGCCTTTTCGCGTAAGATAGGCCCAGATACACTTATGTTTTTGTCCCGGCACTGTTTGAACCAGGTGAGTAAGCATTCTTCTACATCAGGAAACTCAGCTAGACGCCGTCTTTTGCTAGACAAATTGCCACTTGATTCATACCTTTGCAATATTTCGGCTTCATTCTTAATTATTGTAGACAAAGTGCTTGCTGGCAATCCGTATTGAGCTGCGACGTCTTTTTTTTTCATGCCACTTTTTACCGCATGGATAACATCACTTTTTTCACGTAGAGTCAAAGTCTTTAGTTTCCGCTTTGTACTCATTTTGTTGCTAGTTAACAGCCAAAATAATACTGACGGACAAGCTTACTCAAAAGTTAAGGAACAAACATAACGTTCACAGCTGTGTTACTTAGAAAGTTTCATGAAACAATAGATTAGGAGCCTCGAACCCGAACATTCATTTTGGATTTTATTGCTATTATTTCGGGGAATTCCAAGTAAGACATCATTATATTTTACTAACTACGACTTTATTTCTTGTGCCATTTCTTTTTAACAATTTTTATGAATTCCGTTGATTGGAAAATGGACACAAGGTCATTCCACAACCCAAAGTGAGGAGAATTGTTCTTTAAGCATCCTTTGTAAATTTTTGCATCACTTTGGTAGGAGTGGCCATTAAAAGAGTCAAACAATTTATCCATAATAAGAAGAAAGGCTGCAGTTTCTTCAAATTCAGCTGGAAGAATTTTGTGCTCTGAAATAAAGAAAAATAAAATGAATTAATGGCTCGGATGGATGAATCGATTCATTTTCTTTGGGAGTCAGTGTTTGTAAGCTAAGTTGTTTTACCATTTTGTAAAATTTTTAAATTTTTGGACAGGAAATTATTTCATATCCCCTTAAGTCAATTTGGGGTCAAACAGTGGAAAAACTGTTATATCGTCCAACTCAAAAGCCAATGTATTGTGTTGTTTTTCGTTTTTAAGATACTTACCTTTAGTGGCATCTTTTAGGCTTTTAATTACACTTAAATTTGTTGCAGATTGGTCACATACAGTGGCAACAACTGTCAACCTAGTACTTGAAATTTATTTTATAACATTTATGAGCAGACTTTTCAAGTCTGCTTTTTTGTACAGCCGTGACAGGATGTAAAACAAATGGGTTGTTTGAATTTACTTTTTATGCCCTTTATCATAAAAACAAGGGTATGATCGGCTATTATTTTAGTCTCTTTTGCCCCATATCTTCAAATCCAGTTATTTGGCACGAAGCTGAATTATAAAAAAGACCTGATGACAGAGATAGCTCATCAAATATTAATGTAACTAATCTTTTTTCTTTGGACATTTTCTTGATCGTGGTTTTAAGGTTTGCCATGATTTCTGGATTTAATCTAGGTTTTAAAGTAAAACCACTTAAGAGTTTTTGAACACTGCGTATGGATGGAAGAACAAACATTATTTTCATAAGTTTATATGCCTTCTGGCCCTGTTTATAAATTGAAAGGGCCATTATTTTTTCTTCTAGAGTATAGCGTCGCCCTCTTGCCTTTGTCTTCCATTTACGTTGCAGTGATGTCAAAGTTTTAATATTATCTGGCATTTTCTCAATCACTGTCAAAAATGATTTTGACTTTGATAATTTTTCTGCAGCACGTATCTTTAGCGATTGAGATTTATATTTAAGGCTAAAACTTTAATAATCTTTGTTTTAATTTAGTCACCGCCTTATGTATTTGAATCTCATTAATATTGAAACGACTTTTCAAAACCCCTAAAATTAACATATTATAATAGTTTGGTACGAATTAATGCAAAAATAAAGGATAGGAGGAGGCCTTTGCCAAAGGGCACACGAACTAGTAAATATAAACATATATACTTTCATATTATATCAAAGGAATATCAGGTAGATATTATATGTAACTGTAATGGCCTCCATTAACATCAATGCATTGTTGCAAGCGTTGCGTGAAGTTTTCGTATATGCGCCTTCGGAGGTTCTCATCAATAGCGGCAACTGGTTAACAATGGCTTGCTTTAATTCTTGAGTATTCGCGATCCGCTTTTTGAAAATACGGTCTTTCAGATATCCCCACAAAAAAAAATCCGGCACATTAAGGTCAGGAGACCGAGCTGGCCAAGCGATGTCGCCGAAACGAGAAATCACAGACTTAAACATAAGGTCACAAGTTTTCGTACTAAGTGGACGTGCTGTGCGTCATTTAAAAATACTGCACATTGGAAGTTTTGCCAAATAAACACCTATTATCAAAACATTAGGAAGTGAAGTTGATTACACTAATTGTGCGAATTTAAAGCTTTCTACTTCTAAAACTAAAGCAGCGACGAGGTAAGCGCTCCTCCTCACCTCGGGGAAAGAAGACGGCCTCTTATTTTTAAAAACATTCGACTAACTACTGCCATACTGTTTCTCGCAGTGTGGGCTGTTGCTCCATCCTGTTGGAAATAAAGGTTTTTAGGGTCAATGCCAAGCTGTCGCAACTGGGGTTCAACGTAGCATTCCATAGACACAGCGTTCGGAAGTAACAGTGACTGTTTGTTCATTATAGTTTTCAAAGAAATACGGGCCCACAATTCCGAAAACACCTACTCCACACCAAACCGTCACTTTAGGAGAGTGCAAAGGCATTTCATGCAGTTCTTTCGGGTTCACTGGTGACGGCCAAATAATAATATTATCTTATACAAAAAATACAACATAAAAACATACCAATATTTAGCGTTGGAACTGCATTAGCTGTGAGTCTTCTTCAAAGTGGCGATTGCATATTCGAATTTGGTTGTAAATGTAAATTTCTCCTTTACCTTAATATCTTCAGCGAGGGCAGATATCCATACATTAAATTTTTCTAGATGTGGATATTGTGGTTTAGGAAATTTTAAATTTTTATGTAACTTTTATGTACTGTATTATACTAAAATTATCTTTAAGAGTTAAAAATGGTCTCATACTATTAAAAATATTTTATTTTCTATGATAAAACATTATTTTCATATTCTAATATTTGGACTGGCTAGGTATTTTGTAACATATTGGCAACATTTAATGTGGCCATTTTTCTTACACCATGAAATTATTAGATTTTTTTTATAGGAACATTTTCATTCACAACTTCACAATTCATTTCACAATTTTCGTAATAAAATAATTTCGTCATCTGAAACATCCCTCAATAAAATAATAAACCCTATTAAAAAATAATTAAAATATTTTTAGATCTTAATGTTTCCTACTTATGCTAATGTCATCTAGTAAGCGCATAAACAACAACAGTTTTTAAAGTTTAAGTAAGTTTAGGGGCATTGACCAAAAGACGGCGCTAGTTTCTATATATATTTCTTTTTTTCTAATTAATGTACTAGAGTTGCATGCCCCTGACTGGCGCGGCAGGCAGCTGCGCCGGCTTGCCTTAGCCTTACGCCGGAGTAAACAACGGTACATAAGCGCTGTACAGCCGCGCTCCCAATGCTTAACATTTATTCTAACCACAAAAGTATTATTATAAGTTGGAAAGTATTATTAAGCACTTCTCACACACAAATCTATACAAATAAAAAGTAAGTTATTAAATGAAAAAGGAAGTTATATAATTTATAAAATAAAACTAACTGAATTAAAGATATTTATAAAATAAGAAATATCGGGACGGGACGCCACAACCGGACTAATTGTTGTCAGGTAATCAGGCATTCGGATATTCGAAAAGTAATTGAATGTATTAGGAAAAGCGGGTTTTGTGTTTATCAAAGACAACAAATACAAATCAACAAAAAACAAAGTTTATTAAGAGATACTTTTTGCAATATACGATGTATGCAGTTCTTTAATTCCATGCATATTTTTCTCATGTATATCTCAATAAAATATTTAGATACGTATGTTATGACGGTCGAGATAATACTAAGAAATATTTTAGTTAGCATTTCTAAGAAGTTGGGATTATTGAAGGAGATGGGAGTATTTCGATTGAGAGCACAACCATTAGGAGAAGTAAAAAGACAGTTGTTAATGATGGATTGAGGTTCTTGTTTATCATACCTTTTCCCAAGAGGAGTATTGATATCAGTCTTGCGATAGGACCTATTACGCCTTGTCCTACGTGGACGGCTCAACGCGAATGCGATTGCGAAACGGTCCGATGCGAATTTAATGCGGTGCGGAGCGATGCAGCTACTCTGTCCTACGTGCGCGCGAACCGTCCCCTCCGCGCTCTCCGCCGCCGTTCAGTTCAGTTGGCATTAAACCTTTGTCATGGACGGACGGAAGCTAATGTTGTTGGAAAATTCATATCTTAAATATGAGATGTTGAAGAAGTGTGTACAGCAGAGAAGTAGAACTAATACTGTGTACTTAGAAAGGCATATTCATGGGGAATTTCATAATTTATACCAGGATTTACGTACTCAACCCTTGTTGTTCAAGGAATATTGTCGAATGTTACCTACAACGTTTGACTATATTGTACAAGCCATCAAACCTGTTCTGCAATTTACTACAACAAATTTTCAGCAACCTATTTCTGTAGAAGAACGACTTATGGTGACTTTGAGGTAAGAAAACTATGAAATAAATGTTAGAGGATACATTTAATATTAAGTTTCATTAGGTAAGTAGGTACATAATTGCAATACTTTCACAAAGATGTGTAATAGCCATGTTGAGCACTGGAATGTGGTGGGTTTAACTTTGACAGCTCTCTTAGAAGAAACTCTTGCATCTGCGTTCTAAAATGTAATTTGTTGAGTGATGGCAACTGTTTCATGTAAGGTAATATTGATTTGAACCAAAGAAGGTCGTCGTCAGTATTATCTGGTTGATCTTCGCGAAGAATTTTCATTTTTTCTCTCTCAATATCGAGAAATGCTTCGAGACTTATATCTTTTCTTTTGCGTGTTTCCCTTGTGATAGCTGGCAACTAGGACGAAGAGGAAGTTACTGGCGACGAGGATGAAGGCGAAGGACCTGGCAACGAAGTGAGAGGAGTTCGTGTTTTTTAGGCCGGACGCGTTTGCAGTTCCATTGAAGGATCATTGTGCAGTATAGAGAATAATTGACATAAGTCTTGAGCAACGTAACTTGGACGGTAAGGGGATTTCATTACAAGTCGAGATAATACTAAGAAGTATTTTAGTTAGCATTTCTAGGAAGTTGGGATTATTCCTATGGGGGATTCCCAAGGAACTGAGACCCCCCTAGTCCCTGCGACGCCTATTGAGGCGAGGGGAAATGGTCTACTGACACACGCACACACAGTGGATGTGTTTGAGCCGCTGATGGAGCCGCTTTTCTAAGCGAAGCTGAGGCTGTCACACCCCCGGCCTGGCGGGCCGCCGACGTAGAGGGTGGTGGTCCTGCGACTCCTGTGGCTTATGCGCCACGTTAGGAGGTCGCTGCACCTTCGCAGGAGGGAGGCGTTCTTCTAAGCCGCCAGTTGAGCTTTCATCGCCACGCTGATCAACGAGGCGATGAACTCCTTGAGCTCGTTTATCGCTCGCTCGTCTCGGGTGGAGTTGTTGGCATTCGCGCTCGCCACTGCCACCGTGTTACGTACTTCCGCGTACTACGGCGGTGGGCCTTCAGCTCCGCCTTGAGGCTGTCAACCTCCTGGCGTAGGCGTTGTTGTCGGCACGGAGCTCCCGAGATTCCTCGGCTTCCGACCAAGATGCCATAGCCTCAACGACGCCCTGTAGAGAGGCCGCTTCGTCCTTCAATCTTTTAACAAATCCTCCTATAAGATCGGATAATTTTAGTGAGTCCTCTCTGATTTCGCACAAATTTTCGGCGTACAGTAAATACCTCCTGAACGGAGAGACCGATCTGGGAGCGAGATGTGTCGACGAATGCAGGACAGAGGGCCCTACAATCGCGCCCAACAACAAAAAGATGAAGGAGAGAAGATGCGAAAGAAGTAGACAGAAACGGAAAAAAAATATAAAAATACAGACAAAGCCGGGTGAGAGAAGACAGTTTAATTTGGAAAAAAAACACGGAATATCTTAAAGGTAATAAGTAATTTTTTGCAGATTTTTAAACGAATGTTTCGGCAATTTTTTTTTTTAATTTTCTTACTGTTTATCATACCCTTTCCCAAGAGGAGTACCGATATTTCTTGCGATAGAACCTGTTATGCCGGCCATACACGCTACGGTCTGTCGGAAAGGTCCACCTGAGCAAGTATGCCTGCGCATGTCAACCGAACATTGGTAGCGTGTATGGGGACATTCCGGTGTACCGGAGCGGTCTTCAGTTATTTTTGCGATGGCATCGAATGAGGACGATGACGCGCTAGCATTGCTAGGCCTTGCTTTAATTTTGAAGATAAAAGATACAAAAACAGTGAAAAGGAAGCGAAAAAAGTGGTGTAAGCATTGGTTATTGAAAAGGAAAACATATAGTCATGTTAATTTATTGAATGAATTAAAATTTGAACCAGAAGATTTTAAAAACTATCTCCGAATGGACGAGAAAACGTACCTTAAATTACTTGAGGTTACTCCTATGATAAAAAAGACGACACAGTTATGAGAAATAGTATTTCTGCGCACGAGAGATTATCAGTTACATTGAGATTTCTCGCAAGTGGCAGAAGTTATGAGGACCTAAAATTTTCTGCAATTATTTCGCCTCAGGCGCTTGGAAAATTATTCCTGAAACATGTGAGGCCTTGTATAAAGTTCTTAGAAGAGGTTATTTGAAGGTAAGTAATTGAAACACTGTTATATTACAGATAATATTTATTGAAGAAATACGAATTATTCATTATCAACATTGAAATTATTAACGAATGTCGCTGCCGAATCTGGAATTGATAAAACTACCTCTGTTTCACTGGGCTGATTTCCCGGAATCGTATGTGTTCCCATTTGTGTAGAGTAGGGATTGCCTTGGGAACTGTTCAGTAGATGACTATTTTGAAATGATTGAGAAAGATACTCTGAATTTTGACTGGTGGGAAATGGAAGGCAGGGTGGGCTAGGACTAGGAGAAGAAACAAAACTTACAGGGGTATATGCCCCATTGGAAGTAGGAGAGGATTGATATACATGTTGTCGATATTGCTGAGCAGGAACATAGCTTCGTAGATTTTGTTTCAAAATATCTCTCATGTTAATATAGGCGTGCTCGGGAGTGAGGTGTCCTATTTCTTCTTCAAAAAGTAAATCATTAATTAGTTTTTCTGCGACTAATATTTGTTTCGCATCTAAAGCCCTCAATTTCATCGCCACATTTTTGCCAATAACATCGCACCTATCTTCTGTTACAGATGGGCGAGGGCGCTTAAAGTGATCTCGTACCGATTCCAATACTTCATTTGCTATGGTTTCATCTTTTCTTTTTGTTTTACACAGTTTTGGTGGGCGAAATGAATTATTAGTCGATGATCTTCAAGGACTTTTTTTAGTTGAATTTGGTGGCGCCCTTTTGAATTGCAGTATTACGTGGCAATACGATGCGAACGACGAGACAACCGTCCGAAAGAAACACTAGAAAACAACTGACGCGACCTGCGCAGGCGACCGGAGTGCACGCACACACGCAAAGGTACACCGTACGGCGTCACTCGAAAGAATCGATTTTCGATCTTGCGCCGGTCGCCTGCGCAGGCTCAAAAAACTGCACAGGTCTATTCCCACGCACATTCCGGTCTACCTGCGCAGGTATACTTGCTCAGGTGGACCTTTCCGGCAGACCGTAGCGTGTATGGCCGGCATTAGGTGTAGGGTTGGTTGGTTTCTTGGAATAATTCGAGATTATGTGGAAAGGGTTATTATCTCTTTTGCAATCTCTGCATAGGATCTTGATACATTGCGCTGAGACATTAAGATTCTGACAGATTGCTAGTTTGAAAACACAGGTCAGTCCTTGTCCGTCATAAAATGAATACCAGAGCAATGTACGCAATGGCGTTCTTTCTTTTTCTTATCTTTACTTACATTACAAGACTCACCCGTGTGGGATTTGGAGCACTTAAAACACGTAGGTTGTGATCGAAACTGAGTTTTAATTGGATTGTAGAAAGTTTGTATGTTTCAACAGGAAGAGAAGTGAGGTAACATAGTGTATGTTTCCTTAATGTTATTAAACAAGTTGGGGTGGGAACCCATGTAACTACATCGTCATTAATGGTGTTCCTATTCAGTCGTCTGATTTTTATAACTTCACCAAATCTAGAGGGAAGTTCGAATAACGTTGCGCGTTCTTTCAGTTTCCAGTGCATGGGTATACACTTCATTAATCCCATTCTATTAACTTTGAAACTCGGTACAGCAATTTTTTATTTGCACATTTCAACAATAGGGTTTGCTAGAAAGGAGTTTGCTGCTTGGGATTTTGAATCATGATAATGTAAATTTCTTAAATATAAAATTAAACTAGCTGACCCAGCCACGCGTTGCTGTGACTCAGTAATTGTAATACATTGAATCAATTTTTTACTAATTCTTTGGTACAATCAAATTAATATTTTCTAAAAAAAATTCAAATAGATTCATTCATATGATTTTGAAAATAAAACGTTTCGTAAGAAGAGGTTGGTGTCTCTCTAATCAAAAACCAACAGCAGTCTGCAAGTGTTGCAGTGGTCCATTTTCCCTGATAACGCTTTTCTATTGAAGCAATATCTTAATATCTAGTTTAATATGTAAAGGCGGCAAAAGTACTGTTTTTGGCTCTACTAATGGGTAATTTTTTACATTTTTTTGACCTGGATCATAAGAAGTTCTCAGTTGCCAAGTTTTTCTGACATAATGCTCAGCTCTTTTAGGGCTATCCCACTCACATAAAAAACAACAGTATTTCGTGTACCCGGTTTACAATCCTAGAAGTAAAGCAACCACTTTCAAGTCAGCACATATTGGCCATTGATGTTCACTATATTCTATTTTATTCAATAACTGCATTAAGACGTCGTAAGTTTCTTTAAAATTTGATGGTTGGAAGTGGATGGAAGTGATGGAATGGTTTCCTACACGTGAGCAACATATAGCTGTCCATGTAAGAAACATATGTTTTCCAAATCCAAACCGCCAATAGACATTGTTTTTATGGTCATCACAAAAGCTAAACAAATCGGAAATTGGAGCCTTTCAAACGGCCTTTGAGTTTCTGACACTATCAGTTGAATACGTGGCATCAGGACGATATCTTCTTTAAATCACTAGCTGAAGGTACTACAGTAACTTTATTCCATTTTATTAAATTTAAGTCATTGCACTCCTAATTTGAAACATCATACTTCCAGTTGGCCTCAATTATGTGAATCGACATCTTAAAATCAGCTTCCATTTGAGAAGTTCGTTCAGAATGGCCAGATTTTAAGGTTGCCATAATAGCAACTTTGCTTGCACTAATGTTCATTGCATGTGTAGGGGCACCGTAACGATCCTATTTATTAGCGTAACTAGGTATTGTTTTCGCTGCACTAACAATCAAGTCATAACTTTGAGGTTTTAGGAAATCTGTCAAGTTCTTGATCGATGGTTTTAATTTCTTTAATCCTATCAACCTTTGCCTGTTTTTCTCTATGAATACGCAAATATTGTGCACCATGCGCATAAATCAACGTGTCCGTTTTGGTTTCGGATACGCGATCAGGTCTCATTTTTGGAAACACATGAAGTGTGTGTGTCTTTAACTTTTTGTCTACATTCAAATTACGTAACATGAAATTTTGTGCATCAACCTGAGCATTAGAAGTTGAGGGCGATGGTGGACATTTCTTTATATGCATCCACAGCTGCTTTCTAAAATGAAATCCTAAGCATTTCTCAAAGGGCAAATAATCAAAGTCAAAAAGATAAATATTACTTTTTTTTCAATGGTATTTCATTTGTGAACGTTAGCCATGTACTTTTTTTTACGTAATGCTGTAAGAAGGATTTTACGAGTGTAGCTCTTTCTAGATTACGATTTACGATTTATTCTTTATTGTACACCACACAGAGAAATAAAAATAAATATAACATAGATTTGGCCTTAATAGAACAGGCGTACAATTTTGGCGACCTTATCGCTACATAGCGATCTCTTCCAGGCAACCAACGGTGTAGGATAGGTCATAGAATATGAGTGGGTGGTGCTGTAGATTGTTTGTAGAAATGTAGATTGTTGGTAGAAATGGAATCATGGGCAGACTTGTCCTTTATAATGAAGAGTCTGTTTTCTTCCTAGCTATCCGTACTCTTAATATGAGTCACTTTGAGGCACGCCAGATGCTCGGAGACGCAGGCCGCGATGCTTTCATTTTCTAAGTCCCCGGCCAATTTCTTAGATTTAAGTCTTTGTTTAAGAGCGGAATCCTGCGGATTTATGCGGACCTAAGTCGTTGTTGATCGGTTTTTTATTGAGAGGGTATTTTGTTTTTGCAACGAGTAATTGACTGACTTAAAATACTTTACTTTTCATTTAACGTTATATTATGTGCAACGTATGTTTAACATAAAAAATACGAATTTACAAAATTTTATTTTATATTTTTATTTGAACAAGACCAATAAGATAAAATATTCAATCTACTACAACGTAGAAGCCGTGCCAGAGCTGCTATGACCCATTCTTTAAAATAATATTTAAATATCACATTAAGGTGTATGTATTTTACAATCCAATGAATTCTAAAGAACAATTAGATTTACTAAAAGACGACATTAGTCCAGTTTACAGGCACCACACACGCCACGCAAAGTAGCACACGCATTTTTTAATAGATCTAGCATTTTCTTCGTGGTGAGAGGTTTGTGTCTGTAGCGGTGTTTTTCGTTTTCACTCGCAAGCAAACCACTTTTTCTGACAGATTCTACTAGTTTTATTAGCTTGGAATATCTTTGGGAATATGAATAACTTCAGCGTTAAAACAATTACTGTCAACGGGACTTATAAGAAAATAACAAAATATTGATATGAAATCAACATTTTTTCGTACTAATTAAGCAGCATGCTTAACTAGTTGATAATTTCTTTGTAAACATATACATATATATGTAAAGAAAAAAATGTATTTTTTTTTAATTTGTATTCCGCGCATCAACCGTCATCGAACGCGCAGTGACATGACAACTAAATTTTGTTAGCCATGAAAAATATTAACCTAGAGTCAGTCTCGTGATTGTGAAAAGTAAATTATTAAGTATTTTGTGATTTAGGAACAGACATTGTTAATAAATAAAACTTTGTTGTTAATAAATTTGTAAAACAATGCGTAGGTAAATACAAACATTTATTTTATTTTTTTATTATTGTAAAATTAAACAAATAAATCTCTTTTTACAGAGAAACTCGATTGTGTTTCATTAACTGTGTCATCCTAATAATAAGAATATCAGAAAAAATCTTATATATATATATTATTCTCGCAGAGATACCGATTTAATAAAAGGTATCGTCCGAATGTCCGAAGTACCGTAATTGATACGGATTGATGATTCGGATATTCTGTCTCCATGTACATAAAGATATGTATGTTGGAAACAATTAATGGAAAATGAGGAAGGAGAGGCTCTCCTATATAAATCAAAAGACTACAGAAAGTATCGGTATGTACTTTAAAACTATAATTATGGTAATTCCGTCGTTTCGTGCTAATTTAAACGTTTCGCGGATTAAAAAAAAAAAACACATTTTCTAGGTTTTTTTGGAATTAATCTAGTTAAAATTGCTACTAGATTCATAAAATTTGGGAGACACTTTTCTATCTCTTATTGTTTCAGAGAAAATTATTCCTGAAATTTAAGGTATGGATGGTGATGAAATGGTAAAGGATTGTAATGAAATCACGGCATGGTATGATGATGTGGTAAGGAAATACGACACTTTAAATGTAAAACAAGTCATAATAGTAAGTGTAGGATCGAAGAAATACACGAGGTTAATTTATTAATCAACATGTTTATTTATTTTAAATTTACCAGCCTAATAAAATTAGACATGTTAGAAATGAAGTTAACTTAAATTTTCACCAGATATATAATTCAGATAAGATAATAATAAGAAAAGAATAATATTAATTATAGCGTCCCTTTAAATCTTGGTACATTTGGTGGAAACTTCTTTTGTATGATGTCATTCTCTGTTACTGTGCCAAAATGTACATTTTGTATATTTTTAATTATTAAAGTCGCAAAATCTTCGAATGAACCAACATCTCCACCATATTTTACAAAATGATCTGCAGTCAGGCTGACAACGGCCATCTAGGGCACCTTTGGCATGGCCAGATTCTTGAAAATTCCATGTCACTCTGTTAATACTTGGGATAGTATATTTTAGATTTGTCATCGTGCCAAAAATATTTTTATATCTATATTGACTAAACGAAATTAGGCCATGAGCCATCTTTAAAATTTGACATAAGTAAGCCCATACGGCTCCAGCGTCATATTTTAAGCAGTCAATTATTGTATAAAACGATTTTGTCATAATTTTGCCCTGTCTAGTTGTCTGTTTTTATAGTAAAGAACTCCTGTATGTAAGGACACAATTAAACTACACTAAAATTACTCTACTATCTGTCTGGTGGATGAATCCTCTGGCTTTCCAACTGTCCGCTGTTTTATAGGCAGCCGGGGTGGTGGGGCTCAATGCAAAGTATGCAAAGGTTCCTTTGTATTTTAATTACTTGTTGTCTCCTTTTGTTTTGTCATGTCATGTTTCGTTCTTCGAAGTCCAGGGTGTTGACATAACATCATTAACCTGATCCCTCTTCAATGAACTAACATTGTTTTTATTACTTTTAAAATTAAGTTCCTGTATCTGGCTGATGTGACTCACGTACAATGGTGAAGTTTTAGGGAGACGGTAGTGAAATTATTTTTGTGACAAATCGAAAAATATTTATTTCTTCAATTCTACTACGTTAACAGTTAATTTAAAATACTTAATTAATATGTCATGAGTTTAGTTGAGTAATTTAATAGTAATTATAGTTATTATATGGAAGATTAACATTTTTTTCTTTAAAAACCATCAAGGGTGCCTAATTGGAAACAGGGAGGAATGATTTATTAGGCGAATTTTTCGCATTTTTGTTACAATATAATTAATAAAAGTATAAAATAACAAATACTACTTTTAAAGTGATTATGTTCAAAATTGATGAGCTACTAATATTCAAAATTTATTCTATGTTTCATAAGCATATTCGTCGAATGTAAGCAGCACAGCTAAACATCCGATTATTCTGTCGGATCACAGTCGGCTTACGGACTTAATTATTGACCAAGCGCACATCACTACCCTGCACGGCGGCCCCCGCCTTACTCTGTCATTCATCAGGGAAAACTATTGGATTTTGAGCGGCAAGAGAACGGTAAAGCGGCAGTTGAGACAATGCATTAAATGCCGACGCTTTAGCCCTAAACACCCACAACAAATTATGGCTGACTTACCTCGAGATAGAGTCACGCCTTCTCGACCATTCACGCACACAGGCGTAGATTTCTCGGGGCACGTAGAGCTGAAACCAAGCAAAGGCAGAGGCATGAAGACGTACAAGGGATATGTGGCTGTGTTCGTGTGCCTAGCGACAAAGACCGTACATCTAGAGCTAGTGTCGGACCTGAGTACTCCAGCTTTTCTAGCAGCGTTTCGCCGTTTCTGTGCTCGTAGAGGAATACCCCGCCGAATGTACAGCGATAATGGCACAAACTTTATAGGAGCTAAACGAGCGTTGGATAGGGAGTTCAAAAAGATCATAAACAACATCAATAAGGAGTTCTTCGATAATATTAGCCACTTGAACATCGAATGGTCATTCAACGCTCCAGCTTGGCCAAGTGCAGGTGGGTTGTGGGTAGCCGCCGTCAAGAGCTTTAAGCGACATCTTAAAAGAGTAGTAGGTGAGCAAAAACTTACGTACGAGGAGTTCACTACTTTACTTCAGCAAATAGAACCGTGTTTTAATTCGAGGCCTCTTTTTGCTTATAAAGGACGATAACTTACCTCCAGGGAAGTGGGTGCTTGGTAGAGTCCAAGAATTACACCCTGGGCAAGATGGGCACGTCAGGGTTGTGTCTATAAAGACTGCAAGCAATATCCTAAAGCGTCCTGTCGTGAAGCTTATATTACTACCAATCGAAATAGCAAAAGAAAATAAAAAATTTCCGAAGCAAACTGAACAGCAGACTCAGAGGCGGCGTAAGGCGTGGGCGGTGTGGGCCACCGCCCACGGCCTCGCGGTGCAAAGGGCCTCGCGTCTGACAGCCGAAAATAAATTTGAAAAATTATGGAAAATCCAAAAGTACACGCCTCAAAGTTTTTTTTTAATAATAAATACATTAGAATTAATTTTTAACTTACAGATATTCCACTTTTCGGCGCACGAAATGAATGTGAATAAAATAATCGATATTTCTAAAAAACTATATTATGTTATAAAATAAATGAATTAAAAATTTCATCTCATGTTTCTTATCATTCGTTTATATTTAGTCTGGCAACACTAGTTTGCGTTAAGCTGCTATCGTGGGGAGTCCCCGGTTAAAAACAAGGCATAGCTCGGGCCTTTTATTTATTAGAAAGTCAAAGTTACTTATCGCATACAGACGCAGTCTCGCTTTCCTTTTAAATAAATAATAGAATATATTTTAGTGTTGAATATTTTTAAAACGATAGCACGTGTTTATTAAGTCAGTTTATCGTAAAGTAAAATAATGATACATGTGTTTATTTGTCAAGAATAATTTATACTATTATATTAATATACTTAGTCCCGATTTTTCAATACTTGGATAAAACTTATTCGTCGAATATCGTATTAAACAACCATTTCTGAAATGTGTTCTAATTGCCTTTCTTTTGTTATTTTACAGGTAACTTTTTTATATTATTGGGTAATATATACTTTATCAGACGGATAAATTTTACCCAAAATTGAAAAATCGGCCCACACTCATGTTCTTATAGTTTTCTTTACAAAAAATATATTTGTGATTTGTTTTATATCTGCTATTTGTTGCGCTAGAATCTGCCCTTTTTTTAATGTTGTTGTTTTGTTTGTTTGCAGGTTGCATATATAATATTGGTTCACACTTCATAATTTATCAATAATGTCAGGCACTAAGAGAGATAGAGATAAAGGAAGAAAATGGGAATCTGGTTCAGCAAAAAGAAAAAGAATAGCAGAAAGAGCTGTATCAAACGAGGTTTTAAGTTCAGGTATGATGAAATTTCTCAATCAGTTTGATGAATCTAGTAATACAGAATCAAATAAATCGGTTGCTTCGACTTCTCAAAAATCTGTATCCGAGAATTCGAAAATTACTCCAGATACACCGACTATTGATACCGAACGACCAAAATTGGAAAATGAAATAGCTTACCAATCAAAATATGACGCTGAAATTTCTGTGTTCACTTTGAGTAATGTAAGCCACAATCAGGAAGAAGGGACTAAAATAAGTTCTCCGCCTGTTAACAGAGATGCCAGTGATGTAATGAAACAAGCATTTGCTAGTTTTGACCCAGGATTGTGGACGTTTCCTACGACGGATGCTCAGCGTCATGATATAGTTCAAAACGGTCCCACACAGCAGTTAAATAGTAGTGATGAATATTATCCTCGAGATGATGATCATAGACACTTTTCCAATTTTCATTTCACAAGAAGACTAAACAATGGTGAAAGTCAACGTCGTCGCTGGTTGGTTTATTCAAATTCTAAAAATAAAGTATTCTGTTTTCCATGCAGACTTTTCAGCAACTCAAAAACTCAAATGGTACAGGATGGGTGTTGTGATTGGAAACACTTGAGTGATATTTTACACAGGCATGAGAATACTAAAGAACATATGGCCTATATGTTCCAATGGATAACATTAGAGAAGGGAATAAAGTGCGGAAAAACATTGGACCAAGAAAACGAAAGGCGAATTCTTGAATCTCAAAAACATTGGTACAATTTGTTTGAGAGATTAATTGATATCATAAATTTTCTAGCCTCTCATAATCTTTCATTTAGAGGTCACCGGGAATCTCTCAAAACAGACGAAAACAATAAGAATTCTGGTAACTTCATAGACTTATTTAAATTGATATCTAAATATGATCCAGGAACGCATAAATCGCATTAATAATAAACAACTTGCACGCCATTATCTAAGCCACGATATTCAAAATGAATTGATCATATTAATGTCGAACAGTTACCAGTGAAGTGATTGGTAGGATTAAAGAGGCAAAATATTACTCTTTTTTACTCGACTGCACTAGAGACTGTAGTAGAATTGAACAAATGTCGGTTATCTTAAGATATTGCAATACATCAACAGGAACTATAGAAGAAAATTTTATGGGATTTCTAGCTGTCACGGAAACGACTGGAGAATATTTGACTAATGCAATACTGGTAGAGCTAGAAAAAAATGGCTTAGATATTCAGAACTGTCGCGGCCAAGGATACGATAATGGCGCAAATATGGTAGGCATAGTGGAGTTAAAACTCGAATTTTAAATATAAATCCCAGGGCATTTTTCACACCTTGCGGTTGTCATAGCTGGAATCTGTTGTTGGTAGATGCCGCTAATTCTTCGGTGGCAGCAAAATCATTTTTTGGTTTTATTCAGAAGATTTTTTTGCTATTTTCAAGTTCCAGTAAACGCTGGAAAATTGTTAAAGATAAATTAAAACTGACTATGAAGCCTTTATCAGACACAAGGTGGGAAAGCCGAATCCAGGCGGTGAAAGCCGTATTATTGCAATTTGATGATGTTGTTGAATGCATAGAAAAATTAAAACAAAAAACGGAACAATCGGACACAATCAGTGATTGCGATTCTGTTTTAAACGAAATGTTCAGTTTTAAATTTATCATATCATTACATATATGGTATGATTTATTGACGAGGGTCAATACCATAAGCAAATTATGGCAATCTGTACAAGTAAATTTAAGCATTACTCTTGAACATTTGCGTACATTTTGTGACTGGATTAAAAAATATCGACAAACTGGATTTGAAAAATGCTTGTCTGACGCTCGTCTGTTTATTGAGAAAAGCAGTTATGATTTGCCAAAAGATTTTAAAAATAAAAGAGTAGCCAAAAAGAAAAGAATGTTTGATTATGAAGGCAGCGATCAACCTATAAAGTCTGCTAAAAGTCGTTATGAAACACATTTTTTTAATACCATGATTGATTCTGTGATAAGTAGCATGGACTCAAGATTTATGTCTTTAAATCAACATTTTGAACATTTTGGTTTTCTCTATGACTTAAACAAGTTAAAAAATATTCCAAAAGAGCAAAAACTGAAAAACTGTCAGGATTTACAAACAGTCCTGCAAGTAGGCGAGAGCAGTAGTGACTTTCAACCTTATGAGTTGTACGAGGAGTTTCAAAATATGATCCCAAATTTACCCAACTCTCTTAAAGACGTGAAACATCTGCTCCAATATATCATAGGGAACGATTTGAAAGAAATTTACCCAAATGTTTACATTGTCATTAGAATTTTGCTAACGATACCGGTAAGTACTGCTTCAGCTGAAAGGAGCTTTTCAAAATTAAAATTAATTAAAAATTATTTAAGGAATTCAATGGGTCAAGAAAGACTTTCAGCTTTGGCAGTTTTGTCTATTGAAGCAGATGTTGCATCTAACATAAATTACCAACCAATTATTAAAGAGTTTAGTAAAATCAAAAGTAGAAAATTTCTGTTTCTATAATTTTTCCAATAATTTTCTATTTAGTTTAATGTTCCAAAGAAGTATGAATAAAAATTTAGGTTTGTTTGTTTCTTAATGAATAAAAAACTTTTTAATTTCAAGTGATTATTTATTTCATATTCCCTTCTTGCACCATCAGAGGGCTTCGCAAAATATACCTTGCCCACATTAAGTTTAGGTCTTGCGCCGCCACTGAGCAGACTCCAGAGCCTACTCATAGAAAGACACGAAGAAATCCACGCAGCTTATTTAAAACCTGTTTCTGTTTTTTGTTTCTGCCGTTTCTATTTGTGTTATTTTTATTACGTTAGGTAAAATTGCTCTATTTCTTCTCACTGTTCCAGTGGCATAAATATTTTTTTCATACAAGTACTGCATGAGAGAAAAGTCGCAAAAAACGTTATCGAATGTAACATGAGTTTTGAAATCTTCTTGTGTTAATTTACTTGACAATTTCTTTACGACATTAGCCCCTAGACCCTCTTCTGTTCCTTGTCCTGTTTTGTCTGTATAAATTTCATAGTTATATAAGTACTCTGTGCTACTATCACAACAGCACCACACTTTATAGCCCCTTGTTATGGGCATTAGCGCCATGTACTGCTTCAAACTGGACCTTCCTTTGAATAGTATCATGCTCTCATCGATACTTTGGGAAGAGAAATTAGAGGCATTGTTTTGAAATGATTGACGGCCGAATACTGAAACGTCACTTAAATATTTAAGTCCAACTCAACTATTTGAGACGCTGTTAAATTAAAATTTCGCATACTCAAACGTCATTTTTGAGCGTCACTCAAATTTGAGAGCGACTCAAAATAACTAGCCTTTAAACACTACTCAAAGTAAAAACCGTATACTGAAACGCCACTCAACGAATGACAAATGTCAAAAAGCCCACTCAAATTATTTGAGACGCCGTTAAATTTGAGAGTTATCTTAAATCGTTTTTCAGTGTTTTATAAGTTTAAAAAATGTCACTATCTTCACTTTCGGACGACGAAACGACATCCCGTAGCAGCCGTAAGAATGAAGAAAAGTTAAATGGCTTCGAAAAATATGATGACAACCAATTTCTAAGTCGGTTCCGTGTTTCCAAAGATACGGTATTATACCTGGAGTCATTGTTTGGCAAGATAAACATGGAGTTTTTTTCGTTAAATGTGCAAATTGTATGTGATGCGAAATTATGCATCCGAAATGTGGTAGCAAGATGGCCGGGCTCTGTACATGACAGTACAATTTTTAATGACTCCTTTATGTGCACAATTTGAGCGTGGTGATTATGCAAATTTTGTGCTTTTAGGAGATAGTTGTTACCCATGTCGACATTATTTGCTTACCCCTCTATTAAATCCAAATACAATAGCTGAAGAAGCATATAATAGAGCTCAGGTAGCATCGAGGAACCCTATTGAAAGGCTTTTTGGTGTTCTCAAACGTAGATTTCCATGTTTACATAACGGCCTAGGAGTAAATGTAAAAAATATTCCACCGATTATTGTGGCATGTGCAGTGCTTCATAATATTGCACTGTATAGGCAAGATAACATAATAGTTGAAGAGGATACTTTAAACAGTGTTGAGGAAATACAAACTGATGAAACAATCCATGAAGGCAATCAGAATTTTGTTGTTCGATCATCAATAATTAATACACATTTTATTTATTAATCACTATTTTATTTTCAATTTAGTATAAGCATCTTTTAAATAATAAACTTTAGGTCTAATTTCACCAAACTATGTTTGTTAAATCTTAATTAGTAATTTACTAATGAGTTGTTAATATTTAACGGGCTGTTATATCATTAAATGTCCCAGGAACAAAATTTAACAAGCCGTTATTAAACAGAACATTTAACTGAATGACTTGTAAGTTACTCACTCTTATTTTAAGCAACCAAATTGAAATGCTTATTTTTGACATTTCATTTAGACTTAGTTCGGTAATATTTTATCTAGTCGTATAATACGTCATTTGTTGTGCTACGCGACCAATTTCAAAAATCGTTAGCTCCGAGTGCTTTCAATGAAATGGTAACTACTTTTAATTTAAGCCGATTGAAACGTCAAATAAACATAACATGGTAATATTTATTTTTGAGTTGAGGTTATGTAGCATTATTTTGTGCTTTTTGATTGTGTTTGTGGTTTGGTTTGAATATAAATAACTATGTCAAAGAAAACACGCGGACCGAATTTTTCGTCAAATGAAAAGGAAATCCTTGTTAATTTAGTTACAAAATACAAGGATGTAATTGAAAATAAGAAAACGGACGCAGTAACTACTGCGATCAAAAATGAAGGATGGAAGAAACTAGCGGAAGAATTTAACTGTTTGAGTTCATTCTATGTTCGAACCGTAGAACAATTAAAAACCTGTTGGGATAATATTAAACGCACTACGCGGAAAGACAAAGCTGCGACGAAAAAAAATAATTTTTTAACTGGTAGGTTCTGACATTGGTTTTTGTTAATAAAATATGAAGTAGTACTATGCAATGAGTACTAATTACTGGTTTTCTTTCCAGGAGGAGGGAGGTCCGATATTCCACCACCAGGACCTCTACAAGGACAAGTGGAAATGCAACTTGGACCTACGTTAGACGGATTAGAAAATCCCTACGATTCTGATGTTCAGTTTATAGATCAGGGACTAACTGGACCAAAAACTTTAAAAGAAATGATTACTAAATCAGTAAGTTTAAAATTTAAATTCACTGTCATAATAACTCTCATTCTGAAATTTATTACAATATAGAAGTCATTGTCTCTCAAAATACATTGTTTTTATTTATTTACCAGGATGTTATAGTGACTGATTCAGAAATACAGACAATTCTGGATGTCAATGCTGCTACTTCTTCACAAACATCTCAGGATTCCACTCAAGAAGATAAAGGTTGTACATTGCAGACAAATGAAATCAAAGATGACAATATCTTAACTGAGGTGCGTAGAAATACTTGTCTTATAGGTTTTTTATTGTCTGACCAATATATTATGCATAAATTGTATATAGATGTAGATTGTAATAGCATAGGGGGTCCCGCCATCTTGACATTCCTCTGATAGGATGATGATACCATATTATGAACTTTTGTTACTATTTTTTCAGGAGGATGTAGGAAAGAGTAACTGGAGCTCCTGGACTCCAAAAGTTTTAAAAACAAAAATGTCAAATACATTGTCAGCAAATAAAGAAAACAATCCATCAACTTGGTTGCATCGACGTAGGCCGAAGACTTCTTTGCAGGATAAAGTTCTGCAAAGTAAATTAGAATTAATAGAGACGATGAAAAGAACTACCCAAACAGAATCTGCTCTTAAAGAATTAATTTTACAAGAACAGCTAAAACAAGAAAAATTTAAAACTGAAAAATTACAACTTGAAGTTGAAACATTAAAAAAAACCTTAATTAGTAAAAAAAGTAAAGTTTTTTTCATTGATACAACTTTGAGTTGTAATTTGCGATTTTTCAGTTTTAAACCTTGTTTTTTTGTTTTTGAATGCATGCAAGTGAATCATGCTGGATTAAGAGACAGCTTAGTTTTTCAAATTTTGTATTAAATTAAAGTATTTTAGCTGTACAAAGATTATAAGTAAATAAATAATAAATTCTGTATTTGTGATGATTGATGATGCTTGCACATTTATAGACATGTAGCCTTTTCGGTTTCTAAAATACTCTGCATTTTCTCCACCAGGGGAACGAATACGTATATGTGTGCAGTCTAGAGCTCCCACAGCTTTTGGAAATCTTGCTATATTATAAAAACTCAACTGAGTTTTTCTTATTTCTTCCTCAGTATTAGGGAATTTGATAAAGTTGCGACTTAATGAGGCTATTGCAGCAGTGACCCTGTGTATTATTCTATGAGATGACGACTTACTTATTCCACAATAATCTCCCACTGTTATTTGTTGAGAACCAGTTGCATAATATCTCAAGGTCAAAAGAATCTGATTAATGGGAGAAATTGATTCATTCCTGAAACAAAATTAAGGTTGGGTTAGGTTTGTTTTATACTGATGCGAGGTAATTGCACTTTTTTTTTTATTTTATTTTAATTACTAACTGAAAATAATTTTAGGCACCTAAGTAAAACTAATAATAAATATATTAACTTACCGATCTGATGGATATTCCAATTTATCTTCAATCAACTGCAAAATATCTAGGGTTGTTTCTTTAGATAAACGGAATCTGGTACAGAAATCTAAATCGTCGTATTCCTCGAAATAAGAACGCCGTTCTTTAAAAATTCTTGGGCGTCGTACTATTGTGTCTAAGTAATCTAAATTTTCTAAAACATTATTTTCGAAAATAAAATTGTACGCAGCGTCCATCTTGAATTTAATTGTCTGTTACGGTCTAACGGACCTCTAGAGCGGTGATTAAATTTAACGGCTTGTTATAACAAATAAACACGCGTTAACTCGTGGTGGGACACTCGATAACTTTAACAGTCCGTTAACTGTCTTAACAATACGTTAAATATTTAACAGGGTATGGTGAAACTGGACCTTAATCTAATAATTTAACAATAAAAATCAGTCTCAATTTTCAAAAAAATAAGTTATTAATATTCCTTAACAAATCAGTAAATATGTTTATAAAAATATAGATAAATTTACAAAAAAACCTGTGTAAAGTTATAATAACAATTATTTTTTGTTTTATATTTACAGTAGTTGGAAAATATTTTATTTGATGACTGACCAAAATAAAGAGCAGCGTCATCATAGGGGTTTGGCAATGGTTGTACTTGGGGAGCAACCATTGCTAGAAGTTGAGCATCCATATTAGTTAAATTACTACTTTTATATGGCCCACCACCGGTGCATATTAATTCTCTCTATAAAATGAATTAATGTTAAAAGTGAAATCTGATGAAGTGCTCCATGGCTACTTTGTCAACCTTACCTTATCATCTAATGCTTTTTTTTTTATTATCATAATCTTTTCTTTTTCGTAAAAGTTTTTTCTCTGAAATACAAGTGTTATAATTAGATAAATGTATTGTAATTATAACAAAATCTAATAATATAAACTTAAACAAATAAATATTACGTTTTCATCTGCCAATTTCTTTTTTGTTCGCTGTTTAATATTTTCATATAAGTGGCGCAGCTGCTGCCACGTCCTGGTACCACTAGTGGCAACAGCATTATATTGTTTTGTTAAGGAGTCCCAAGTCTCACGCTTTTTTACAATAATGCGAGCATTCGTCTCCTTATTTTCAATTACATCTTGATTTCTTAAAAGTAATGATTCAGTGTAAAATAATAAAAAACAATGCAAAAATATCATAATTGATGCTTTATTTATTACTTACTTGTGTATTAAACTTAGTAATATTTCTTTTTCTTGTTCAGTGTAATTGCACCCACGCTTATTTTTATTTTCCATATTTGTTATTTACGATAAAAAAGTACGAACGCGCGAAATAATTTTCTTATGTTTTTGAATAAGTTGCATTTTTTTTTATTTCATTGTACGTAATTGTTTTTATAACGATAGTTTTTGATTTTACTCATTTTATCTGAATCATAATATTTACTTCTAATAATTTAATTTGTACAATAGTATAGTAAGATTATATCATTACGACGACAATATTCTGCGTAAACCGAACTTAAAATAAAATGATCATCGAAAACCGACTGCTTTATTTATAATTTTCCATAAACAAACATTTGAGAGCCACTCAGCTAATCACGCCCTCAAATTGTATGAGTGACGTTTGAGAATACCATTTAAATGTAGGTGCTACTCAAAGTTAAGTTGCTCTCAACTGAGTGTTTGATTTGAGAGACGTTTCAGTATTCGGCCGTAAGTAAGGATATAAAAGGACGAATTTTATATAATATATCAATTTTATATAATTTGATATAACTGACACAGCACCTGAAAATTCTTCTACAAATGCAAAACTCACAGTTGATAACATTTTAGTGTCACCCAAAGCATTCCAACGCGACAAAAATAGATCAAGAAAAAGAGATTCCAGTGTTAAATCCTTGACACCAATAAATGATGATAACATTCAAGATGATCGCCAGCAACAGCCTTCTACTTCGAACACTCAGAACACAAAAAAATAGTAAAATTCAAGATGATTGGGAGCGTGGCCTCTGTGAGGCGTTATATTCAAGTGATGTTAAAAAAAAGAAATGGAGCTAAATGGATTCAGTGTTCATACTGTTTGATGCCATATCATGAGATTTGCGTTTATATCGATAATACTGATCTTGAGGAATAACTATATTGCCGATGTGATCGTTGTTTAGAATAAAATTTTGAAATTACCTGTTTATATTTGCAATTTCTAGAATATCACCGAATTTCTTGCCCACTATCACCAAAATACCGGACTGTGTCGCCAACTTACCTTTGACTACATTGTTTATTAAATTGTCATTTATTATCAATATCTTTTTTTATTATAAGGTATAGCAAACAACTTGAAGAATAAACATAAATACATAATAAACATAAATAAATAAAAAATAAATAAAAAACAGATTATTACCTCTTTTAAAATAAAAAATATGAAGATTCACGGAGTAACAAATTTTCTTTCAAAATTGGCGCAATTTTTTGACAGCTAGTGGCGCCAAGAAAAAATATATCACACAGATTTATCTGAAAATTATTCACTTCAATTTGACGAAGAAATTCAAAGTTTTCATTTCGGTGGAAGCCGGAAACAAATAACGTTACATACTGCTGTGCTGTATATAATTGATCAAGAAACCGGTATTTTGAAGGCACATAGTGTATGTCGTATCAGTGCATGTACTAAACACGATGCAAGGGGGATATGGGCTACCACTGTTTGGGTATATTCAAGAAATAGCGCCACTTACTGATACGACACATTTTATATCGGAGTCCATCAAGCCAATATAGGAATCGGTACGTTATTATGTTATTGAAATTATTAGGAAGCCGGGCACGGTAAGGGTATGTCACATAATAGACCAGACTCAACAGCAAAAGCCTTCAAGTGGCTTGAATGTTATTGAAAAACCAAACATAAAGGTTTCTTCAAGTAATGTTCATCCAAATAAAACTGTTACACTCCTTTCAGATATAAAACTGCATTAGTTTAACAAGGCCTTTATTGACAAACAACCGAAACTGAACACGACAAAGACTATGTTTTTTTTTCTTATGATAATTGTCAAAAAGCAAAACTGAATAAGGAAATTGTAGGACCAGTAAAACGGACAGTGGTGAGATTTTGTTTTGATGACTTTTCAGATTTGAATATGAAGATAAACGTAACAGAATAATACAAGCAAATTAGAATATAAATTCATTCATTTAGTTATGCATTGGCATTGAAAAAAATAAGTTCTATTTTATTCTCGCATGTTTCTCCAATTTGCACGAAACGCGATACTCATACTAACCTACATATTATAATGGTGTTTTTATATCAAATTAAGACGGACATATTGTAGTTGGCTTTTTGAAAATGAAAAAAATTATTATTATTTATTTACACTCATGCATAATAGATTTTTAAATATAAAATACAAAATATATAAAATATATTTAAAAATATAAAATACAGAGGCCAACCAGTGGCGGGAACAAGGGCCAAGCCACCAGTGGTCAGGGCCCCAGAGAGAGGAACTTCCTCACAATACGCGCCGTGCCGAGGAGTACTGCCTTCTGCATCAGGCCCTTGACCCAGCTGCCTAACGAGAGCCTCTTAAGGTGTTGGTCGAGGCTCTTGGCCATTAGGCCATTCGCTGAAACGACTATCGGCACAATAACTGCTGTATCCACATCCCACATGTCGACAACCTCGTGAGCTAAGTCAAGATATTTTATTTGCTTATCCTTCTCAGCCTTCACGAGATTCTCGTCATGAGGGATGGTGACGTCAACAATTATCGTGCGGCGCTCTGACCGATCTATCACCACTATATCAGGCTTGTTGGCGACAACAGTCCTGTCAGTGATTATAGATCGGTCCCAGTACAGTGTGATACAACCATTCTCGAGAACTGGGTCGGGCACATACCTGTAGTAGGGTACCTCTGATACCACAAGACCGTATCGAAGTGCAAGTTGTTGATGGATAATCTTGGCCACTTGATTATGTCTGTGCAAATACTCTCCGTTAGCAAGACGAGAACAACCGGAAATAATATGTCTAAGGGATTCGCCCGGAGTGTGACACGCCCGACATATGTCCACCGTGCCATCCCTCACAATATACTTCCGGTAATTGTTCGTCATGATAATTTCGTCTTATAATAACTGGCAACCAACCAATACGTCAACATGTAAAAAAATTGGGCTGTCATAAAATTATTTAAAGAAATTAATGTAAAATAGTTTAAATCTGAGTTTTAAACCTGAAGAGTGTAAAACAGATATTTGAATACCATTAATAATAAAATATACATATACAAACATTAATAAATCAACAATAATGTGGACTCTATCAAAAATTAAAGTGACAGTGTCAAAACAATATACATAAATATTTAAAATCCATAATTCATCCATAATAATGTTTAAAATCCAAGATCATGTTGACAAGAGCCAGACAACGAGCGCACAACAAACCATCTCCGGACCCATCGCTCAGCTCCGCTTCGCAGGCACAGGACCCCGCACAAGGAAGTAGTCTGGTGTCTGCAATTGCGTCGAGCTCGAGCGACGAGTACTTCTCCCCGCCGACGTCGCCAACACCTGTACGTCGAGCGGGGAGACGCCGGCCACCGACGGGCTTGGGAGCCAGAGGCCAACCGGCCTCGAACAGGGGTCCCGCTTCCGGTGGTGGTGTGCAGCGCATGCGATGGACACAACCCATTAATGAAAATGTCATGCGCGCATACTATGGGGCTACAGAGGGGGGAACTAATCTCACGGCGTACCGTGTTAGGATGCTATCTCTTATATTATTATTATTATTATTATCACATCGTAATTAAACCACGTGATTCGAAAATATTGGATGATTTCCAAAATGTTCTTCTTTCATTCTGTCCGAATGGACTGCAAACAAGATTTTGGATCTGTAGGTAAAATTAACTACTCTAAAGGACAAAATGTTAGATTGGAGAAGTCTAATCTGGAGAACACTTTTTATATCTCTTTACAAATCTTGTGTTCTCATCGTCGTCTTCAACGACAGCACAACTACAATGTGCCAAGACGACACAAATAGGGCACTGCAGAGAAAAAAATCTAGTTTTATTTTTAGTTGCTTTTTTCGGGGTTACATAAAATTTACGGTTTTCTAAACTTAAACGGACGTAGGATAAAATTTACGCTTTTGGAGATCTCGCTTCTGTTGATATTGATCATTCATCATTTAAAATTATACATATCTATCGTTAGTTGCTGATCGTTATCGGCTTTCTTAGAATCAAATTGATCTACCAACGTTTCACCGTAATTATTACCGGTATTGATTGGTAGCTGTAGTGTTATATAAATTTGCAATACATCTGAAACAGAATTATAATAAATGGATATGTTAAAGAAAAATCTTAGTAAAATTGTAAACCTGAGATCAAGGCCTTAAAGCTTAATAAAGGTTTTTGTTCTTCTATATCTCATTAGAACTTCATTAACAATGAATTCTTATTAATTCGTTACTGCAAGATAAATATGATTTCATTTGCTTTAATGATTAATAGTAAAATTCACTTACTTATGTATACTTACGTTAGAAAAAACTCTTTCCGAGTGATATCATGCCAAGGTAGCTTTATTTGGTCCTCGAACACGTTTTAATAGATCACATAGATTTACAGTTTTCACTGGAGCCTTCCGCCACATTATATCAACTTTTAATTTGCCGTATTAAGTCGAAGTTAGTTTCATTTTTTAAAATCGAAATCGTGTCTGAGAATCGCAATTAATGTCAAATAATACAGTTCTCATTGAAAATTTGTTCTTATTACTTACAATCTCACAAAGTGGCGCTCGTATATATTTAATTCGAGGAATCGAAATATGAGTTTCAGAATCACCTAGCTGTATTACAATTCCCAAGAGAAAATCCTTCAGCTTTTTATTACAAGTCTAAATTAAATAGTTATAATTTTACCGTCACGCTTTTAAATAAGAAAGTTGATGGACAAATCAAAGATGCCTATACTGATGTACACTCTTATTTCTGGAATGAAACGAATGGTAAACGCGGTGCTAACGAAGTAATTTGCGGTCTTACGATAGTTTTTTGGATTTAAAAAAACTCGAAGATGATTTCGGATACAATTTTAACGAAACTGAAGATAAAAACTATTTATTATGGAAACACATAAAAATCCTTAAGGTTGAGAAAAGTGAACCCTTCTCATGATTTAAAACATCGTACAAAGATGAACAATTCACAAAAATTTGCATAAGAAATAAAAGATGAAAAATGATAACTTTGACGGAGCTGACAGTCACTCGCCCCCCAATGAGCCCTCTCACTCCGATTTATGAAATCTCCAGCCCTTTAATCCCTCCTGTTTCATCCCAACGGAAAACTGTACCTCTCAACCAACGACCTCACCCTCCCCTTAGTAATGGATTCGACAAAGAAGCTCAATCTACCCTAGTTAGTTCTCCAAAATCTTCCCAGCCTAATGGCTGCTAATCTGCTGATATTCAGTAAAAAATATAAAATAACGCCAAAATTTATAAAAGTAAAATGTAAAAAAAGGCACGGGTAACTGCGAGTCCGTGGATGTTGTAAATTTAATTAAAAAAAAAAAAAAAGTTCTCCAAAATCTTCTCAGCCTAATGGCTGTGCTCTTATAACTTCAGATAATCATCCTAGACAAAATCCTGAATTATCCGATATCATCCAACATTTGCTTACTTTAATCGATATTATTACCAAGCATAATATCAGTTTACCGTACACTGTCACTGAAAAACTTAATCAGTTCACTCCTACTTCTTTTAATAAAAATGGGGACAATTCTCCAATGGAATTGCAAGAGTATTAGGCATAAAAAACATGAAATTATCTCTCTAATTATCTCCTACCATCCTCAAATTTTGGCCACCTCGGAGACATGGTTATGTCCGGGTTCTCGTTTTCGGGTTCTTGGATATTCATGTCTCTGCGATGATCATGTTAGTGGATGGGATGGAAGTGACCTTCTTAATCATTCCCTTATCTATTCATTGATTCCTCTCCCTCCCCACTCTCCCTCTTAGCCGTCAGGGCTATAAATACAACCTTTGTGTCAATTTATATTCCTTCTCCTAATTCTTCCATTATTTCCGAATTAAACTCTATCCTCTTAACTCTATCCTTTTAGTTGTTGTAGGTGACTTAAACTGCCATCATACTATGTGGGGTTCCCTCCAGTGTGAGTACCCTCCTGCTCACCTTATTGATTTGTTCGATAATAATAACCTTTGTTTATTAAATGATGGCTCGCCTACGAGAAGAACTCCTCGCTCTCAGAATCCCAGTTGTGTTGACTTGTCCTTAACGTCCCCCAATATGGCCTCTTAGTGTAACTGGAGATTTGATCACTGCAAAGACGGCATACATCTCATTCATATTGGAGTGACAGATGCTTTGGCTTGGAGCCAATCTTCCTGATAGATACTGGTCGTTTAGGCTTGCTTCTCAGGCAGTCTTTTCTACCTAGTGTCCCAGACCAGACCTAAGTACTACAGCCTTTGTGTGGGATTGGTAATGGATTTTTTGTAGTTTATCCATCATCCCAAGGACTCCATGATAGCCAGTGTTTCCGGAACCTGTGCCATCAGCTTGGATCTGTCCTGACAGGCCAGTAAATCTTCCACCCAATTTGAGATAGTGCAAACGTAGGGGGCGTTGAGGCGAGGCCGAAAGGTAATGCTGTCAACTGAAGGATTTCGTCCTTGTAAACGACACGCAATAATCTTCTGTGAGTCTCCGCGATACACAGATGAAAATACGACTGGTGAATATCGATCTTGGCTAACCAGTCGTCTCCCTGAAGGAATTATATCACATCTACCTGCTGTGCACATACACCCACCGTTTACCATTTAATAACAATTAAATGGAAATGTCTCGTTGCTATATATGAGTTCAGAGCCCTGAGATCGAAAATTGTCATTATTTCCTTAAGAATGCATTCACGCCTAACCTCTATATATTCGCACCGCTTTCCACGTATAATTTGCATAGTGGTCTCTGAAGTTTTATGACATAAAGATCAAATATAATATCAAATAAGTTATTTGGATTTAAGTTCTGAAAATTAGCACAGGGACAGTCAACAATAGTTTATAAACCTGCTTTTAATTATTTCCACTCAAAACCTGATTGGATAGGCCAGATAAAACTAACTCAGTTGAAGCAAGATAATCTTTGCTCTTATTAAAGTGAAACTCCTGGTGAAAATCCTGGTGTTGCTAAGCTACGCTATAAAACTTGCTTGTACCTAATTCCTAATTGGGATAATCTTCTTTCTATCAACATTTGTGCTTAAAGGGAACCCCAATTGATTCGACATTGACCGACATTGATCCGGGTTGGTTATAATTCTGTTGATCTATTGAATAATAAAACATGGCGCTACATTGTCTGAAGTGATTAAAAAATCTAGGCCATTTGTGACATTAAAACATCAACGCCAGGATCGGTAAAAACCTGTTTCGACCTGTACTTACGCGTTGCGTTACGAGATCGTTTATTTGGTAAGGGTGATACAGTGCCATCTTCAAACTCCGAGGACGAACTTGTAGGATTTACATTATAATATCATATGACCGTCGACATCCAGAGACGTGTACCTACAAGAAATAATCTCAAGCAAGCTAGGGACCAATACACCTACAGTGGTACACACAACGTGCCGACTCAAAATGGAACAAGAAAATGCTGCTCAAAACTGCAGAATCTGCTGGAGTGGACCTCGCTGCTGTCTCAGTCCAGTCAACCCTTCTGGAGAGACGTACCACGAGCCTGGTTCATACAATTCGAAGCAGTTCGTCTTCAGTTCGACCACCTGAAGACATCTGATGATGTTCCAATACGTCCTGCAACAGCTGCAAACCATAGACCTACAACACGCCACTGACATATTATATGAAACTCTGCTACCGAAAAATATAATACTTTGAAGAACCGTTTTCTCGTGGTATATGAAAAGTCAGATGTAAAAAACTTCCATAAACTCATCAGTGGTCTACAGCTTGAAGACCAAAAACCTTCTCAGCTACTGCGTAAAATGAGAAAGCTCAGCTCCGGAATGATCACCATCGTAGGTCTCCGTATCGAGTGGCTCAATCACTTACCCGTCGCGTCGTGTTGTCTATCGACACGAAATCTTCATTAGACACGCGCCACGCTATGGCTGACAAGATGGTTGAATATTCCGAGCCTAAGACAATAGCTGCAACCTCAACGTCAACACCGACAAACGATGCTGTGTCGACTCAATTTTCAATCTTATCGAAACAATTAGAAAAGCTGTCGCTTGAAATATATGCGGTCGCTCAATCACGACAACACCACCGCACACAAACACGATCTCGTCCTAGCTCGTCATATCGCAATAAAACAGCTGTAAAGCGAAGCGACGCAACATGGAAATGCAATTACCATTACCGATTCGGCGATAAAGCAAAACGTTGCGAGACACCTTGTTACAGGAGAATGAAAAAAGATAATACAAATCATTTAAACTAGCTCCGACATTGACCACGGCGGTTCTCGATGTCCCGTCTATGTGTCTATGACACATAATACTTGTTCGACGGCCCCCAGGGTTATGTAGATAGGTGTGTAGGTATGTTGTAAGGTCTATTTACATTGTTGCCATGCTTATAAACGGTTGTTGCTATACTGAAAAAATCGATATGAAAAAAATCAATATTTCATCCCTGTGTAGAGAGGCAACCGACCGTAGCAGCCATCAGCAGAGAGCTGTTGTGTACGTACAGGAACCCACAGGATGTCGCATATGCACTGAGTGAGGTCTACGAAGGCATATACTCAGCCATCCTCCTACTGCGCTCCCTAAACCGCAAGCCATATAGTGGAACAGTCATCCCGATTACAGAAAACACCTTGTACCTGACCCACACCCAGGCGGAAAAGGAACTCCTGATCGGCCAAGGGTATGGGACAGAATCGGGATCCCGAACCCTGACTATCCACGAGGCACAGGGGCTCACATGCGAAATGGTGTTCATTGTGCGTACAACTACAAGCAAATCTACGCTCACTTAAAGCGTCCCTCACGCAGTGGTCGCTCTCTCTCGACACACCAAGACCTGTGTCTATTTAACCGGCAGAGCACAAGAGGACGTCATAGCACGACTCATTCAAAGTGCAGAGAGAGAGACAGACAACGCCATCCGGGACTACAATCTAAGGATGGCGATCTGGAACGGTGACGATAAGACGAGAGATCAACTGATTAAGACCTTAAAAGAGACGAGGGGGGAGCAGCGGACATGACTTTAATTTTAATTATATACATTTATATATACACATACACACACACAAATAGATATATGAAGCCATAGGGCATGCGGATGATGCTGCGTGTAATCTATAATATAAAGCGGGACTAGGCTTCTAAACCCATATTATACATACTATAGACATAGGACATACATATGTAAGCTAAATAACGTAGATAGTGCAACAATAGATAATGTACTGCAAATATTGAAATGACCTAGCAAGAAAATTAGCAAGAAATTTTTATTTCATTAAAATTACATTCTTCTTTAAATAATAATTTATGAAGTGAAAAAGTTAACATAAGTTCCCACATTACCTGGTCCACAAACAATTCTCAACATTACTACAAGAACAATGGATTTACATAGCCAACTCAGCAAGAATATGGATGACATTGTTAAAATGTTTGAATCCCTTATGGATCAATTCGACAAAATGCTCTCACTGACAACACAATCACCGTCCACAACCATTGGAGATATTGGTTCTCTTGCCTCCGACTATGCCGTTTTTAAGGAGGTGATTTGGAAGACACTCGGTATGCTTCGTCAGCAACTGCAGCTGCTTTCAGTGGGTTTTGATGTGCAGGAAGCTCGATCTCGTAGCAGAGTACTGCTATTTCATGGTCTGCCGGAGAGTACTGATGAGCAAGTGGAGAGCAGGATTCAATCCGTGCTGCACAATCAATTAAAGCTGACCAGTATCGATTCTTCACACCTGGATATCTGTCATCGTCTTGGCTCAAAGAAAGAAAAACCAAGACCTATACTGGTTCGTTTTATCGCTACAAAGAATAGAAATCTTGTTTGGACTTCTAAAACATCTTTAAAAGGTTCTGGAGTTACTATATCGGAATTTTTGACCAAGCCCCGGCAGGAACTATTTATTGCAGCTCGAAAACACTTCGGTTTGAAAAATTGCTGGACATCTGACGGGGTAATTATTGTCGCGCTTCCAGATAAAAGCCGCAAAAAGATCATTACGTCTGCCGAATTACAGGATCTTTGCGAAAAGATTCCTCAAGTTTCCAGTGCATCGGACCAGAAAACGAGATCTCGGCGGGTTAAAATTACTACAAAGTAAAGGTTTCTCATATATGTCCATAATTCCTGTCTGCTATCCATTACGTCACTCGTCTTTATATATATGTGTCCATATAGTTGGCGTTTCGCTGCCATTTAATAATAAGTTATTTTTATTTTTTCTTATCTGTACGTCGGTAGTTTAAAATCTCTTCAAATTCTTTAAATTGTTGTTAAAGTTATATTTACAGCACAAATTAACCTCAAAGATACGAATGACAGTTTGACAACTGACATTGACGCGCCGGACAGCAGATTAGCGTTCGGATATTCCGTTCAGTAATGTTTATATTTTTAAGTTGATTGGTTTTTTTTTTTTTTAGATATCTATAATTTCTCTCGTTGTTATTCGAATATTTTAAAATTATTATATGTACTTATTACTAAGAATTTCATAAAATTTGTGCTGTCTGAGTTTGTTTTTCTTTTATTATTGTTAGATATAATTCTTAGATATTGTTGATGGTTATTGTATGTGACAAACACTGTTATGGTATATTTTCGATGTTTTTAATAAGTCTTGGCCAGATAATGTGGGAGATTAGTTGTATGTCTTAATAGTTTTTTTTTTTTCTTCGTTTGTTATTTTTGTTATTTTCTTGTATTTAGGTTAAGGTATATATATACTTATACATATATATTATATTTATTGTATATCTATATGTCTGACTTAAGTGATGCTTGTATTAGTGACGATTTCTTTTCATGCTCCTCTGATGATTTTCATAGTGTTTCCAGCCTTAATCAATCTTTTGAGAGTGAAGTTCCCACCCTCGATTCACAATTAAATTCAATTTTTACCCCCAATTCTAACTGTCTCAATTTTGTACATATAAATGCGCAAAGCATTCCGGCACATTACTCTGATCTTCTCGCATCATTTAGCAACGTGCAGGTCGATGGTATCCTTGTTTCCGAATCATGGTTAAAACCTTCTCTTCCTTCGACTCTTTACTCTTTACCTGATTTCACTCTAATACGTAATGACAGAGTTTCTTATAGAGGGGGAGGTGTATGTATTTTCCTACGAAATAATATACCCTTTCAGATAATAGAACAATCTTCAAACCTTACTCCTAACACCCTTGAATACCTCTTCCTAGAAATTTCTTCCCATCACTCTAAACTCCTCTTAGGGGTCATCTATTGTCCCTCCTTACATATTAATTACTTTAACGTTTTTGAAGAACTCCTTGAGAAACTATCTCCTTCATACGAACATTTGATCATAATGGGTGACCTTAATACGTGTCTTGTGAAAAATGACCACAGAGCGACAAAACTTAAATCTATTGTATCTTCTTTTAATTTCACTATTCTTCATCTCTCGGAAACCCATTTCTCACCTAACTACACTCCGTCTCTCCTTGATGTTATTATTGTTTCCAACTCTCACAATTTGTCAGCTCATGGGCAGCTGACAGCTCCTTTCTCCTTCCACGATTTACTCTTCGTTAGCTATAAGCTCTCCTTCTCAAAACGCAAGATTAAAACAATTTCAAGACGCAATGTGAAAAATATTAATATGACAAATTTATGTAACGACGCTCTTGGTATTGACTGGTCTGATCTTTATACGCTTACGAATGTTGATGATAAGGTGGCCTTTTTCAACGAAACAGTAACAAAATTGTATGACAAACACGCTCCGATAAGGTCAATTAGGGTAAAACACCTACCTGCACCTTGGCTAACTCAAACTATTAAAAATGCTATGGTAAAACGTGACAAAGCCAAGAGAGTCTGTAAAAGGAATCCTACTGACCTCAACATCGCGACGTACAAAAAATTACGAAATCTCTGCAATAGGATGTGTAGAGATGCAAAACGCCGTTTCATCCACTCCTCCGTAGATAAACTGAATACTTCAGAGATGTGGAGATTTTTTAAATCTTTGGGCGTGGGTAATCACTCAAAATCTTCTCAACATACATTTGATCTTAACTCTCTGAATAAACATTTTTCTACTCCCCCTTTAACAATTTCAGACTCAACAAAGGCTGAAACATTGTTAAAGATGGCGAATGCCATCACGCCTGATTGTATCCCTTTTAATTTTCATACAATCACAGAGAGCGAAGTCAAGAGAAGCATCCTATCTATCACTTCCAAAGCTGTTGGTAATGACAACATTAGTCGGGATATGTTAATACCTATCCTCGATTATTTAAACCCTGCTATTACCCACATTTTAAACTTTTCCTTAGAATCCAAGACCTTTCCAACAGTTTGGAAGTTAGCACATGTGATTCCTTTACCTAAAATATCAAATCCCACTTCTCTTTCACAATTTCGTCCCATCTCTATTTTGCCTATCCTGTCAAAGATCCTTGAAGACGTTGTACACAAGCAACTGTCCGCATACCTAACACATAATCATCTCCTTAGTCCTTTCCAATCCGGTTTCCGTTCCGGTCACAGTACTTCCACCGCTCTGCTCAAAGTCACTGAAGACATTCGCTATGCAATGGATAAAAGAGAATTTACCATCCTTATTTTGCTTGACTTTAGCAATGCTTTTAACTCAGTTGACTTTGATGTATTGCTTGGTATCCTTCGCTCACTTAACATTGCTCTGCCTGTGATTGATTGGTTCCAATCTTACCTTCGTGGTCGTCGGCAGATGGTAAAGTCTGATCAGGCTTCCTCGGACTGGGCTGATCTATCTGCTGGTGTTCCGCAAGGCGGCGTACTTTCTCCTCTTCTATTTTCAATTTTCATTAACGAAATTTCCAAAGTTATTTCTTCTCATTACCATCTCTATGCAGACGATTTACAACTTTACAAGCACACCACCTTGTCAAATCTATATTCGGCCATACTTGACGTTAATTATGATCTCGACAGAATTAAGAACTGGGCGGAATCTTTTGGGCTTATTGTTAATCCCTTGAAGTCAAAGGTTATGATAATAGGTAGCACACAATTACGTAACAAAATTAACTGGGACATTGTACCATCAATTGTTTATGATGGAATTCAAATTGATTATAGTGAGCAAGTAACTAGTTTAGGGTTAATCATAGACTGTAATTTATCGTGGAGAGCTCAGGTTAACGAAGTCAGTAAACGTATCCACTACTCTCTGCATTCTTTAAAACGCTTGCAGAATTTTCTTCCTTTCCAAACTAAAATTGTACTTGCACAATCCCTCCTTCTTCCTATCCTAGACTATGCTGATGTTTGCTATCTTGATGCGAATGAAGAGCTACTTGACAAACTAGATAGACTTCAAAATTTGTGCATTCGTTTCATTTTCGGTCTGCGCAAATTTGATCATATTTCTCAATTTCGACGTCAGTTAAAGTGGCTCCCTATCCGTCTTCGCCGGAACTTGCACATATTAACGCTTCTTTTTAATATATTAAACCATGATAGCCCTGATTACCTACATGAGCGTTTTCTGTTTTGTCCTCCTCGTGAAAGACCAGTACGCGCATGTGTGGCATCGAAAACACTAGAGGTACCTTTTTTTAATACCACGTTCTACGGTAACTCCTTTACTGTTGTTGCCGCTCGTCTCTGGAACTCTCTTCCGGATGATATTTTCCACAATAACGTTACCATAAGATCTTTTAAAAACAGAGTAAAGCAGCACTTCCTTTCTACTTAAGTTAATTTTATTATATATGTATTTTATATGTATGTAGTTGTATGTATGTATATTATAAATATGTATTAATTTATGTATTATTTGTATTTAGTATATAATATAATTAATTATAGTCAAAAGTCTATGTATTTCCTATAAAATGATACTTGATATTGTACCTACACCATAATTATAATTTACAAATAATCTCCAACAGAATCAGGGTTTCTGGAAGAGATCTCTTGTTAGAGATAAGTTATCCTTTGTACACGTCTTTTGTCTATGTAATTGTCTATATATTTGTTGGTACATAAATAAATAAATAAATAAATAAATAAATAAATAAATAAATAAATAAATAAATAAATAAATAAATAAATAAATAAATAAAATATATATATATATGTAAACAAACAAACAGAACCTGTAATGCAGGGCGAGATGGAAAGGAAAATAATAATAATATATAAAAAAAAAACCATGTTTATATAATGTAGTAAAAAAAAAGGCTGATTGAAAAAAAAACCCTTGCTAAAAACAAATTTAAGATGCATGACAATGACTTCAATCGCGATAAATATAGAAAAGCTCAGAATCGATGCAATACAGCAGGTAGAGACGCTCAACGACGCTACATTCACAAATCCGTCGAAAACGGCGACACTTCAAAAATCTGGACATTTCTAGAAACACTAAAACAAACAAAAAACCAAATCCTATCAACAACTCCGATTACCGACCGATTTCTATTCTTCCGTTTCTTTCCAAAATTTTAGAAAAAATAGTGTTCCAACAGTTGAACACTTTCCTCATCAATCATCCTCAACCCTCTCCAATCCGGCTTCCGCGCAGGTCATAGTACGGTCTCTGCACTGGTTAAGGTTACGGATGACATTCGTGCAGCCGTGGATAATAAACAACTCACAATTTTGATTCTTTTGGATTTTAGCAACGCATTTAACTGTGTTGATCATGAAATCCTTTTGAGTTTGTTAGGTTCTATTAACATATCTCCATCAGTGGTAGACTGATTTCAAAGTTAAATTAATGCGCAGCGAGCTAACCCGTATTACGTCACTATTGGAAACATATACTGGGTCGAGCGCGCAAATGATGGGCCAAATGAATGAATGTATCGCAACGGTAAAAAATGAAATTGCAGATCTTAAGACCTCTCATGAAGATATTAAAAAAATATTCAGCAGTAACATAGCAGAAATTAGCTCTCAAATCCAAGATGTAAAATCAGCAACTTCAAAAATGTCATTAGAACATAATAACATAAAATCGCAATTAACTAAACAAGAAGTAAAATTAAATAACGATGAGAAAAAAATTGAATTACTAGAAACTAATATTAAGGAATTAAAAATATGTCCTGCCTCTGCATCTCCTAATAAACAAATATACACAAACGAACAAATAATTAGAGAGGTACAAGATAGGAAAAAGAGGGAAAATAATATTATTATAATGGGAATAGCCGAAAATAACGCCACTAATATACAAGAAAGAAATTTTCAAGATGAGAGTGAAGTGCTTAAAATAATAAGACAGATAAATATAGATATTCCAAAGCCTGTTAAAATGTTCCGCATTGGTAAATACAGTCCTGGAAAAGCCCGTAGGATCGAATTATGTTTTGACAAGCCAGAGGCAACATTATCACTTCACAAAAATCGTGATAAATTACCAACCAATCTTAAAATGTTTTCCGACCAGACTCCGGCTCAGCAAAGATACTACTTACATATTAAAGAGGAACTGCAGCAACGAATGAATAGTGGAGAAACAGATATCAATATAAAATACGTGAACGGAACACCAACCATCATTAAAAACCCTCCAAAAAACTCCAATCACCACCATTAGATAAAAGTATAAGTAACACTATAAATTACCAAATAGTTAACGACTATCAAAAATTACACACCGAAAAGTCGCGCTTATCGTTTTTATACTTGAACGCACGAAGTATAAGGAAAAAGGGCAAATTAGATGAATTAAATTGCATTTTAAAAGCTATGCCAACCACTATTCATGCTATATTGCTCACAGAAACTTGGATATCATCAGAAGAACAAGCATTACAGTTACAGATAGATAATTATACACATTACTACAATTACAGGACAGACATGAGAGGAGGGGGAGTGTCAGCTTACATTCCTAATAACTTACAACATAGTGAAATCGAGTCAATTTACCGAGGTGGTAACAACTACCTATGGATACATATCGAAAAATGTGCATTAGACATTGGCGTAGTATACAAACCTGGAGATACAAATTTTGAGCAATTTCTTGAAGATTACGATAACCAATTACAGCAGCGAAAAAGGGCTATAGTGTTTGGAGACTTCAACATCAATCTATTGGAGAATAATAAGAAACTAACGAGATATAAACAAATAATAAATGAATCAGGTTACAGACTACTAAATAAAACAAATGTTGTATTTGTTGATATTGTACACGAGATTCGATTACAAAAAAATCGATTTTAGATCATGTAAGCACCAACTTACAAACAAATTACTTCAACGTAGCCATTATTAACTCATCTTTTTCAGATCATAAACAAATTTACGTTCAAATTAACAAATTTAATACTCCTAGAAAAATTCGTACCACTTATGAAGCAATAGATTACATGCAACTTTATAGCTCTCTAGAATCGAAGTGTTTAAATAGCACAATAAATGATTATGTAGAACTTGAAACTATAATAAAACAAAATATAATTGACTGTAAAATTATAAAAACTAAAATATTGAACAATATACGAGAAGATTGGATAAATAAGGATATTATAGATAAAATAAGTCAGAGGAACTATTTATGGGCACTATATAAGAACAATCCGGAAGAACAGAACCGACCACGACCGTTAGTAGGGCCATTTGCTTGTCAACTTTCATGCTAAACGGACATACTCATCATTTTCGGTGTTAAGCTTGGAGGTCACTTAAGCCACTTTAAACTTGCTTTAATTGTTTTAAAATAGGTAATCATAACGTTATTTCTTAATATTTAAATTTGATTTTATGTAATTGATACTCAATTTCTTAGGTCTAAGGCTAATTGTGTAAATTGTAAAATAATTAAAATCATTAAATTGTATTTGACAAACGATTGTTTTTTTTTTTTTAAGTGATATATACATATATTATAGACTAATGAATATTTTAAGATATTAAATTAATACATTTGAAAATTTAAATAACGTCTGATGGTGTGCTCGTCGAAAAATCCATTATCTTAAGAGGGCAAGAGGGCGGTATTCAAAAAATTCCTGAGCCAATGGCCAACATTGTTGTTAATGTTGGTGCTACAGTGCTCCAACGGCTTCCACTTTGCTCTATTGTGTGACAAAAATGATGAAGACTTCCAACGACTGCTCTTACATACTGAAGTACGGTGGTTGTCGAAAGGTGCATGCTTAATGAGATTTTACTCTGTTTTCGATTCCGTATTAGAGTTCCTAGAAAGTAGAGATCTAGATTTAAAAGAAAACTTGATCAAATTCAAAGCAGACATTGCGTATTTGACAGATTTGTTTAAAAAAATTAATGATATTAACTTGCAGTTACAAGGTGACGGCCTGAATTTAATAAAAAAAAAGGGGATAATTTCGGCTTTTCGTGGAAAATTGCAATTTATGAAGCAAAATATTAGTCGGCGCGAATTGTCTCAATTTCAAAATTGTCGCATGTAGAATGTATTGATGAGGATATCCATACCTACAGTCAACATTTAAGTGCCCTGCATGATGACTTCAAAACCAGGTTTGAAGATATGCTGACGATGGATATACCACCATGGATCATAAATCCATTTGATAAAACGGAAGTGGCCAATGTTGTATTACAAGAGGAACTGCTCGAGCTAAGCACCAATGAGGAGCTGAAGGTGAAATTTAGAAAAGGCTACCAAACATTTTGGCTGCAAGCAGAAATACCCGAAAAATATCCTGGACTGTGGGAAATCGCAAGGAAATTTTTAATAGCTTTTCCCTCGTCATACCTTGTCGAAAGGAGTTTTAGTTCCGTTAGAAACCTCTTAACAAAAACAGGAGCAAATTAAACATCACAGAGCGGGGGGACTTGCGGTTATTGCTCACAAAAATAAAACCAAACATTGACCGTTTGCTGACACTCCATCAAATACATCATTCCCATTAATTAAAATTATGGCCTGAACCTATATTACCTTATTAATTTTTTCTTGTAATTCTATTCTCTTAATAAATAAAGTGTTATAAAATGTACCATTTTTCGTTTTTATTTTACCTATCGGAATATAGGGACAGGGCTCAGAAGCGACACAATTTTTATTTTTTGGCGACTAAGAATGTGGTAGAAATGTAGCAGCAGGGGATCCACCGAAACCAGTAAAATTTTGAAAGTGGTCCACGAGAAAAATAAGTTTGGGAACTACTGGTCTAAACTTACGACCGATATCAGTTTGCACAATATATGATCTAGGAGCATTAGCATGTCTGACTACTTTAGCTCTGCTCCTATATTTTCTATCAATACAAATAACAGGGTCACCTTCGTTTAAAATCGGTAGAGTTTTACAATGTTTATCATAATATAATTTTGCTTTATTTTGTTTATTGATCATAGTATTATATTTTAATGGATCAACAGGCTTAGGTTTTAATATACTTGGATGTACAGGTAGCTAACGACATAATATTCTCTTCTCTTAAGGATGTGAAAAAAAGGGGATGTGATTGAATAAGATAGAACGGGGGGAAGATTTAAAAAAAACTGTCTAATAATAAGGATGGACTTTTAGGACAAGCACAAAATTGAGACAATCCACTTAGATGGGACCAAAGAGGGTGAGAGGATAAATGTAATGATTTTACACCAAAACAATCACATAAATATTGACTTCTCATTTGAAGTGGAGTAGAAGTTGGAGTATCTACTTCTGGCCTAATATGGTCATAGCGATAATAGTACAGGCTTCAGATTCAAATTATAGTTGGAAGATTGTAGGTTACAATGAGAAGGAATGTATGGAAGAAATACATTTCGTCATATGTAGTCATCTCATTTTGGCCACTTCCATGAGAAGCTCAATAGACTCCATGAGATCCTCCACAGACCAGTCTACTGGAGTGCCTTTCACTAGAACCATTCTAGTAATATTGTCAGTTGGTAAACTAGCTTTATATTTACAGAGCTCAAAAGTATGGTTTAAAAAATAAAATTTGCCGCTTGAGCTAAAGAGAACTGGATTTCGATTTTGTTACTATTAACATTCTTAGCCCCATCATCTACTATTAAGTCAATTATGTATTGACTGAATTTAAATGCTCGAATTGAATTACCTGCAGCTGGGTCACCAACTTCCTGAGAAACATTGACAATGAAATGACCTCTAGCATCATCATCATAAATTTTTGAGGACATCAATAAAAGAAGAATTACCATAAACAACTGAAATTATGAACAACTGTTTTCTTCGAAGAGGAATGAGGAATACAGGAGGCCTTATACCGGAACACCTGCAATTGGAAGATTTCAAAGGATCAAATTGAGCTTCTAAGCCATCGGCAGGTTCATGGGAAGGATCCATATTCATTATTTACTATCTACTGTAAATTAGTAACTAATATTCTACAACTATAATAATATATATAAGTTAATAAAACCCAGAAACCATAAAAAACGAACTATTTGCACTTATCACAGAAAATGATTATAAAAACACAGATATCTCATTAAAACATGTGTCAATCAAAGCTAATCTAAGCAGATTATATTTTGATCAAATAACCGCTGTGGATAGAATAAAACTTTAGATTTGTATTCTGTTTATGATTTAAATATCACTAGTATCACATTTCTAATAAAACGTCACACACAAAATTATGCTGACAGAGTGCATAGTTTAATAGAAAAACGTAAACCTACAATTAACATAAAAGAGTTAACATATGAATCTTATGTCGACTTGAAAGCTGTTAAACATTGACAAAGAAGTTACAAGTGTTATTTGGAATGACATTAACTTTAAAAATGTGAAAGACTTAACCATTAATTCCTATTACAAAACCTCACGCAACGATCAAATTTAAAAAAAAATGATGGTAGCAGTATATTGACTAATAATATATAAAAAAAAAAATTAGTATCAAAGTTCATAGTTTAATTAATAAATCATTAATTTATAAGAATTCAAATACAATAATACATCAATTAACAAACACATACACGTTCATAAAGTTGTATGGTATCTTACCTTTTAGTACGCAGTTTTAATCATTTAAATGTATATTACAATCACAGTTTTAATCAAAACAGCAATAAAAAGTGCAACAGAGTATTAATGAATAAAAATTGTAGATTTATTCAAAGTTCAAATGTAAAATAAAAATTTGACAGCGTGCAGTAATAACGACTGCAGGACTGCAGGTGAATAGCGTTAACCGTCATTGTCAATCAAATAGCGTGTCTCACTAAACGTTTAATCTAATACAAAAAAAATGTGTATTTAATAAGCTTAATCTTAATTTTAAGTTTCTAATTTATATTTGATTTTTACTGCTTTGTATTATTTTTTCACATTTTATCTTAATTGTATTTTTTTTTTTTTTTGTTTAATAGTGCAAGTAATAGTTGCTTTGGTCTATAATTGAAGTAGTACACAACTTGTATTGTAACCCTTATATTGTTTAATTTTAAGAATATTTATTTATTGTATCCTTTGTTGGTGACTCATAAATTAAATAAATAAATAGCAAAAAATACGAACCAAAAGCGAAATATAGTGGCAGCACTATACTATAGCCGAAGTAAGCGCTCTTTAGTATAGTATAGTATAGTATAGTAGTATATAGTGAGATTATAAAATCGTCTATATTAATTTATAGTAATTTTATAAATGCGAAAGTATCTCTGTCTATCAGTCTGTTTGACACGCTTTGATGGCTATACCACTGAACTGAATGTGATGAAATTTGGTCTGAAGCAAGCTTAAACAAGAAAAGACATATATAGACTACTTTTTTTAAACCTGAAACCTACGAATTACTCACATGGCAACATTCGCCTGTAATGTAAAAATCTCGCCTGCTGTCAAGTCAGTTGTTTTTACACTTCTCGATTTTAAGTTTTCATTGGTGTAATGTTACAAGTTGTACAATTACATGTTACAATACAGGCGAATGTTTTCAGTGAGAATCCCTCACAAACGGCTTTTGTAATATGTTTGAATCATATTTTCAACTTTTCGTAAACTACTAGCTCTGTAAATAATTTATTTTGAAGTCACTTCACTTTGAAAATTCAATTAATATTTTAAAAAATCAACACATCAAACATTTTTTTATATAAACTCGACTATTGGACGATAGATGGCGGTACAATTCTTTATAACATTCCGCAATAGATGGTAGTAATGGAATAAAATAAAACTAAACGTAATATAGAAATAACACATGTTAAAAAAAACTATATTTATTTGTATTTTTTTACTGTACGCATTTGTCACAGTGATAATTTCGTTTTAAAATATTTTATAAATACGAAAAATGATGTACAGATTTTATCCAATTGTTAAAATCTACACATGAAGGGCCTATTATTATTTTTATATTATTTAAATTAAGAGTTTTAATAAAACTGAATGTAAATAAATTATAAAAAACCGCAATAAATTTAAATTTATTATTTAAAGTATTTTAAGCGCCATCTAGCAGGCTAGCTTATAACTATCAAGCGGCAGTAGGCAGTTTCAAATCTTTTCGGGCACGAAATTAGTAAAATAAATGTTTAAATAGCCATATGTAATGTTATTCTTATTATTATTAATACCTTTACGTAATTTATAATTAAAATTTAGATCAATATTGTCTCGAAATCTTTTAGTGGATAGGATAACCAATTCGTATAATTACATTAATCTTGTAAAAGTTGAGCGAAAATCTTTTGATTATGTGAAATTACTATTCCTTCAAACTATTAATAATGACAAAACATTAAATTGTGTGAAATTAATATTTCATCGTAATAATGACAAAATTTTATTTGAATTAATCAGATATTTTAAATTACATTACTTTGACTATTGGACAAAAGATGGCAGTAAAATAATTTAGTATCTTCCTCAATAGATGGCAGTAGTAGGATAAGAAGTTAACTATTAACAGTTCCCTCGCGATGAACACCTAACTGGCTAAGACATATTCTACTGCCAAGCAGCAATACTCAGTTTTATTGTGTATAGAGCTATCGGGTTGAAGGGTGAGTGACCCAGTGTAACTACAGGTAAGATACATAACATCTTAGTTCAAAAGCTTAGTGGCGTATTGTTGTTTAAGGAATGGTTACCATTTCTTACGGTGTCAATTTCTGTGGCGATGTCCTATAATTATATCTTAAAAAAATATATTGACTTGCACAAGAAATATATTAGATTTGGAATAATAAATGTTATGACAAAATTATATATATATTATAAATTAGTCGTAGGTACGTGTTCCACAGGTGGGTGAGAGCTTCCAGTGTTTTTGTATATAGTACATATTATATACTAAATATTACTTTATACTAGTGTTGCATATCGATAGTCCACTATCGATAGACTATCGATAGTTAAGGTGTTAGCGATAGTATCGATAGTCTATCGACAGTATTGTCACGTTAGAATATTATCGATAGCTCTCCATGAGCAATACTATCAATAGTATTGCAAAAACCATTACCTTTAACATAAACTATAGATAGTCCAAAACTATCGATACTATCGATAGTATCAATAGTATCGCAGCTACCAATAGTATTGTTCACAGAGAGCTAGCGGTACTATCGACAGTATTGCCGTAATCAATAGTATTGCTTACGTAGAGCTGATCAAAACGATACTATCGATAGTATTATCGATATCCTGAATAGTTTTCGAGGCTAACTATCGGTAGTCAAACTATCGATAGTTCTGCAGCGGTGCTTTATACATCTATTCACTCAGGAAGGCGCTCCCCTCCACTCTAAACTATAGGCGTGCATTAGTACGAGTGATGCTGTTTACACGATATCTCAGTGTGCGTGAAACGACTTATCGTAGAGTATGACAACAAAAATTTACAAATTAGATTATTTTTGTTAAGTTTATTTTATGAAAACGCCGATAATTTAACACGTATACACCTTCGTGAGTGTACATACGTCTATAGTCAGGACTAGACCGTATTGGAAATATGAAAAGGTATTTCGTAGTTGCTAAGATATTTAATTTATAATCTGTATTTTAATATCTAACTTAACCTAACTCTGATGTATTTTCTTTAGATTTAATACCTATTTTAAATACCTAGTTGACTTCAATTCAAGTCAGTTGGAGCGAACGGAACGTTTTAGTGAAATAACAAAAACGAATAGAAACTCGATCTGTTTGTTCTGGAGATAAGCTAACACAAACAAACACAACAGCTTCAATATATTAATATGGATGTTATCATTTCATTCAAAACCATCTGGTTGCCTAACGATGTTTCTTTTACAGAGCGCAAGATGAATATAAAAAGAAAATTATGCACATATAGCCTATTCCAATGGAAGTAGGAAAAAGACAAACATTTACAACCTTAGATTTACGTATTTCATGCGATTCGCTAATAACTCAGCTATGTTCTGCACTGCTAAGAGTTTATGATTAATATATCTTTATTTATAATACAACACTATTAGACTTAAGTACTTTTTCCACTTTAATTTTACTTCCAAAATTTCGATAATAGTTCCAAATGCCATTTTATTGCAAATTCGTAGCGAATATAATAGATTAATCAAGCACTCCAACGATATCGCGTCAATTTGCTGTCAAAAGTTGTTTATTTGGCTTTTCTCCTCTTATGGTTGTAATAGAGTATAATGATGTCTGTTTGATAATATCGGCATCTATGAATAGTACGCTGAGGTTGCAATTTGTTAAGAAAAAAAAGTATGTAATGAAATAAAAAGTATATATGGTTTTATATTATTTATTCATTCGTATCATAAATAATATGTTTGGATTATCACAATTTGTTCAATATTCGCCAAATGCATTACAATTCTTAATACTGTAGGAAATTTCGAGATTCAATCGTTCACAGATAAGTAATAAATTAATAACTAACCTTACTTGTTATAAAAAATGTACTTTTATATTAAAATTAAACTAAATAATAATGAACACAAAAGGCAGTTGATCAGCTTACGACGAGTTTTACAAACGTATACTGTTCCAATCGAAGGAGTAACTGAACAAATTTTACGTTTGTATATTCCCCGCGATTTTCTAATAGCTTCACTACGAACAGTCCTTGATTAATATATCTTTATAATACAGCACTATTTCACAATAAACATGCATCCATTTTAATTTTACTATCGAAAATAATAACGTCGTTGACATTTAAAACGCGCCTTTTCTTGAATCTAAAATGGATACCACAGATTACTAAAGATTTTGACTAATTATATCGTGTCAATTAAATGTCAAAGTTGTCTTTACTCTTCTGGTTGGAACAGATTATACTTGAAACGACAAAGCTGGCGTTTCACTACGGAATATAATAATAATATATGTGCCCTCTCGGTAAAAATAAAAGCCAAATAAAAAAATATATAATATATACCGTTATATAAATTACATAACATATATTTTCATTGAATATAGAACTCAAAATCAACACAAACACGATCGTAATTCAAAAAGTAATATTGTCGATAATTAATACGTAAGTATTAATATACCGTACCGTGTTGTAAAGAAGGTCTTGAACATGAACAAGAAACGATGGATGGATTGTGAAAGACGATATGGCTGGAAATAATATTACTTGTGAGATGACGTCGACAGAAGTATGGAAGAAGACATGCTGCGCCGAACCCAAGTAAAATTGGGATACGGGCAGGAGGATGATGATGATACCGTCTCACCGTAAATCAGTTTTCAACATTTTACGAGTGATTTAATTTTTTTTTACAGTATCGACATGTTATTATTACTACTAAAGGAAACATTATGTTTTGTATTTATTGGTTAACTGAATTAATTTCGTAGTTTCATAATCAATCTGCCGATCATCCGTGAGGGCCACTTCTTTTCAATAACCCCGTTTGCTATCAGTTTATATCCCGAGATATATATTATATCTCATAGTAAAACTCCAGCTTAGTGTGTTATTTATTCGACTTTTGTTCATAAAAATATATCTAGAATCATAATTGTAATGGATCTTACAAAATAGGACAGTACCTACTAAGACCATTACGTTAAATGCAGCTTCGTCTTAAGCACAATAAGCGTAAACTTGCAGTCTGGATTAAGACGGGCCCGGTTATAAGTTTTAGTTTTAAGTTTGGCGAATATTCGTTTCTGTTACATTAATATCATTTATACTAGAATAATATGACAAATGAGCGTACTCTAAAATAAAAGCAATCTAAATAATACAATAAAAAAATTGTAATTTGACAATCAATAAGTATTTATATTAATAATAAAAATGTTGACTTTAAACATTGTTAATTGTATAAGTGAAAAAAAAATTGATGGTTGTATTTTTTTGTACCTATGTGAATGAAAATATAATTTATTTTTTTAAACTTTTTTTACTCTTTCGATATAATTTTTATTTGTCTGGCAAAAAAAACTTAGGTAATTGCAGGTTTAACAAATTATATAAAAATTACAAGTGTTCATAGTAATGTTCGTCTTGATGTACATTTGACGCGAATAGTCTTAGTAGGTCCGTCTTAAAATCCAAAATCTAAAGTAAAATAATATTAATTCTACTTAGTTTATATTCTTAAATTATTTTTGTTTTATTACTAATCAATTTATGTATATTGTTGAAATAAAATAATGAAGTATATTTAAATAATTAAAATTTAAAATCCAAGATCTGTGCACATGTGTTGTAGGTGCTTATTTTAGTCGGAATTTAAAAAAGGTAATATTTTCATGTAGGTACATTAAAGAGTTAAAGAAGTATTTATATATTATAAAAATGAATTTGGCACGATGAGAGAAAAGCTTCTGTAACAATTAATTGAAAACTTTATGCGATTTTTTGTTTAATCTGTCACAATTATGACGTTCGCGGTGGTTATTCTTTTGACATACACCAAGTTTTTTTTGTGAAAAATATAAAGGCAAGAGTTCCAAACCTAAAAAGGAATATATTTTTTTAAGTCATATTGTAGTATTATGTACTATATTATATAAATTTGCAATAACTACAACAAAGCTGAAATTGTTAAGTGTTTTGTTCAGATTGAATAAAAACAATTGGTGAGACTATATTCTTTGATTATATATATTTAGACAGAGTGTCAACAAAAGAGCCAACTGTATTATCTTGGTGAGTGACAGCTTCTCTTGACACTAGCCGAACGTCATACTACTTTACTAGTGTGCTTGTACTTAGTAGCCAGCTGTTGGCTACTATTTTTTTCAACGCGTTCTTCGCTTCGACAGTCTATCTATACATATAAATAATCAAAGACTATATTCTTGCCTATGGTATATAACTGAAGTATGTAAAAAACATATTCAATGAGTTTTGTGATTTTGTCTTCATAAATATAGATAAAACGATTTTGTTTTTTGCCAGTAATCTCGATTTTTCACACTTATTTATTTATAAATAGCCTTATTGTGGCTAATTATATCATATATATGTATAATATAAAGCGATTAAACATTATATACATTTTTATCGACTAGTAGACTCCATAGAATGGCACTTATTTCGTAATATTATAAAAAAAAAACTAAACGAAATTGTATAGGTTAATAATAACAATTTAAAAAACGAATTCGTTTTTCTCGTTCCATTTTAGTTACGTAACAATGTGTTATATTTATCGTTCTGTTATGAAAAATTCGGATTCGGAAATAATACTACTATTATATGACTATTTAAAAGTGTGTTATCGATATGTATTTATGAACTATTTTGTAATTATAGCTTAATATAAATTATGCATGTATTTTAAATGTTATTACGAATTAATATTTAAAATAAATTGACTATGCTAGTTGTCATATTATCAGACGAAAGAAGCTCCTTTGAATACTTACTTAATTAAAAAGTATAAAACTAAAATTTAAAAAAAGAACTCATTAGGTATTTCTTAAGTGCTACATATTTACATTTCATACATATCACTATTATTGTCTCTAATTTGATATTTCGGCGCGGCACCGCCATTATTTCTAATTTTTAAAATAACATTACACAATAAATACAGACTAAAAATAATATTCTTTTTTTTAAAACAATGCAGGCATTTGTACCGCAAATTTTCGATCGAATAAATTCTAATAATTAAAATTTAAATACAGAGTTCGAATTATTCTAAAAAAATCCATAGATATAATAAATAAAAAAATAATATGTTTATTTATAAATTAAAATAACAATAATTATTTACAATATTTACAATTCGTTATTTTAAAAATAGAATATCCTATTTAATGTCGTTTTATATATAATGGTAGTTGTCCCAGATGCCATTTTTGTTTATTATTGTTATGTTGGCTTACTTATTGAAATTAAACTTTTTTGGCGCGATTAGTCAAGTTATATGCAACTGTCAATGTAAACGTATATAACGTAAAACGTAATATTTTTCTTAATAATAGATTGCATCTGTTTGGTTATCTGTCTGCAAATATAAATTTGTTTTTCTTCTATTTATGTATCCAGATTCCAGTACTGTTGGACTCATATTATTCAATGTACAAATTCGTTTACGGCTCCGCCATGATGGAACTGTTGTGTGTTATCGACTATGACGCTCGTATACGTGCCTTCTTGCACCGATGGACTCGGAGTCATCTTGCCGAAGTTGCCACCAAAATTCCCGTCAATCTGTCGGCCATTTTGTCCTTGACTATTATGACCGTAAAATGAAATTAAATTCGTGTAATTGTATTGATTAATTTCCGAACTCTCGATCGAGCTACAGGACGACGAACTTGCCGAGAAAGGCCTCTGATTCTGTGGGTACGCGTAATTGTTAGGCACGACTTCCGGCTCCGTATAATTTTCGTAGAATAACTCTTGGTAGCCACCGTTTTGGTATTCCTCGTGGTTCTCGTAAGGCGGGATGACGGGTAGAGTGTATTCTGGGTAGTTGTAGCCACTGGAGTCTGTGCTGAAGTCGTTCTCGTTTATGACGTGGTTTATTTTGTCTGTGTGTCTGTGTGACATCTGGGGCGAAGTGGAGGGGACGTGTGGTACGTCGACGTGGTTCAGTTTAGGCGGGCCCTGATCGATGTTCAATATGAGATTCTTCTCTTCTATATCACTGTAAAGAAACATAGCCAGGTGTTGTAGCAAAAGTATTATTCGAATTTACGGAAAACACCCGTCAGAAATTTAAATAAAAAATAACTTTAATAGAAGGAGATAGAGTACAAATTACAGTAACTAAATAACAACATACCTAAGTACGTAGTTGACAGACACTATACAGTGTGGTCGTGATGACCGCGAGTTGTGGACGATGGTCGCGTAGCTCTGCATCCAGACCCAGCCGCCAGACTTAGTCAGGAAGCGGTAGTAACGCGACGTGACTTGCCCCTTCGTTAACACTATGAACAATATTTGAAAACTATAACATCGGTTTCATTGACGCCAGGGGGTTAATTCTACTAACAATTCGGCAGTTTACTAACAACAATCCAGATGCGGTTTTGTCAATAAATATAAATAAAAAGAATTAGACCTCTGTTAAGATCAAGCTGAGGTTCCTTTGTGAATAATAGTCGTTGCTTCGGAATAGAATCGGAAACGTATCGTAACCGTTTGAAGTTAGTAATATTGATCCTATGTTTCTCATTGTGGCATCAAATGGCCCGCTAGAAATATCGGTTTCGATAAAAGTAATTTTACGGTGGTCAAGTTTACTCGATAGTCATTCTACACTGCAAATCAACTTACCTTTTAACTGATGACTTATATACATAGATAAATATGTATATACTTACATGTGCAATGTGAGTAACGCATGTGTAGAACGTCAGTGCCATGTATGTAGTGGTAGAGTGTTTTTTCTATCAAGTCCTGAGGCTCGTATCCGGTTAGTGATGCAACTCTGTAACGAGATTGTAACGATATATATAACGGTTATGTTATTTGACAAAGGTATTGCGTTATTCAGCTTCTTTGATCGCAATGTCATATAATTCTTGAAAAATTAGCTTCTGTGTGAATTACGTACCCATTATTTTAATATTTTATTATTTATAATATCTAATCGGTTACTTTTGGTGCTAATACACGGGAAGTGAATGATAACCGTTCTGTTTTAATTAATTCATTCAATATACTTACATTTAAATATATACATCGATATCAATATAATTTTTATTTTTTTTTGGGTTTGGGATCGACCTTTAATTTAAAAAACGAAACATAATAATCTATTAATTATCATAAAAAATAAACAATTAACTAAAACAAAATAAAGACACGTGCCTAGATAATTTTGCTAAATTAAAAAAAGTAAATCAATAGCATATTGTAAGCCCAATAAAATATTTGAATTGGGTTTTTTAATAGGTATATCACGTGACACGCCACCCTCGCCACTCGCCTCTCATTGTTTTCTCGTCCGAAAAAAGTGTTGACATAAAAAAAAACCTGATCGCTTCCGCCAATTAACGCTTACGCATTGTTAGGAACCCTTGTCTTAAATATCGCATTTTTATTTAAAAGAATAAACAGGATGCTGGTTTGGTTCTATTTCCCTCTTATTTAATCTGTATTTTTTTATATTAAAATAATAATGTTAGATTTTTTTTTGTAATATTTAAGTTTTAAAGTAAATTTACAAATACATTTAAAGAAAACAAAATGAAATAGATAAATATATAATTAACAATAAAATAAAGTGCATAACTAGGCTGTACGTGAAATACTTTTGTCATTCGCGATATGAGAAAAAAAAAACAAAATAAATAAATATATTATATTTGATTTCGCTTTTTTTACAATTATTGTTTAAAAAAATATCTGTCTGTATTTGCTTTTGGAAACTCGAGTCGCGCAAATAAGTGGCAATTAAACGTGACAGGGCGCCAATACGAGTTTTTTCGCTATTTTTTTAATTCCACCCTTTGTAATAGAATACTATGTTCAAAGAGAATATTTATTATTTTTAACGGTCTGTTATTATAAATATATCGAAGTTAAATAATCAATAATATGAAATCTTAACCGATGTTTGAAGGTTCACACCCAGACAAGTACACCTGCATTTTATGGGGCAAGGTATCCGTTTCTATTATAAAATACTCGGCTATTTTTAACTTTGTCGATTCATAAATTCAAATCATTTGTAAAAAATACATTTAAAAAAGCATATTATTCAATACAAGATTATATAGATGATAAAAATCGCCTTCAGACAAATATAAAAACAAAAAGTTACTGTAACAAAAAATAGCATGCCAAAAAAAAAGGCTTCCTAGGTCTGAGCTATTTTTTTCCGAACCAATGGTATATTTTTGACAATCAATCTTGCTCAATTGAATAATCGCACGTGACGTTGGCGGAATAATCTGTGCCTCGGCACAAATAACAGCCAAAAAAAATAATTAAAGATTTTGACTTTAACGTTGTTAGAAATAACGAGTGTTGGCTGAATAATGTAACACCTTTGTGATTAATAAAATACTTTTTTTTTATTAAACATTCGATATATTCTTACACTGTTGAGTTAAGATGTTAAAAACGCAATTCATTTTAAAGTAAACTCTATTTATGTATCCATAAAGTACAGTTTTGTATATCTTATAAACTTTAAACGTTCAAATGTTAGGGTAAATTGAACTGTATTGGTCGATAATGGAGTAGTTTTTCGCTCTTCATTCCCAATACGTGTTTGTAGTGTTGACGGTTCTTCCGCGCTTGTCAGCAAGAAGCAATGTAGCTGACTCAGTTTAAAATAGCTTTAATCATCATAATAATTGTTTTAAAATATATTGATAGTATGCAATTTCAGTGTTCAAGGTTTTCAAACAACGCACGTGTTTTTAAACGAAATCATTCTATATTTGAATATTTTAATTTTTAACAGATATTTTACCCCCAAGCAGCTTATTATTGATGCGTTCAGGACCGGATTTGGAGGTCTGAAGGCCCTGGGCAACAGAGGAGTGGAGGCTCCTAATTATTATTTTACAAATTAATTTGAACAATATAATTTCTATCAGTCAAGTTTGTTAATAATTTATTTACTTTTTGTATCGTTGTGTTTTAAAACAATAATCAATAATATTATTATAATTTGACTATATCCAGATATCTAAACATATTATATTAAAATTATTAACTCGTCGAAGCCTCTATTGTGTGAGCCCTCTCTTGTGGAGGACCCAAGACAATTGCCCCTCCCCAAAAACCGGCCCTGGATGTTTTCTGGTTTGAACAATAAGTAAACCAGTGTAACTACAGACGCAAGGGACATAACATCTCTATTCCCCGGTTGGTGACTATAATACTGACTCACCAACAAACCGGAACGCTAAATACTGTGTACTGTTGTTTAGCGATAAAATACCTGATGAGTGGGTGGTACCCACCCAGACGGGTTTGCACAAAGCCCTACCACCAAGTAAATGTATTTATTGATAGATTTAAAGTTATTACTAAGCTATCTAGCCAAACAAAAAACATTACCATAGAAAATCCACCGAGGCATAGATAAAAAATACTAAGAATTTAACAGATATTGAATATCAAAATAGTCACACCTGGGGGCCAGATGTTCGACACACGACACCTCTAAACCTTCAAACGCGATGATTCAACAATTATTTAACATGAAATTGTAATAATATGGATATCATTTTAAAACAAACAATATTGAAAAGAAATGAGCTGTTATGGCCCAGTGGTTAATTGTCTAAGATGTCGCGAGTTCAATTAGAACGCACTATTAATCAAATCAAATCAAATAAAAATATACTTTATTCAAGTAGGCTTTTACTTTTGAATCGTCATTTAACAAACTATATTAAGTGAAGCTACCACCGGTTCGGAATGTAGATTCTACCGAGAAGAACCGGCAGGAAACTCAGTAGTTACTCTTTTTCGACATCTAAAAATACAGTCATGTTAGTTAAATACAATTATATATGTATGTCATATCGGATAAAATTTTACCTAAAGTATCTATTAATCTGCTTTAGAACAGCGTGGTTAATTTATAGGGTTCCCTTATGATATAGGTAAGCAAACGAGAAAGCCATCTTATGGTAAGTGGTCCCCACCGCCATTGACAATGGGGCTGTAAGAAATCTTAACTATTCCTAACATCGCAAATGCACCACCAAACTTGGAAACTAAGATTTTAACCTTGTGTGTCTGTAGCTACTCTGGCTGACTGACGCTTCAAACCGGAACATAACGAAACTGAGTACTGCTGTTTGGCGGTAGAATATCTGATGAGTGGGTGGTACCTTGTCTGACGGGCGTTGAAAATAGCCCTACCACCAAGTAAAATTTATATTTTTTGTTTTTTATTATTAGTTTTTTTTAGTATAATAGGTAGGATGATCAGCAAATGGGATAGTGCCATTAAAAGCCACTACAATGAAACACCAACTTTGGGAATTAACAAGTTATGTATGTAAACAGACTTGATATACTTTTGCAGGGCCCCGGGGCCTCCACAGGAGAGGGCCTCATTGAGATTCCGATGAGTTTTATGAGTTTTTAATGTAATGCATGTGTGTATATTATTAATTACCGTTTTAAAGAAATTGACACAAAAAGTTATCATTTTATTGACAGACCACAGTGACAGAAAGGAAATATTCAATTAATTTGTAAAATAATCATTAGGGAACTCCACTCCTCTATTGCTTCAGGGCCTCCACTTCTTTGTTGACCCAGAGCCCTCAAGACCTTTAAATCAGGCCCTGAAGTTTTGTTTAAGTTTTATGATGAGTTTTATGACGTTAGTTGTCAAAGAAATATTAGAGAAAATTTATAATATTTAACATAAAATTAAATATATTCTATTAATAATTAGTCGCCCGCGGGTCTGAAATTTATATATATATTAAGTTATAATAAAATTGGTGTGTCTGTTTGTAATATTAAAATAACCGCTTTTTACTAAATGCATATGTATGTATACACGGTACATATACCAAAATAACATTATTTTCAATTTTTGTCTGTCTGTTTGTTCCGGCTAATCTCTGCAACGTTGAACCGATTTTGACGGGACTTTCACTGGCAGATAGCTGATGCAATAAGGAGTAACTTCTATTTTAGAGTTGTATGTAAAATAATAATAAAGTCACGTCCAATTACTATCCAGTACCGCGCGCAGCCCTCGTACACCCGACCACACCGCCGTCACGTCGGGTGCCTCCCACCAACGACTTGCATCAACAAAAAGCTGCCTAATACAGAATTAATAACTTATAGTAAAATCTGCTAACTGAACAGTAACTTTGTTAATAAATTCAAACGCGCATGAAGTCGCAGGCAGAGCTAGTTATTATATAATTTTAAGGTTATATAAGTTCGTACCAAATTCCATCAAATTAGGTCCAGCAGTTTGGCCGGGAAAGCGTACCAGACAGACAGAGTTACCTTCACATTTATTAGATTAGTATAGATTATTTGGTTGTAAAGTAGTACTTAATATTGTTGTAAAGTTTAAACGTTGAGTGAGCCAGTGTAATATCAGACGCAAGGGCCGTAACGTTTTAGTTTCCAAGGTTGGAGTACATTAGCGATGTGAGCAGTTTTTATTTCTTCTAATCTACGAGCGCTGGTGACAGGTAACCATTGGATGTTCCTGGTAAGAGCCTGTAAATTTCCCACAGCTGGGCTCGTCCCTTTGAGGAGAAGCTTTGGAGCATATTCCCCACGCTGCTCCAATGCAGCTTGGTTACACATGTGGAAGTTGAAATTACACATGCAGGTGAATTATAAACACAAACTATGCACATGAAAATTCGGTGGTGCTGGGTGTGAACCCGCAATCATCGGTTATGAAACATACGTTCTAACCACTGGGCCCTTTCCTGGTCGATCTGTTTTATTAAAAGATTATTAAGACAAAGTAAGGTATGTATTTAAGTTAGCCATATGATAAACTTACTTAGCTAACTTTCTCATATAGTTAAAGAAGTTTAAACTTGTGAGGGCGATTGACCATTTGACGCGTGTGTCGATACTCAACGGCTATAAATATCAGGGTTGTCAACATCATGATTTTGTGTATTACTATTACAATTATTAATATCGTTTATACGTATATGTAATAATAATTACAAATTTATTAAATATAAGCCCGCAGATCTCGAAACCAAACCAGACCCCAAGTCAGGCCGATGCAAAGATATTGGGATTTTTATGTCGAATTTTCAGTCACAGATCGAATCAATTGTATTCTATATAAGTAAACTATGCCTTTTAGAAAACAATCTTTATCAAGAAACGGCAAATAACCCGCATGGTTGCTCATTTAAATATCACATTTACAATGATGTTAGTATTCACAATTACTGTTCAATCAGTCCTGTGATGAAACTCGAGTCCAAATCCAGGGGTTTATTCCAAAAACAGTCCGAAGTTTGAAAGTTGGAAATGCGTACACTCTACTCTTGATTGCCATACCTATCGTATCTAAGATATCTTACATATCGAACTTATAGGTATTAGAATATTAAAGTCATTTATAAACAGACATATACTATGGCGGTAGGGCTTTGTGCAAGCCCGTCTGGATAGGTCACTCATCAGATATACCAGTATTGTTGTGTTCCGGTTTGAATTGTGAGTGATCCAGTGCAACTACAGGCACAAGGGTTATAACATCTCAGTTACCAAGGTTGGTGGCGCGTTGGCGATGTAAGGCATGATCAAAATTTCTTTCAGCACCAATGTCTGTGGGCTGTGGAAAGACAATTGCGATGTTTAAAGTTCCTAACACTATTTCTCAATTGCGAATACCGTAAAATATGTATAAAGGATCTTAGGCAGATTGTTTAGAGATTTATTACATTGTTTAAATTAAAAACACAAATGCCAATGAAAGCTTACAGCTGCTTGTCTAGTTTTGTAATTGCGATAATGAATTACAAATTAAAATTACTTATTTTTACCAATATGTTTAATGAACGCCGAGGAGTGATCGGAAAACAAAATCAAAATATTCTTTATTCAAGTAAGTTCATACGAGCACCTTTGGTCGTCATTTTACAACGTTCACTCACAAACTCAGTACTCTTTTTCAATCAAAAAAACTACATGTAAAGAGTTTTGTTTCAAAACTGTTTGAATCACGATGATTCTTAATTTCATAGTCATAACTAATATGACTGTTTAAACAATAACACGTCAATCGTCTAGCAATAAAGCTTATAAGAAATGAGTAGCAAAATTTATTTTTTAATCCAAAATTTAAATTAGAAAAAATGTTTTAATTTTTTTTTTCCAGTGACAACCCTAATAGACACATAACGTTTCGGCGAAGCGGTCATTGTTGGCGTGGTCGGTTAACGCGTCCCTGATTGCCGTGAACTAATAAATATTGAACTTGTGTTGTGGTTGTCCACCGGTGTCGACACTCGATCGGAATCGCACAATCATGAAATACACTTAAAATTTTATATACACATACTTATTTAAAGCCTCTAAGTAATAACTATATACAACTTTTATATTGAAGAATCAACATAATAGAAATAATATTGTCATTTTCCGGCTATATAATATGCACGTATTATACGTAAAACTCCCTCTTGGATCAATCACTTTGTTGATGGAAACCGCATTAAAATCCGTTGAGTAGTTTAAAAGATCCAACCGTACAGACGATAAAGCGGCTTTGTTTTATACTACCTAGAGAAGCAGAATTAGGGGTTACGAATTGGGAAGGGCAATACCTAACTATTTCTATCAATAAATGTGCAATCAGTGTCCAGCAGATTAGTGAGTCCAAATAATACTCTCCAGTCTTGAACGTGCAGGATTTTGTAAACGTCGCTTGGTTATAACAATTTACGACCGTGTTTTCCGGTTGTGTATTCTACTGACAAATTGGAATACTTAGCATCGTTCTGTTGCGGTTTTAAAGGTTGAGTGAGCCAGTGTTACTGCAGGCACAGATATAACAGCTTAAATCCTAAGATTGGAGGCGTATTTGCGATTTGAGAGATTATTAGTATTTCTTACAGTCAGTGGTAACCACTTACCATCAAGCGTCCTATGTGTTAAAAATATTTTTTCAATTAAATCTAATATTAATAATTAAAACTTAATGTATAACTATTTTTCTTTAATGGCAATACTAGAACGCCGCTTCGATCGTTGCGTGCGGTATGTTTAAATATTGCAAGGTTTCGACACATTTAGACATTGGCAAACCGCAGGGCTCGCTGCATTGTTCTTTAGTGATAAAATTCTTGGAATGCTATATAAGCTGTTATCGTCTCGGCTAGTGATGTGACGTCACGTCACGTTAAAAATTCACAAACGCCGAAATAAATTAAACGATTGTTTCGTTGATTTTATCCGTCCGTTTGTTACGTTCTCACGTCTTAAATAACTAATCAGTCATTATTAAATGTTGCATGTATGTTGTTAAGGGTATCGGATAGGACATACGGTAGCTAGCTTCACACGGACGTGAAGAAAAGTGATAAAAAAGCGTGGGGATGGAGTTTGATTGCCTTGTTGGAACTCTTTGCGGAGGTGTCTGTTTTATCAACCAATTATGAGTCTGTGTGTGTGTAGTTGCACACTCGTCATATATCTCGTGCATGGTTGACTGTACCATAAAAATCCCAAAGAGTAGAGCGATATGCGCCAAATGTATGACAATTCTTAATAATACAAAAAAAATCGACAATCAAACGTTTACAGATAAGTAAAGCCTAAACTTTTTTGTTACCAAAATGTACTTAGACATTTAAATTAAACTAAATAATTCGAACACAAAATGCAGTTGATCAGCTTAAAACAAGATTTACAAACGTATAAACTGTTCCAATCGAAGGAGTAACTATAAACTATAAACGAACTTTTGATATACATATTACTCGCGATTGGTTAATAGCTCAGCTATATTGTACACTACTAAGAGTTCTTGATTAATATATCTTTATTTATAACACAACACTATTCCACTTTAAAAGCTATATGAACTTTAACCTTTTACTTCCAAAGTTTTGATAACAACTGACATTCAAAACGCCTATTTTTCCCAAATATATAATGATTATCACTGATTATTCAAGATCTCGACCAATTATATCGCTTCAATTCCACGTCAAAATTGTGTTCTTTGATCCTGGTGTGATTGGAATAGGCTGTAGCCTCCGACATGGTCAAATGATAACAATAAAATATGTGTGCGTCTCGGGACGCTCGAAAGAAATGGTAACTTAAAAACGTCTAACGATGCAGTTTCCTCCTTCCATAAGAAGTTATCACTTCAAAAAGTCTAAAACATTTGATGGCATTTTTTGTAATATATTTAAATAACAATATCGATAAGTTTCTATCGAACGTCGACATCACTCGAGCGTAAAATCGCTTTACGTCGCAAGCTACGGTGAATTATAATTAACAATTGAAATTTATTTCGTATTATTTTATTTTGATTCGTAAAAAGCAATTGGGCTTAGTTTCGTAAACGCAGTGACTGTAAAGTTTTTAATAATATTTTGTACGCAATCTCTGAAATTAATATATTAATTATATATCATATACTATATACTATCTCTATCTTTACAATGTTTTCATTTATTTATAGCACCATCTTTTTTTTTTATGAGTTATAGCGCCCGTTATGTGCTAAAGCGCAAAATATTCTGCCGACGGAAATAAATATTATACTTCCGACAATGGCACGTTCAATAGAGGTTACGTAGGGCATTTTCGAAAATTTAGAGTTTATATTTATGATACATAGATATAGAAAATATTTTTAGTTTATAGTTTGAATGTTGTTTTTATTTTAATTAATTTCTTATTTAATGGGTGCAGTGGCCTTTTTTGTTTTTCCATGATGAGTTAGCCCGTAAGAGTGATGTACATTGTGGTGGTAGCTTTGTGGTAGCATTTAATTCAAAACTGTAAGATGATGATTCAAAGGGACCATTTATTTATTACGTAACTCTATTTTCGCTAGTTTTTGACCCCCTCCTCCGTAATATAATATAACAATCCCTCCCTGTTTAATATTTATTACGTAATAATCTAAAGGAGAAAATGTATACACGTTTGGTTTATTTTACTGTTTATATTTCAAAGTAACAACTTTTTGAAATGTGTTTACCTATTTGTAATTTCAAAGGTTCTAAAAGTACGCATCCGAGCGAACCTCGGCAATCGCGCGCTTTCCCGCGTTTTTTCAAATTTTTTTTTTTTATTATACGGGCTATAGATTCTCCTTCCCACCCCCTTGTAAGACACATAAGACATGGTCGAACCCTCCTCCCCCCCTCAATCGTCTTACGTAATAAATTAACGGTCCCATAAGTGTTCTTATGAGTCTACTTGAATAAAGAATATTTGTATTTTGATTTAGAATATTTATAAGACTTTGTATATGACGTTGGCTTCCCAAAAATATATAATTTAAAAAAAAAACTTATACAAAAGTATAGTCCACTAATCTGTGTCCCTGATTATGGAGACGAGAGTTGTGTTCGTCTGTCATTGCTTAACTAATAAACTGTTTCATAAACACTCACCTCGCATCTAAGAAGATGAGTCTCATGTCCAAAGAAGCTCTGAACATGAACATGTTGGAGTGTAACTTAAGCTCCGTGACAGCGGATGGTGGGAGGGAGTGACCCACCGCCACCAGACCCAGAGGAGCGGTGCCCTCCCCGAAGCGCCTCGCTCGGAGGTAACCGGAACAGTGGATGACCTTAAATAATGATTAAATATTAGGTATACTATGTTTATATACCTAACTGTTTTAAAGTTAAAGTTTAACTAGTTCCCTAATGCAGCTTTACGCGTGTGAGGGGGAGAGAGGGATCAGATATAAGCTTAGGTACGGTTTGTCCTTACACGGTAGCATGTTAGGACACGGTAGAGGGTACCGCTGGTTTTTTAGTGGGCAGTCCTGGGCACTGACGAGTACCACATAACCCCCCCCCCCCACTTAATATGGTTAAGTTGTTCATTTAAGTATTTAAACTTTAGTAAGTAGTACGTCACAGCGTAACAAACAAACGTACAAATAAACTAAATTTTGTACTATAATATTAGTTGGGTTAGTTTATAAATCAGATGTTCAATATCTACTGTATTACCTGTTCAAGTGAATTCGTAGAACAGAAATAATCCTATAATAGATTATACTCACTCATGACGTCACAACGAGGGCTAATATTAAACCCACTCACGACCCTAAAACGAATTCATACACCCCATTACACAAATATAAGCACGCGTTACTGTTCTTGTAACGAACGCGATGTTAACAAGGAACGAATGATTATCGCGAATGAATGTATTTTAAATATGAAATAGGTAGGCAGACTGTCCCCTGATGGACGGTCATCAACATAAACACGGCCACATTTAAGGGGGAGCAGAAATTTTCAGCACGCTGTTAGCAGCGGCACGCACTTAAGACGGGATCCCTCACAACGTCCACAGGCCCTCAATTGTGGGATTTAAGATGTTATTTTCAATATGATATTGAGCTGGTGTAAGTACTCTTCCAAACGGAACATTAATGCTAAGTCGTAATATTTAACCGTAGAATATCTGATACACGACGTGCTTGGACAAAGTTCTACTATTAAATTATTTCTAACTAGCGACCCGCCCCGACTTCGCACGGATGCAATGCTGATATACTACAGAATGTCTTACAACTTTCACAGTTTTTCAGTCATTAGACAATACGAACCGCTACGTCCGCTTAAATCTGTAATATCTTCGAAAATATTCATTTAAATAACATTCTGTAAATGACCATATTGATCTATATTAAATGCACAATGTATTTAAGGTTCTTAATTGGATAAGGATTAATGCTGTATTGCTTAAAATCGTTTCGAAAATAAGCCATTATTTCACGTAAAAAGTAAAGGATAAAAAATGGTTATTGTGGATTATCCCTAAGAGATAGACATATACCATCGCGAACTTTTTTGAAGACTCTTTTTAAGGTGTACCATACGTTTCTACATTATTTTGAGCGGTAAGCGACTTTGTTTTATATTATGTAATGATTTCTAATTTTGATTTGTATATGCTGCAAGGTTTGGATACGTTATTTTTTACCAGAACAATTAATATTTCGATTATTAGATGTTAATTTGACTAAATATTCGATAACCAATCAGGAGTGTTGGCCAATCACAGTGACTCCTTTGTCGTAGCTGTGCGCGGCTGAGTAACAGACACTCTGGCGTGAGCGTTCGACGAGGACACGACCGTAAAGTGTATTAACATATTACATTTAACGAAAGTTATTACGGTGTTTAATTCTACTAACCTAAGATCCCTATAATACCTACTTGTTGAAGTTAACATTATATAAATATATATAATTCGATGTAAATCACTAATATATAGGTAACCAAAATTAAACAAATAACCAAGTATACTAATATTTTGAATGCGAAAGTAACTCTGTCTGTTACTTCACGCTTAAACTGCTTAACCGATTTAGATGAAGTTTGCTGTGGAGATAGTTTAAGTCCCGAAGAAGGGCCTAGGTTAATTTTGAATTCACCATATTTAAAATAAAGCCGCAGATTCAGTAACTTAAAGATAAATACCAAAGTAACAGACAACACGCCTGAGCTACATATATAACAATAAAAAAAATAATCGCATCACTAAATAATATAATACTAAGTCGAAAATTCGTCTCGTTTGTCTGTCTGGTCTCGTGTAAATGAGGTATTTATTAGAGATGGCGAAAGGACGAATTATTTAATGTCATGACGACGGGATGCCGCTTTATATATATAACAAAGAAACATTAGAATTATATATATAACAGTATAAACTTTTTATAATAACCCTTATTTAGCACGTACTTGGTGTTAGGGCTTTGTGCAAGCCCGTCTGGGTAGGTAACACACGCTCATTAGATTCTACCGCCAAACAGCAGTACTCAGTATTGTTGTGTTCCGGTTTAAAAGGTGAGTGAGCCAATGTAACTACAGGTACAAGACATATAACTGGCTCCTACGGTTGGTGGTGCATTGGTTAATATTTCTTACAGCACCATTGTCAATGGGCGGTGTTGACCACTTACCATCAGGTGGGCCATTCGTTCGTCCGCCTACCGAAATCATAAAACATTTCGAATCCGGGACGGGTAATTTATAAAAGGGCTAATATTATAAAGGCGAAAGTTTTTATGTATGTTTGTTAGTCTTTCACGCAAAAGCTACTGAATGGATTTTAACGAATAATACCTGACGACCCACCCCTAAAACTAGTTAGGTGATGTTGAAACTTACCTTATACCCAGAGGTAGTAAGGCCGGCGTTTCTCTTCGCGAGCACGCATTTCATACGGATGAAGAAGGCCCGTTCGCACTCGATGTCCACGTTCGGACTCCACGTCCCTCCCACCGGGTATCTGTTTGAGAATATGTTATAAATAAATAAATATTGGACAACATCACATACATTACTCCGATCCCAATGTAAGTAGCTAAAGCACTTGTGTTATGGAAAATCAGAAGTAACGACGGTACCACAAACACTCAGACCCAAGACAACATAGAAAACTAATGAATTTTTTCTACATCGACTCGGCCGGGGATGGAATCCGGGATCTCGGAGTGGCGTACCCATGAAAACCGATGTACACACTACTCGACCACGGAGGTCGCCATATCATATATTTAAATGTAATTAAAATATAACTTAATTAGATTTTACATAGGCACTTAATATTTTCTTTAAATTATTCTAGGAGTTAGTTTACATTCCCGCGCCTGGGAAAGCAAGTAAAGTCGATTCCAATGGAAGGAGGACCAGAGAAATATAATTGGCTATTTGACAATGCGAACATGACAGAATAAAGTGTCAATTATTGTAATCAGTATACATTATGAGTTTAAAAATCCTTATTTATCAACGAAAGTTGAAAATAATAATTAATTTATTCAAAAATCCATAGATAAAAGTGCTTTTTTTTTAAACGTTTGTCACGTGACACAAAACGCTCCTGATTGGTCGGGCTTATGATGACGTCTTACATCGGGTTACGTTCTATGACAGCTGTCTCGTGTCACCGTACTTACAACAAAATAAATCCTCTAGTAAAGAGGTGTAACATTAAAAAAAATCAATCTAACTATACCAGATATTTTTTTAAAACTCACCCGATCGAAGGCGGTCCAATATATGAATGGGCATGTTGTAAACTAAGTACTGCGTTCATCTCTTCGTGATCAGCTTGGTGGATGTATTCGTATATAGAGTTACCAGTTAACTCCACCTGTGAAAGATACTCTAGGTGAATATGTATTTAAGACACCTTATAAATAAAATAAATAAATATTCGACAACATCACATGAATGCGGCCTGTTCTCTTTGCGGCAAGCTGTTGAAATAGACATATTTAAGTGTTTCTTTATATAAATAATAAATAAATAAATATTGGACAACATCACATACATTACTCTGATCCCAATGTAAGTAGCTAAAGCACTTGTGTTATGGTAATCAGAAGTACCGACGGTACCACATACACCCAGACTCGGCCTGAAAACCGGTGTACACACTATTCGAACACGGAGGTCAGTTAAATACATTCAGTGGTTATTTAAAAAAAAATGTCAACGAAAATTTGTGTGCAGAACGTGACTATTAGTGATTGCATTAATGGCACACCTCCTGAATTAAATGATATGTCCTGGCTTTGTTACGGTTGAAAAATCGCTGAGTATCTTTCACCGGTTCTTTTCAGGTATATTGTTTTCCAAAACGGCGTTAGTTTTCAATTTTATCAATAATATGCAACGCTTTTGCTTCGCGTTTTCGTAAATGATTTCCTTTCCAAAAATGTATAATTAAAAAAGTTTTATTGATAAATGGGTCGTATAAACCGCAAAAACTTTTCGATGTTCAGATTTTCTGATAAATTAAGAATGGAATTGTAAAGGTTTTAAAGTACAAACCTGACTCAAACCAAGGTGTACTGAGGCGGTTTCACTAATGTACATAATCTTGCCGTCTGGTGCCACTACGAATATGAATCCATCCAGCGTCTGCAGCAGATGTGAGCCCAGTTCTCGGATTGAGAGCTCCCGCGGTTGAGGTGGCGGTGGTGCAGCTCCCCACGCGTCTCCTAAGCCTGGTGGATATATGTGAGATGAGAAGAGAAGCAAATCTGGTAGATCGTGGGAGAACCACGTCTTAAGTCATGAAGAATTCCTAACTCTTACAATTAGCAGATATAAGACGGAAGCATTTTCTACAAGCACAATCCAATTTTCTCATCCTCTGGTGTTATGCGGTGAAGGAAAACATCGGCTGGAATAAGCAAACCTTCTCGCGACGATTCATTTATTGAAAAAGTTACACCATCCACTTATCACTAAGCACTTAAGATCAACAACTAATATGAGTACCATTCAATGTGACAAGTCTTTAAAGTTGTAAACAGAATTGAGATCAAATAGAGGATGCCTTAGCCCAGCAGTTAAACATTTACAGGCTTTTAATTTCATTTGTATGAAACTTACTATCAGGTAATCTTATTAGTGGAGAATTGTAGACCCGTGTTTAGAATAGGAGACTTTAAACGTTCATGACTACGAGTATCTTACTTTATACTTAAATCAACTTAGTCTAGATTATGACTTTGGATCTACAGGATACAAATATTAAAAAGGTATACTAACCATCTGGAAAGACCTGTCTCATTTTAAGGTAGCTCGTGGTCAGTCTGATGACGGATGCTTTGTCCAGCTGTGACGTGATTGCGGATGGTAAGGGGAGGAGTTTGGCTAGTTCGAGGAATTCGGCATTTTCCTTTTCTCTCCTCGACCTGGCGGCGTTCTTACTTTTCTCCTTCATGATCGCCGCGTTTAGAGAATGCGGCCTGTTCTCTTTGCGGCAAGCTGTTGAAATATATATATTTAAGTGTTTCTTTATATAAATAATAAATAAATAAATATTGGACAACTTCACATCCATTACTCTGATCCCAATGTAAGTAGCTATTGTGTTATGGAAAATCAGAAGTAATGACGGTACCACAAACACCCAGACCCAAGACAACATAGAAAACTAATGATCTTTTTCTACATCGACTCTGCCGGGAATCGAACCCGAGACCTCGGAGTGTACCCATGAAAACCGGTGTACACACTACTCGACCACGGAAGTCGTCAAAGTAAGAAATACTCTAACTCATAGAAAGATTAAGTATATGATTCTTTATCGTAATTGGAAAGAACGAAACGGCATTTTGTTGTTTTTGAAAAATAAGGTTTAATAATTTGACTTTAAATCTCATTTCCAAAAGAAGCATTTTGGCGCTTAAGCTTTTCTTCCTCTCGACTGATGATATTTATATTTTTATTTATTATTCATTTGTACGTGCTGTCAAAACTTCAGAATAGCTTCAGAATAATGTGCAATATACAAAAATATACTCAAGGAATTAACTGTTTGATATATTCTTAGAATTTTCTTAATATTAATATAACTTCTTTATTAACTGAAACTAAGATAGTTATTTGTAGATAAAATGTGTTTCTTTAAAAGTACGAAACGAAACCTTGGTCTAAAAGAATTAGTAAAATAAAAAAAAATATACATGTTCAACAATATTTAGTTAAAAGATTCGTAAATATGTATACTTAGTATTTAATGTATTATGTTATATATTTGTTCTGGTATCTGGTACCTAAACCATCAAAATTATGGTATTTACGTGCCAATAATTAAAAAATCGTTGTATAAAACACCGATAATTTTTTTAAGCTTTATTTATTGTATATTTTTTTTAATAAATTGTCATAGACAACTTCGTAATACATTTAAAATTATTAATATTATTACAATAAACAATCCAAATTACATTACATTTTAACGAGCAATTTTATGTTAATTTTTATATAAATTAACATTTTCAAGCCACGACCTCCGTCATTAAATAAAAAAAAAAAAATTATGCATTCCCGCGCTAACGCTCGTTCATACATATTTATACGGAAGAAGTGCTCTGGAAAAACATAACTTGGCGGGAAAACAACAGCGTATGTATTATGCTCGGTAATACTTATAAATTACCTCGTCGGCTTACAGGAATACCAATTCCCCTATCGGCTAAAACCATACAATACAAACATAACATATGGCCTCCATTACAATTGAGTGTCGTGAGTAGGAATTTTGATTTCAATTCGGTAATCAAATTGGAACGGTATTTTGATGGCTCTGGTTCGTGGCTTTCGGCTTGACGGATTGTATTTATAGTTGAACTATTTTGTCTTTAATTTTGTTTTTTTTTCTTATTTATTTTTTTAAATGTGGTGATTTGAAAGTTGATGCAACGAAAATGCGTCTATTAAATATCATTTATTAAGTTTCACTTATAACGTGTGTTAATTTCACTCATACTTTTTTTTTTTTAATTTTCCAACTAAATTTTATCAAAGGAAAATCTGCAAACATCCACTTAATTTTTGTTAATAAAAATATTATTAAAATGAAATAAAAAAAACTTACGTGAATCCATATCGAACTCTGTTGTATATTTATTCAACACTTTCTTACACGGATATTTCATTATAAAAAAAAAAAAAAACACAAAAATTTTCGATGACGTTAAATTAAAAAAAAATTGCACCTTACGCGAACAGGTTCAAATAGTTACTGACTGGGAACACCTTCCTTCCTAATGTCCGTTTCCGAAAAAAAAAAGTTCGACAGGTACAATGGCTCCATTGAATAAAGGGCCCGTATAGATTTGACATCTTTGCATTGACGACTGATAATATTACATAACGGTTGACAAGATAAGGGCTGAGATTGTGTAAAAGCCTCGTTGGTTCAGCGGCGAGTGGTTAAGGTTGCAGATCACGCGGTCCAGGGTTTAAATCCTGGGTATAGGTCGGTTTTTTTTTTCAATTGACTTAGGGTTAGGGCTTCGTTCAAACCCGTCTGGGTACTACCACCAACTCATCATTTATTCTACCACCATACTGCGATAATTAGTATTGTTGTATTGTGGTTTGAAAGGTGAGTGAGCCAGTGTAACCCCAGTAGTTCCCTAGATAGGTGGCTGTTAAAATTAAAAACGGTACCAATGTGTATGGGTGTAGACCACTTACCATCAAGCGGCCCAGCCTGCCGATGACGTTATAAAAAGTAAATCTCTCAAAAATCCGTCAATCCATTGCTTATTCAATAGGACGTACTATTAATACAGGTGGACAGACAGACAGCAATACTTAGTATTATTGAGTTCGACTTTGAAGGTGGAGTGAGTCAGTGTAACAGGCACAAGGGATAACATCTTAGTTCCCAACCAGTTAACTTATTTATCTATACATATAATAAAATTGGAGTGTCTGTTTGTAATATTAAAATAACCCATTTTTACTAAATGCATATGTATGTATACACGGTGCATATACCAAAATATTTTTTTTTACAATTTTTGTCTGTCTGTCTGTTTGTTCCGGCTAATCTCTGGAACGGCTGGACCGATTTCGACGGGACTTTCACCGGAAGATAGCGGATGTAATAAGGAGTAACTTAGGCTACTTTTATATTAGAATTATATATAGAATAAAAATAAAATCACGCTACAATATTCAAATGACTTAAATTCAAACAATGCACGAAGTCGCGGGCACAGCTAGTTTTAAATAAATTAATATATCAACCAATATATGTATATTTGGATATAACGTTTCATAAAACGATTATGTAATTCGAACATCGTGTAGCGAATGAGCTACGTTGATTATAATCAGCCAACATCTCAACACGCGTCTATCTCACATAAACAGCTGTTTATAATGTGGCAACATTATGCGCGACCATGTTCAATAAGTTGTAACAGTTCAAAAGGAAATCAATAAAACGTACATTTGCATATCAGCCATCTTGGCTGAATGTGAAGAGGCCAGTGCCATTTGAAACGCAGAAAAAGTGACAATTCGAAATATGAATCCATTGATGTTTTTTTGTTTGCGGTCAATTTGTATGGAATTTATTTGATTTGTATTGTGTATAATGTGTTAAAAAAATTTGTTTGGCGCGAATATTGATAATATAAAATAATTTATTGTATCTGTATTGGTTATGACGAATTTAAATATACTTCACTAGCAACCTACCCTGGCTTCGCACAGGTGCAATTTATTGATATAGAAAATATATTTATAGCAATCACAAGTAATGTAATTTTTACCAGTCAAAAATATTGATTTGGAATATTCGTTCTGGAGATTACCCCCCTAAATTCAAACATTTTTTATAATATTATGATTATATATTATATAAGATGTAATTGTCGAAGACATATGCATGTATGCATTTAAAAAAAATGTTTTTTTTTATTTACCTATAATAGTGTATTCATTTCAGCCACAAGTCTAATAATTTATTTTATACTTTTAGCTTATATCTTTACATAGTATAAAACAAAGTCGCTTTCTCTGTCCCTATGTCCCTTTGTACGCTTAAATCTTTAAAACTACGCAATGGATTTTGATGCAGTTTTTTTTAATAGATAGAGTGATTCGAGAGGAAGGTTTTTGTATATAATACATAGACAATATAGTTAAGTAACACTGATAATTTTAAAAGTTTCTAATGTGATGTCGTAAATTTATACATTTTTTTGCGCTTACATTGGAAACGCTGGCTGAACCCTACTAGATAGATCAAAATAATGTACTACAGAATTGTACACCTCAAAAATGTCTACAAAAAAGTCCGCGATGGTATATGTCTATCTCTTAAAGATAGCCCACAATAACATTTTTTTGTCATTTATTTTTTACTACAAATATTGGCCAATTTTCGAAGCGATTTTAACCTATACAGCATTAATCCTTATCCAATTAGGTACCTTAAATAAATTGTGCACTCAATATAGATCAATATGGCCCTTTACAGCATGTAATTTAAATGAATATTTTCGAAGATATTACAGTTTTAAAAATTGCGGAACGTAGCGTTTGCGGTGGTACCGGCCGGCCGGTGCGGCGGGAGCGTGCGATAGGCGCGTCGGATGCCGCGGTTCTCCCTGTAGCACTTTGAATTTAGCAGCGATGGGACGCGGTTATTATCGGAGCTCTCTAGCGATTGAAATAACAATCCATACTTCCATACTAATATTCTAAATGCGAAAGTAACTTTGTTTGTCTGACTGTCTGTCTCGCTTTCACGCCAAAACTACTGGACCGATTTAAATGAAATTTGGTACACAAATAGTCTAGAGCCTGAGAAAGGACATAGGCTTTTTATTTGGAAAAAGTGCTGTGAAGGGTTGAAAAGGGGGATGAAAGGTTGTAAGTTGTTGAAAGTATTGTCATGTTTAGAATTTTTAGAACTAGAAGCATAAAACTTATATTTTAGGCTGTACACTTATAAAATAACATAATATCATGACACCCACTCGGGAGCGAATTTTGGATATTCTACCCCTAAATGGGTGAAATAGGGGTTGAACGTTCGTATGGATTTCTTTAAGTTAGAAACATGAAACTTTATTTTTGGGATACTGATTAAAAAGGAGTAGATACTTATTTAAGTGTTTCTGCATATTCTACCCCTACGGGGGTGATATAAGGGTTGAAAGTTTGTATAGAAGTCCGTCATTTTTGAAGATAGAAGCATGAAACTTTATTTTTGAGCTACTGATTAAAAATGAACAGATACGTATTTAAGCGTTTCTTGATATTTTAGACCTAAAGGGCAAAATAGTTGTTAACATTTCGTATTCAGGTTAGTCTGGAAGTCTATCATTTTGAAGGTCGAAATTTTATTTTTGGGCTACCGATTAAATATGAGTTGATTCGCATTTAAGCGTTTCTGGATATTCTACCCTAAGCGTTGAAATTCACACCAATGTGGTATTCAAAGAGGTATTACATTAACGTAACATTTTAAGTTAATTTGTAAATATATTCATATTCTACGCGGGCAAAGCCGCGGGTAAAAGCTAGTGTATAATAAATCAAATAAAAAAATACATAAATATTAAATACATAATAACACAAAACGGTAGAGCGTGACGTCATGACGTTTGCCGTCACGTCAGACGAGTTTGTAAAACCCGCGATTCGCGCCAAAAGATACATTTACAACGAAAAGTAACTATCGAATTAAACATGGCTGCCGTAGCTTTTGGAATTGCAATATAGAGATGTTCTTTTTATCATCATTCCATAGTTCAAATGATACATATTTTCCTATTCGATATATTTTTTTATAAATAATATCAATTTATTACAATTAAAAAACATTGAATTAATATTTAACATTGCTCAATATGTTTTTTATTAGATATAATAACTAGGTTAAGCTCAAAATATTCTGCCTACGGAAATAAATAATTCTGACGATGGCACGTCCAATGTAGAGAACACGTACGGATAGTTCGAAATTTATGATTTTTTTTTATGATATTTATAAATAACCGATACAGAAGTTTAATTTTTAAACAAAATGATATACCTACAATACTCGCTGTGTAACTTCATAATGGTGAAAATATAAAAAGACACTACTTTCAAAATATCCGTTCGTTTTTTTTTTTTTTTAAGTGCGCGTCAATATCGCTCAAGGAGTAACTAAGCTAATTCTCTAGTCATTATTTGTTTTCCGAAACGGTGGTAGATTTGAAATATTAACGATTCAAAAATGCTTCGTTCTAAAGTTCACTTGGATGAAATACATATCGTGTGATTTGATTTGAATCGGATCTATACTGTCGGAGATCTCGTTATGAGCGACGTTTCCAAATATTGTGCATATTTGTTAATTTTTTTCTTCAAAACAAAGTTTCGAGGTTATTCCACCATGCTGTTACAATACAGGTTCGTGTGACACATGTGGCAGAACTTCATTGAAATTAGACAAATCCAGGTTTCCTCACGATGTTTTCCTCTATCAACGAACACAATGAATTATAAACACATTAAAATTTGACCCGCAATCATCGATTAAGATGCACACGCACAACCACTGAGCCATCTCAGTACCATATATTATACTTCAGTTTAATTCAGTAGTAACAACTAACTGAAATCCACGCGGGCGAAGTCACGGCCTCAGCTAGTATTACTTACAGTGACAATGTCCGGTGGCTATCACATATAAGGGGACAATTCTACTAACTTTTAACGGTATTATACGTTCCTGATTCCATTCCGAACGAACTTCAACCATTCCCTACAAGAATAAACCAATCAGGGGTCAATTCTACTTAGGTATGACAGTTTTGATACGATCCCGATCCAACTTCGACCAAGCTGAATCGTATTGGTAGAATTAACCTCCAGGCCTAATAACCCGTCTACCGTTGTGATACAGATTACGCCAATATTTACTCTATTCCAAACATAACAGGAAAAAAGTTAAATAAACAACATTTGACAGCAAATTGACGTGATACCACTGGTCGAGAGCTTGATTAATCTATGATATTCACTATGGATTTGCGAAGAAATGGCGACTTTTGAACGACGACGAAACTTTGAAGTAAAATTAAAATGGAAATAAGTAGTTAAGTGTAACAGTGTTGTATTATAAATAAAGATATATTAATCATAAACTCTTAGTAGTGCACAACATAGCTGAGTTATTAGCGAATCGCATGAAATACGTAAATCTAAGATTTGGTTATCTTTTTTCCTACTTCCATTGGAACAGGCTATATGTATGTTAGTTTATCCTTAAGCGTAAACGCATGGCAGACACTTTAAGATTTACGCAGCAATATTTCAAATTAGATAAGTATTAGTTAAGCTATTAAACAAAAACTCCACACGTGCGCTAAGCCCGGATCCGGGGTTGAGTCCCGGTGGTCTGAACGTCGCATTATTTTAAGGGGTATTAGAAAAGATACTTATAAATATATATGCTGTAACTAGCATCTGTCTGTGTTGAGCTTCATCTCTATATTTTTTACGTAATATTTTGCGTTACGCAATATTTTGATATCTGGTGGGTGGTACCTAAACCGTCACTGTATTAGTATTTTTACATTAGCGGCTTATAAATTTCCCACTGCTGGGCTAAGGCCTCCTCTCCCTTTGAGGAGAAGGTCTGGAGCATATTCCATCACAGAATTTCGTTGAAATTAGACACATGCAGGTTTCCTTACGATGTTTTCCTTCACCGCCGAGCAGAGATGAATTATAAACACAAATTAAGCACATGTAAATTCAGTGGTGCTTGCCTGGGTTTGAACCCGAAATCATCGGTTAAGATGCACGTGTTATAACCTCTGGGCCACCTCTCGGCGGTTATGGTATTTACGTGCCAATAATAAAAAAAATATATTAAAAATCAAAATTAAAAAAAATTAAATTAAATTTTAATTTATAAAACACCGTTTAAATTGTCATAGACAACTACGTTTTACTTTTATAATTATATTAATATCTATTAATACATACGTAAATAATATTTTGCGCGTATATAATTGAGAATTTATCAATTGAATTTCGATTCGGCTTTTGTACCAAAAGTGTTGTTATATTTAATGTTGCCATTTAATTTATAACGGATTCCGTACCTTTAAATATTTTATAAGTTTATATAATAAATTTAAATAACCTATTAAATAAGTTTAATCGCCTTTTCCATTAAAATTAGAACTAAAATTCGCTGCATCGATAAATCTTTATTACGTCTAATCAAACTATCAAAACATACAACGCTAGATCGCTTATATAGAATAATTTTCATGCCAAAACGTCGTAAGCGCCGGGAATTTCATGGCGCTTACGTTAATATGTACTAAAATAATATTTATAAAAAGCGCTGCTCGTTTTGTGGTTGTGTTTTTTTTTAATATGCATGTTTAGTAATTTGCATTGTTTGTGTATATTCATAAAAATGTTTCTACTTATAGTTTCTTTAAAAAACTAAGTTAAAAGAGAGATTTAAAAGTCTTAAGTAATTGGGTAACAGTTTATCACCTGAAAGAGATTATGGTTTTACAATTTGGTAAGCCTAATCTTATCCATTATGACACAAGCTATTCTAATCATTGCTGCACTAACAATAAAGTCTAAATCAGAAAAATACAAGCGGGATTACTAATTAAGTAACAAAAAAAAAGGTTTACGTGGGAACGAGTAACGTGTCAATTTTTCGCGCCAAAGTCAATATGTATTGTTTTTTTTTTATCTGTCATTATACTATTGTCTCCGCAAAGACGGACGCACGTGTCCGAAGGAGGTTTTACTGTTTTGTTTGTTTTTTTTTTTTCGCAAACGTAGTAGACACCTGTAGCGTCATTCACGAGTTAGTGCGTAATCAGTCTGTAATTTGCGTTGGGCGTGAGAACTTCGAAGGGATATTTTTGAATACATTACAATTTTATGAATGAAATGAATGGAATATGGAATTCGTTGTTTATTGATTGGTTCGTTTAAATCTTTGACTCGAGAGACCTTTTATTTTGAGTTTAATTTTTTGCATGAAAATAAATTCGTTTTGAAAAGTTTCTTGTCGTTTTTTTTTTTTAAAGCACAAATAGACGAACGGGTAAATGAGTCATCTGATGGTAAGTGGTCACCACTCCCCATATACATGGGCAGCGTAAGTATATTAGCAATTCCTAACATCGCCAATACATCGCAATCTTGGAAACTGAAATGTTATGTTACTTGTGTTTATAGTTACACTGGCACGTTCACTTTTATACAGACGAAGTATAAGTATTGTTGTTTGTTAGAATAGGTGGTACCTACTCCGATAGGCTTGCACAAAACCCTTCCACCAAGTATTCTTGGTAAAATCTACTTGCGAACAGATGATTTTTGTCAAAGATCGTCGGTTTAGTAAATAAATTATAAAATGTCGATTCAAAAGTGTATTTTGATTTAGAGAGGCTTTTTTTATAGAATAGATTTATTAGCTTAAAAATACAGACTTTATAGAATTAATAATATATTTGTCAAGAATCAGAAAAATTATTAAACGTATTTTAAAGTAATACCCGCAACATCGATTAACTAGAAAAATAACTTTACATAGATGTCTCTAAAACCACAGATTAATTTGAACAAATTCTAGATGAAAGCAGTACGCTCTCTACCTTTGTCTATTTACACCTAACCGAAAAAAAAAGAGAATATGTCTTAAAGTAATTTTCTCAGGCTCAACTTTTTCTCATAACCGTGTCAAATTCGTCAATTAAAGACGACATGTCAACAACAATAATTATTTAAAAAAAGAAATGACGCTAAGATAATACAACTCAAATGCTTAAAAACTTTTTTTTACACTTTATGACTTCAAGTGACAGGCCTAAATTGGCGGGAACTCGGGGGTCTTTGTTAAGCGCGGGAAAGATTTTTAACAATGGCGGCGGGATAGGTTTTTTTATTTTTTAATTATTCAGCATCATAAACTATTTCACTATGAAATATTTATTAATAAATATCAAAATTATAAAATAAACCTTTTCATTGAATGCTCGAACAATTATTTCTTGCGCTAAAATTTTATGACCTGTATTAAAAAAAAAAAAAAATTATCATATATGCTACAAACCTCCTCCTCAATGGGAGAGGAGGCCTTAGCCCAGCAGTGGGAAATTTACAGGCTGCTAATGTATGTAAAAAAAACTAAATCCATGCTTTTATATAATTATTATAATCTTGTTTTGAGTAATATACCTGATTTATGAATGTTTTTATTACATGAGATTTGAAAACAATATTATTACGCAAATACGGTTTCATCGTTCAAAATTACGAGTCCTCTCAGCTGACATTAGCAGATAAAATATCTCGCGAAAGGTGTAAAAATACAGGAAGAATTAATACATCACACTCTTTTTGTGAGGAGTCGTGTTCGGCTGCTTTCACAAGATTATCGTGTTTAGGAAATAAGAATTATACGCGTTGGGGTCCCGTTAATCTATGTGCGGAACATCTGGTGTTTGGGGAGCTGATTTTGAACGATTTATTTCTCCAAGCAATCGTTGATAAATGTCTCGTTGGTCTAGAAGTTAGTCTAGTTCATACCAGGTCGTAATTTATCAAGTTCGTTACCATAGACAATGGCGGTGTAAAAAGTATAACCAATGAGTTTGACCTTCGTGGTCGAGTAGTGTGTACACCGGTTTTCATGGTTACGCCCCTCCGAGGTCCCGGGTTCGATTACCGGCCGAGTCGATGTGGAAAAAGTTAATTAGTTGTCTTGGGTCTGTGTGTTTATGGTACCGTCGTTACTTCTGATTTTCCATAACACAAGTGCTTTAGCTACCTTGGGATCAGAGTAATGTATGTGATGTTGTCCAATATATTAAAAAAAAAAGAATGATCAACCTTGGATTTCAATCCAAGATGTTTCTTGTACATGTTCCACTGGCTTACTCACCCTTCAGTCCGAAACGCAATGATACTAAGTATTGCTGTTAAGTACAATATGAGATGAGTCGGTGGTACCTACCCCGACAGGGGGGACTGTTGTAAGCCCTACCACTAAATAAAATATATATTGATTTTTGTTTTTAATAATACATTTTTGATTTAGATTTTTTCTAATAATATTTACGTTTAAGGTTCGTGGATCGTGTTCACCCAAACATACAAATAACTGCGTTGATACAAATTAGCAATAATGAGGTTTTATATGAGCTTTTAAGGTAATCTATACACAATCGAAGTAACATTGTACGATAGAAAAGTAGCAAACTCATTAAAATCATCTATTTCAGATTTATAGACAGACAATAAAAAATTATTTAAGTGTGACCACTTTAGAACTCATTTTGTATTGCTATTGAATAAGAATACTTCATTGAAAAATATAGTACATAAGTTCAAGGAATCGGCTTTACTTTTCGATATTAAAAACTAATGATATGAGCCCGGAGTTCCGGAGTCAATTCGCCGCGACGCCTCGTCAACGACGGACCTCGTCTTAAAACAAACATTACCGTCTTTACTATAAGGGCACACGGGCACGTGCCCAGGCCCTTCCAGAGGCGGCCCCGAGGCACCAACCATTCCTCTCACACGTTGACTGCTGTGTATATCTTAAAAATTGTAAGAAATAACTAACATATTGATAGATAACGATAGTCAGTCGATATTGAAAGTTGTAAGCTATGGACGTGCCATAAGATCGTACCACCGATCAGATTCCTAAGAATTTACGAAAATTACTGCACCATTTATTTAAAACTAACCCCAATGCCGGGTTTAAGCAAATTATTTGTACACGGTAGACGAATTTTCATAATTAAAAATCAATCGTTTCATTGTTATTTTGTTAATTATCCAGCAAAGGAGCCCCAAATTCATGCATGCCCAAGGGCCCCGGCATCGCTTGAGATGGCTCTGAAAACAAACATACCTTAAATCATTGCAACATGGTATATTTAACAATTCTCTTGTAACAAACTCTGCTTATATTGTAACGTTCTTACAATGTATATCGTGTGTCATCAAGCAACAATGTAAAATTAATCGTAGTACGTGCTTACAAGGTAAATAGTTTCTGGGTTCGGGCACGTCTCGCGAGCCACAATCTTGGGCGGCGTTCACAGTTGCATCTGCCTAATAATAAAATTTATTTTAGAATATATTTGGACTTTAGAGAGTAATCACATACAATTTTTTACATACATAAAATTAGCAGCCTGTAAAATTTCCCACTGCTGGGCTAAGGCCTCTTCTCCCTTTGAGGAGATGGTTTGGAGCACATTTCTCCACTCTCCAATGCGGGTTGGTGGAATACACGTGTGGCAGAATTTCGTTGAAATTAGACACAAGCAGGTTTCCTCACGATGTTTTCCTTCGCCGCCGAGCACGAGATGAATTATAAACACAAATTAAGCACATGAAAATTCAGTGGTGCCTGCCTGGGTTTGAACCCGATGTCATCGGTTAAGATGCACGCGTTCTAACCACTGGGCCATCTCGGCTCTCGCATGCAAATAATCAATTATAATTTATTCTACTTAGGGTATTCTAGACAGGGCTTTGTGCAAGCCTGTCTGGGTGATCCACTCATCATATACTCTACGAAACATATCCCGCTGAGTTTCTTTCGCCGGTTCTTCTCAGGTCCGAGGTGCTAAATTCCGAACCGGTGGTAGATTTTTGACAATCAATAAGCAAGTGTAAACACTTCTATATTGAATAAAGATTTTTGACTTTGACTTTGACTTTGAAACAGCAGTACTCAGTATTGATGTGTTCCGGTTTGAAGGGTGATTGGAACAGTGTAACTACAGGCGCAAGGACGTAACATCTTAGCTCCCAAGGTTGAAGGCGCATTGGCGATGCTGACCACTTACCATCAGGTGGCGCATATGCCCCTTCGCTCTCCTTGTCATTAAAAATAATATAATTATTTATCTTTAACATATCCCTCTTTTGAGAGGTTAAAACCTAGAACGCGGGCCACAAACGAACGCCAAAGATTTATTTATTATTATAAATATATTACTTTAACTTTTGACAACTAAAATACTCATTCGTGAATTGAATCTAAGTATACATAATTATAATAAAACTGGAGTGTCTGTTTGTAATATTAAAATAACCCATTTTTACTAAATGCATATGTATGTATACACGGTACATATACCAAAATAACATTTTCTACAATTTTTGTCTGTCTGTCTGTCTGTTTGTTCCGGCTAATCTCTGGAACGGCTGGACCGATTTCGACGGGACTTTCACCGGCAGATAGCGGATGTAATAAGGAGTAACTTAGGCTACTTTTATTTTAGAATTATAGTTAGAATAAAAATAAAATCACGCTACAATATCCGAATAACTTAAATTCAAACAACGCGCACGAAGTCGCGGGCACAGCTAGTTTGTAATAAAATAAACATTGTTATTATATAAGGTGTGAAGTTGTCTATTTCGAGCGACTTGACAGTTAATTGGCGGATTAGCGCGCAACTTCATCGTGTAGTTTTATGTCATTGCGCGCGCATCATAAAGATACACTCTCGTAGTTTTTCACGCGGCTTCGTAGTCGCAGATAATGTTTAACAGCTCACATCGAACTTTAATAATACGCAACATCAATCATATACAAGATTTGTTCGTGTCGAAAGATGCGTAGGTATTATAACCTCCGTGGTCGAGTAGTGTGTACACCGGTTTTCATGGGTACGCCACTTCGAGATCCCGGGACCGATTCCCGGCCGAGTCGATGCAGAAAAAGTTCATTAGTTTTCTATATCGTCTGGTCTGGGTGTTTGTGGTGCCGTCGTTACTACTGTGAGTACGTGCTTTAGCTACTTACATTGGGATCAGAGTAATGTATGTGATGTTGTCCGATATTTATTTATTATTGACAGCCATCGCCCGGTCAAATCAAATAGTTCATACATCTTTCTTCTTCTATTCTTTTAACTCCTAAACAAAAGTCCAAATACCGATTACTATATATCTAACATTACAAATGACGAATTTCCAAGCAAACAATCATAAAACATGCCCAATTTAATGCCCTTAAAGAGACCTTAATATTGAAAACTCCGTCTCCGTGTTCACCTATCGTTTACTCCAATAACAAGAGGACCAAAACCAAGTAAACAACATTTGACATCGAATTCACGCGATATCATTGGTCCAGTTTGAATTATCTATGATATTAATTTTTGATTTTCGAAAAAATGGCGACTTTTGAATGAAATTTGAATGTCGACGAAACTTGGACGTAAAATTAAAATGGAAATATGTAGTTAAGTGTAACAGTGTTGTATTATAAATAAAGATATATTAATCGTAAACTCTTAGTAGTGCGCAACATAGCTGAGTTATTAACGAATCGCATGATACGTAAATCTAAGGATTTTTTATCTTTTTTCCTACTTCCATTGGAATAGGCTATATGTATGCTAGTTTTGGTACGATCCCGATTCTACTTCGATCGAACTTCGACCGAACTGAATCGTGTGTTAGTTGATTTACGACGAAGCTGTTAGCGGAACTTTGGAAGTTAAATTAAAGTGGATATAAGTAGTTAAGCAATAATGTGTTGTATTATAAATAAAGATATATTATTTAAGAACTCTTTTAGTGCACGATATAGCTGAGGTATTAACAAATCGTATTTAGTACATATATTTGTTTATCTTTATTTTCTTCGATTGGAATAAATAATATATTACTTCTAAAATGGCGGCCGGCCAGGGGCCAGCCGTTGGGCGTCACGGTAGCACGCGCAACCGTGATGCCTCCCCGAAGAGACAGAGTGAATACCGCTGATATTTTAGTGGTTATTCCAGTGGGGACGTACCAGGCGTGGTCTGGGCTCTGCGCTCTGGGCTTTTTGTTGTATATCTTACAGTCCAGACCCTCTCTCAATTAAAGGGCTACTTATCGAATTTTTTTTTTTTTCAAATCGGAATAATGTATCCTTAGGCTTGTGTGTTCTATGGATGTAATTGTATTTAACCAACATGAATTTGTATTTTTAAATGTTGAAGAATAGTAACTACTGATTTTCTTGCCGGTTCTTCTAGCTAGAATATACTCTCAGAACCGGTATTAGCGTCAAATTAAGTTCTTGATTTTGATTTCATAGCTGACACATCGTGACGGCCACATTTTTTATAACGTGTCCAAATAAAGATATTTTATTATATGCTGAAACGTATTTCGTTTTTGCACACAGTGTAAACGGAACCTAAGTTGTAATAGCCTAACATTGTTTACACAGCTAACGCGTTTAGAATTAATTTATTGTTAAACGTTGAATTACAGTCGAGGTTGTTAACGAAAAACTCATGTACGTAACTATTACACTGGGTAAATAGACTATTTTCAATTTACTTGGTGGTACCACTCATGAGATATTCTCCAAGCAGCAATACTGTTATAATATTTATTGAATAAAGATGCGTTACATTTTAACAAATACTGATAAAAAAAAAGCTTTTGTTCCGGATGTAAGCTAGTGTAAATGGTACAGTGGACCAGTCTGCCTGCCTATTGAAAATATTTCGCTTATTACTAAATTAGAGAACATAAACATACTTTTGATTCGTTATGTTGATGTATTGAATTATATGTAAAGCTACCACCGGTTCGGAATGTGGATTCTACTGAGAAGAACCGGCAAGAAACTCAGTAGTTACTCTTTTTCAATATCTAAAAATACAGTCATGTTAGTTAAATACAATTATATATGTATGTTATGTCTCCTGCCTGGAAGTCAACAAGTATTAGCTCCACGTTTTTTTATCAGCTATATAATCTTGTATCGAATAATATGCCTTCTTTAGCAATGTATTTTTTTATAAATGATTTGAATTTATGAATCGGCAAAGTTAAAAATAAGAATGAAGAATCGCAAGAAACTCTAATTACCAACTCAATGAATAGATATGTTGATTAAATACAATTCTCCTTTCATTTTGTAATAACGGCTTGGAGTTAATTCGACCACGCTGCTCCAGTGCGGGTTAGAGCATACACATGTGGCCGTACATCCACCAGATATAGTTTAACTTATACAGTCAAGCACAATATAAATATTTAAAAACAATTTTAAATTAAAAGTAATTTTAGGCTATTTGCAATAGAAGGGTTATTTACTATCAAACAGCACTTTTTTTATGGCACCATAAAGTGCACCGTGGCATGTGCATAAAATAAATTTGAAAAAAAAAAAAACATAAAGAGATCAATAATCGTAATTCGTTCGAAAAATTTTAAACCCGAATTCGAAAAAATGTCGGAAATGTCACGCACGAAAACGATCTATAAAGATTTGGTGCGACGCCGACGTGCGCGCGCAGCAACATGGCGGTGCTTTTTCAAATTTTTTCCGTTTTATTTGTTTCGTTTAGATGGATATTTGTTTTTATTGCAGCTCTAGCTCTCGGGTAGTCACGGATCGGCCATTAGATGACAATGTATACCGTGCCGAATTTTACACCGTATTCCACAATTTTTAATTACCCGGGATACACATTATTTCATCACGTAGCGAGGGAAAGAGATAGATATATATTTGACTAAAAAAAAAATATAGGCCACGTTCGAATACTTTCGCAAACTTTTGTTTGAATTTTTAAGTTAGCCATTTTTTTTTTGTAACTTCGATATTTATTAAAATATTTCTATAATGTAATGCATTAACAAAATCATGAATATTTAATTAATAATTATTAACATTAAAACCTTAACTGTATACATATAAAAAATAAAATTAGTTAATGTACAAATCGTGAACGCTTTGAATGGTGGCTAGAATGCTAGCAGCATTTCCCCGTTGAATCACAATTCTGATCCTCTGGGAAAAAAAATAACCAGCCCTCCTGTCATTAGATAAATAGATAGAAAAAGAAAAATAATACAAAGACAGTTCTGTACGTTTTTCTCCTTTAATATTCGGGTATTTTTATGATGTATCTAATGTTTCAATGAACAAAAACTAGAAGAAAAAGCAAATAAAATACGTTACGAAACATCGAACACTGGTGCCTGAGCGACCTAGAACTAGTAATTTTAATTTCGCTAGCATTCGTCACGGTAGCACGCGAAAGCGATCACGTGGCGGCTGGCGAGGGTACCGCTGGTCTTTAAGTGGATATTCCGGTGTACCGGGTGCACTCGGACACCGGAAAGTCCTACATAACCCCCCCCACTTCCACTTAACGCGTTATTCCGGTCGTCAGGTGTTAGACATAAAAAGGTATACTAGGTCCTTCCTTGGGGTCACGTTTGCTTCATAGCATTTATAATATTAGTGTCAGTCTGCTCGTTATATAATAATATTATATACTACTTTACTTGGTGGTACCAAGGAATATTCTACCGCCAAACAGCAGTTCTCAGTATCGTTGTGTTCCGGTTTGAAGGGTGAGCGAGCCCGTGTAAAGGCACAAGGGACATAATATCTTTGTTTCCAAGGTTGGTGGCGCTGTTGATGTAAGGAATCTTTAATATTTCTTACAGCGCTGTAAGGGCGGTGTCTATGCTGGTGCCCATTCGCTCGTCCGACTATCTATATCATTAAAAAAAAAACTTGCCAGTTCTTCTCGGTAGAATCTACATTCCGAAACGGTAAAAGCTTCACTTAATATTGTTTGTAAAATGACGATTCGATATTGCTTGTAAAAGCCTACTTGAATAGAGTATATTTTGATTTTTATTTTGTTACCTTACTTTTTTTTTACATGTAACATCAATACATGCTTTATTTCATTTAAGATCGTAGACAAGCACACAAATTGATAAGTTAATTCCTTTGATTATATTTATATGTCTAAATAGACTGTCGCAGCTGATAACGCGCCGAAATACACGCACACTAGTAAAGTAGTATGACATTCGGCGAGTGTCAATCGTAACTGTCACGCACACCAAGACAATAAAGTTGGCTTGTTTGTTTTAGTTCATTGTCTCGTAGCTAGATATATACTAATCTAAGGTTCGTTCATAATAACTGGTACTATAAGACGTATAAAGCACTTCTTTCATCTTCAATGTGCGTTTTTGTAATCACCCTTCAAACTAGACTACAGCCGCACGAAGCAAAACTGTTTGGCGGGAAAATAAAATACTATGAAACCGCAAAACAGAACTTTCGACTAAGTTCTGCTAGTACTTAGTCTCAAAAGTCAAGTTTTACATAAAATAACCGTAGTTTTAAGCGAAGTCGTTTTTGAAACTGGCAGACATAGATGGGTTCATTACGTATTACATCACAGCAGCAAAAAAAAAAAACGCCATTTTAGGTTAGGTTTTTTTTTTTTATATTTTATATATATGTAATATCCTGTATTGGCGCAGAATATTTTTTTTTTTACATGTATTTGAAGATTTTATAAATTTTATTGGAGACAAATGTTTAATACGTTTTTAAATATGATTCCACCGAAGTGACAAGTCGGCCATTTTAACAGTTTGTTTAAGGACAATATGGCTACCGTCCGCGTTCCCGTTTGATATGTCAATATGACCTTTTTTTTTTAAACTCGTTTCTGGGCAAAGGTAAAGATTGACACATAGTCCAAGAGGAAATATTTAAGTTGGAGTCGGAATTTAACTTGACAAGTTATTTATATGTGGGTTGACGAATATTTGGATTTTCTGCCATTTATTGAATTATTTACCCAAGTAAGGTATTTTTGAAGTTATATTTCTTTTGGTGTGATATGAAATAATAATGAGACTGATTTGTTATGATGCGCGCGCAGTTACATAAATATCTACTAAACGATTTTTTTACTACAATATTTTTGCATGGTGTGGGTAGATACCATCCATTATTTTTATGGTATAGGTTAACGGACGAGCATATGGGCCACGTGATGGTTAATGGTCACCACCACCCAGACAATGGCGCTGTAAGAAATATTAATCATTCCTTAGATGTTATGTACCTTGTGCTGTAGTTACACTGACTGACTCACCCTTCAAACCGTAACACAACAATACTGAAGATTGCGGTAGAATATCTGATGAGTGGGTGGTACCTACCCCGACGGGCTTGCACAAAGCCCTACCACCAAGTAAAATAATTAACGTTAATAAAAATAATAAGCTAATTAATTATTTGCATCCAATGTAAAAGTATTTTTAATTACGCCGAAGTAGACTTCTCACTCGAGTTCATAATCACACCCCCTTTTTTATTGCACGATGGCAAAAGAATTATGGGTTATGACCGCCACCCTTACACTATAGAACTGCAAGAAATGTCAACTAACTGTCTGGTCAACAAATCATAACTTGTGCCACAAGCAAGAAAACTGCAAAATACTCCGGGCGAGATAAATCCAGCGTTCTCTCACTAGTTGATGCAATAAGGATTATGTTTATGTTTTTAATACTGCTTCATTCATTTGTTTATAGGTATAATATGAGTAATAGGTATACTAAAGCTTAAGAAGGAATAAAGATAAACAAACATAAGATTTACGTATTTCATGCGATTTGCTAATAGCTCAGCTATATTGTGCACTGCTAAGAGTTTGGAATTAATATATCTTTATTTATAATTCAACACTATTCCAATTAACTACTTATATCCACTTTGAATTGACTTCCAAAGTTCCGATAACATATTCGACGTTCAAAGAGCCATTTTTTCGCGAATCCATAGTGAATATCACGGATTAATCGAGCTCTCGACCAATGATATCGCGTCAATTCGCTGTCAAATGTTGTTTATATGGGTTTTGTCGTCGTTGGAATAGACTATAGCTAAAAACCTTTACAAGTAAATAAAATTGAAGTCAGACAGTCTGTGATTTAAAACAATAAGGTATTTTGAATTTTGTCTGCCTGTTTGATGCAATCTCCAAAACGGTTTAATTACAAAACGATTATAGATACAACCGCGTACTTAAGACGGACATCTTAACCGATAGCCAGTTCGAATTCACACGAGACCAATTTAGCTTTAGTTTATATATATATTATATATATATATATATATATATACCAAATTAGCTTAAGTTTATAATTAACATCGAAACTTTCAATGTGTAAGTACACATTGAAAGTTTCGATGTTAATTAGTGCAAGAAACCAATATCAAATATTTATTTAATTTAATAAATTATTACGTAAAACCAATACGAGAAATGTTGCCATGATGACCGTAGATATATTTAAACTTTTTTTTAAAATTAACTAACAATTATTTGTAAATGATTTATCGATAACTAAATTGTTTATGAAATACATATGTAATGTTGAAAAATTTATTGTCTTATTCGTTGCGATACTGGGCTTGGCAATTAAAATAATTTATTATTAATGTCTGTATTATGTTAGTATGTCTATTGTTGGTGACACTGCGGCTGTAGATCTTCTCTAATTTGCTCCAATACCGATTGGTTGATATATACTTTACAGATGTTCATCTAACGTAGTTATACCGAGTTCCTCACGATGTTTTCCTTGACCACCGAAAACTTATAAACACAAATTAATATATGATAGTTAACTGGTGTTTGCTCCATTTTAACTCACAATCTTGTGTAGACATACTTGGTTTTAGGGCTTTGTGTAACCCTGCCTGGGTATGTACAAGCCAGTCAACAGATATTATACCGCCAACAGTAATACTTAGTACTGTGTATATTCATAAATTCAATTCATTTGTAAAAAGTATATTAATAAGAAAACAATATTATTGAATACTTTTGATGACTTTTGTTGACTGGAAGACAGGATATATACGTATACGTATACAATTGTATATAACTAACTTATTATATAACTTATAGCTTTGTACTTTAATTGTTAAAGGGTAATAACTACTGAGTTTCTTGCCGTTTCTTGTCGGTAGAATCTATGTACATTCCGAACCGGTGGTATCTTCATTTGGTATAGTTTTCTAAAATGTGCAAAAGTACTTGTAAAAGCCTACTTGAATAAAGTGTATTTTGATTTCGAAAAACACTAAAGATTTTTCGGTATTTTTTACGTAGATTGTATTTGCACATTAAAATCAGGAACAGACTCAAGCTTATTTCCTATGTTTCTTGTACACGACTGAATATATTTGTTAGTATTTTATGGACTTTGAGAACGCATACAACGCATACTACCCCAGAAAACGTTCTGAAAATGGAAAAAAAAATATTACGAGCGGTCGTGTTAAAAAATTGGTTACAAAAATTTAATATGTTTCATTGCATATATAAATGTTAATGTTCGTATTAATATTTTTAAGTAATATGACTGTATATGAACATTATTAATTGATTTTTGAAAATTAATAAACGAGTATAATGTTTCTATACTAAATAAAAATTTACATTTTTAGGACTATATTTTTTATCCTTGCAACCTCCATGGCAAATATATTAAAAAAAAAACTGTCGATGAATTCAAAATACTTATTCCTAGCTGTTTAAAATAATAATACTGAATGTTAATTGGAAGTTGGATATAATTTGAAAATAAATATTCATACATCGTTACTTGTTACTAAACATATAAATATGTGCATGTAATTCGGTTGTAATATTTAGAATAATTCTCAATTCGGATTCTTTTTATATATTTCTGTCGACAACTAAATTAAAAAAAAAAAAGTTAGTCTCATATTAGACAGCGTTTATCTGCCTAACATGATCTGTTTCTCGAGTACAAGAAGTAATATTTAACTATTGAAATTGTAAATATATATTACTGTTTACCCCTTCGGGTATTGTAATACATTAAAAAAAATATATTTTGATTGTGATTTTGTTATTTTTCATAACACTCAAATCTGACATTTAAGCATTAGTCAAATAAAAACACTTCTATAAAAGAATTAAAATATTGGATAATATTAAAAAAGATAAATTATTATCTATTAAATACCTACCAACTTTCCCGGTAATCTTCATTGTGACACAAACACTAATATTCAATTAAAATTAAAACGATCACTCAAAATTTTTTACACAATGCCACACATTTTTCCAAACTAAGTTTTAAAAAAAAAACTTATAACAAAGATGGCGCGCGGAAAAGCGCGCCAAGCGAACTGTCAACGTCAACTGATGATTAATTAGGTATTATAGTAATGTGTTCACGATATAGATTTGTTCGTCTTCCGTGTTTTATTAAAGCCAATGTCAAAGTTTCGCGGAGTCAGGCATTCTGTATTGTGTAACAAATAAGACCTGAACTGCGGGTCACAGAACAGAATCTAATGGAAGTCCCACTGTTTTTTTTTTTCTATAAAGACGCGAATCTTAAACATTCGGATCATCAAAATGTAAATTAAAAACAAAATCATTTTGACACAGATTATAAAGTACACGTAATTTTACTTTTTTATTCGGTATATATTTTTTTCTTTATGTTAACATAATTCCTATAATTTTTCATGATGTCTAATGGTCTAAATTACATATGACCAATTGATATAGCCTACTGCCTTTATGAAGTCTACGGCGACATACTCATCCAGTGCCGTAATAAGTCGCTGCATCTAAGCAAATATAGCGGCCTCGCGAACCCCAACTAGCTTATGACTCTGTACTCAAGCAGAAAAACCCATCTCATATTCTATGAACCTACACCGTCGGTTGCCTGGAAGAGATCGCTATGTAGCGATAAGGTCGCCAAAATTTTATCGTACTTTTATTTAGACTGTATCCATGTTTTTTTTTTTCTCTTTATGGTGTACAATAAAGTATAAAGTAAACTAAAAGTATGCCTGTCGGTATGTCTGTTTGCTGACTCATCACACGGAGTTATCAGATAGTAGACTTCATTTTTAACAACTCTTAATATTTCTAAAATATTTTAAAATACTTTAGTGTCTTCGTCCCAAATCACGAAGAATTTAAAGTAATACAAAATACTGGCACAAAAAGTTTTATATCATATTTGGCAACACCGTATAGTTAGGTGTAATATATGTATGTGGTCTCAGAGTTAAACAAAGTAATTTTAAAGTTAACAAAACAATAACTTGTACTAAGTCACTGAGTTTTAACTAAACTCTAAAACAATTGATGGCATTTCTGTATTTGTACGACACCTTCTTGTTCTAAGGTTTAAGGAACTTTGTATGCCCTCGTTACTGATAGTGTTTATTAGGTAAAATATTCTTTACAATTTAGTAATCCTTTGTTTCATTTATTTGTAAAAGGTTCTTAAATAGGTCGATACGGTAACTATTTTAATTTAAACAATGTTTACTCTGCGCTTTTTTTTTACGTGTTAAATACTTTCGCTATATACATTATAAGGCTGACAGATCCATCATACAGATAATATTAAAGTTGTTTTTTTTTAAAACATGTATTGTTCTTGATAGGAAATAAAACTTTTATCGCCAGAAATAAAATTAAAATGTAGTTGAGCTCAAATTCGAATTAAAAAAAAATGTTTAACTTCGAACAACATTGTGCTATTCGTGATTTGACTATTTTAATAAAGATCAACATATAATCCTGCAAAAATTATATTTTCCAAATATAGCCATTCGATTTTCTGCCGTCCTTTGCCTTACATCAAGGAATGCCTCGTTTATTTCTCTATTTAAAATAATTCCAAAATAATATTAAAATGAGAAAATATTAAGTAAATATCGGTAGTCTTGAATGAATTCTGCTTGCAAGGCGACAGATCAGACGACAAATCTAAACCTATACTAATATTATAAATGCGAAGGTAAGTCTGTCTGTTACTTCTTTACATTTAAACCGCTGAACCGATTTAGATGAAATTTTGTATGGCGATAGTTTGAGTTTCAGGGGAAGACATAGGCAACTTTCTTGATTCAACTCTCGGTGGGATAAAGTGACGGTGACGGTTTGTATTTAATAAATTTCGCGCAGGTAAAGCCGCAGGTTCAGCTACTATTTTATACAGTTGTAAGATGATGAGTCAAATTTGCTAGTAAGACTGTCTACTACTCCTAAAATATATTTAGATTAACAAATTATTAAACTATAAGTGATTAATCTGTGGTGCATCATTTAATTTATATTTATAGGCATAATAAAAGATGTAAGACAAAAGCAAGGTCGACCCAGTTTCAATAATTCGTGTCGAATAATTTAGCCGTGCTAGCAACACTGTACAAGCATGTGATTTTTTTTTAATGGTGCTGCCACACTACTGTTATAAAACGTATTTGAAAATGTTTTGTTAGTTAACGAAGTTAATGTTTTTTATGTTATGTTAGGTTATTTAATAATAATATTATTAAACAAATTACCAACCTCGGAAAGTACAAAGTCCAAATTGATAACTATAAAATGTTATACAATATAAAATTTTCATCAGAGTGTGAATTTTACAAATATAACATTTAATGTTAATAATATTGTTTTGTAATTTTTTACTAATGTTTCATGAGTGTGGCGGCACCACAATAAAGGTAGGCGAACATTATTATTATAAAATGAAGTATTTGATATTGAAGTTTATTTTACATTGCAGTACATATTTACAATGAAATTTAATTTTCAATATTCTGTATGCAAAGCAGCTAGAGATGATAAAAAGTTCAGTCTAATTAATTTAATCTTAAATGTCAAAATTGACATAACAACTTTCTTTAGAATATAGACAAAGGAAACTCATTATTCCGCCTCACGTAGTCTATGAGCGTATGTTTATTCTCTTGTGTGTCGTCTATTGTTTTTGTAAACCATTTTATTGTGATAATAAAATTACTGTATAGAAATTATAAGCAATAGGTTTCAACACTCGTTATCAGATTGAGGAATTATTTCAATTTGCAAATGTATTGGCAATCATATTTTATCATACTTCGTATATATATTTTTTAATGTTATTAATAAATTTAATTAAAATTAAAAAAGAAATGGAATTTTAGTGACATTTATTTAAGGGTATCATTTATATTTAAATAGGCAAAGACGTAATAGTTTAGTGCCTATTTTAGAAATATATGTTTCTTTTTAATCAAAATTATTATTTATATATTTTCATTCGCCTGTTTTAATAATTTAAAAATATATAAATTCAATTTTTTTAACTCCTTATAAATCTTTTTATATCATTCTATTAATTATACACGGTACATTTTTTAGTGGTACACGGTAAAGTTTATAAAACTTATGCTGTACTATAATAATTTGTTGCTATTTTGTATCATGTTAAATGAACAAATACAAAAAAAAAATAATTATAATCCACATATATATATATAAAACTGTGATAAATATAGTAAAATACCATATAAATATAAACAGATAAAAGATATCTACACATGTGTACATGAACGTTATGTAGTGTAAGGTCTTATGTAGGCTTACTCGGTGGTAGGGCTTTATGCAAGTCCGTCTGGGTAGGTTCCACCCACTCATCAGATATTCTACAAACATACAGCAATACTTAGTATTTTTATGTTCCAAGTTGAAGGGTAAGTGAGTGTAACCACAGGTATAAGAGCCATAACATTTTACTTCTAAATAATATAAACATATTCTTATCAATCGGTAGAAAATGTATTATTTAATTATGTAATTAGTTTGCGTAAATTTAAACTGGCAATAAGTAACGTAACTTACAATTACAATTAAGAAATTTCGTACAGAAATGAGATAACAAATAAATTGTTTATGACATAAATATATTACAAAGTAATTTTCTGTTACACCATGAACGAAATTATTGAAAGTAATTTTACAAAAGAGAAATTACAAAATTGGCAGTATGTAACAGGTCTTGGTACAGTCACATTAAAAAAAAATTATATGTCGAAACTAACCATGAAATGATTCATTCGAAAATCGAATCGTGTGACGTCACAAAGGGTATTAGCATGACCCATACTCTCCAATTATGACGTTACACAAGGAGGGTGACTTGAGCCGTAAGAGGTTTGAATAAAAATACTAATTACAAGGGAAGTCGCATATAAATAATAAAGCTAATACAAGAAATATCATTACATAGTATAAAACAAAGTCGCTTACCGCTGTCTGTCCCTGTGTATGCTTAGATCTTTAAAATTACACAACGGATTTTGATGCGGTTTTTTATAATAGATGGATTGATTCAAGAGGAAGGTTTATATGTTTAATATATGCACCATATAATAGAAAAACACTAATAATTTTAGACATTTCTAAAGTGATCGTAAATAAACCCTTTTTTTGCGCTTACATTGCAAACGCGGTTTGTACTGTCAAATGACTTAAAAACTGTGAACGTTGTAAGACATTCCGTAGTAGGTATATTTAGTATTAGCATTGCACCCGTGCAACACCGGGGCGGGTCGCTAGTAAATTATAAAGTCGAGAACATTCAATTCACGCTTAGGTATATAACGATAATATTCTAAATTTAAAAAGGTTGAAACCACTTATGTAATATTTCATTTATTTTATTAATATTAGGTACTTATGTAATATTACTTATGTCCTTATGTAACTTTAATTACATATGTATATTGGATTAGTAGTTTTCAAAATAAAAGGTAGATAAAAAAAGCTCTTCACAATTATTAGTATAGACTACTTTTTAATCTGTTGCTCTTAAACTAATAAAAAAATGTGTGTGGGTGCCATTAGTAATGTTTCATTCAAAACGATTAAGTATAATAAATTATACATACGTTGTATTAAAATGTTACAAATAATAAATCGGATTGCACAAAAAAGGTCGTTTGTAATGTCAGACGTGACGAGGAAAGCGCCGGCCGAATTACGTTCGACGACGATAGACGTATTGTCTATGGGGCATTTGTTTTGGCGGGAAGTCGGATCTATACGGGTGAATTGTTTTTGAACTTTGACAAAAAAACACATTCTTAGCACAGATAATAAGGTCGTTATAAAAGATTTTTTTTTTAAAGATTAGACGGGCGCAATCTTTAAAATCAACGTCTAATTATTTTTAATATTACTACCTCACGGATAGTAACATTTTTAGTGTTTGTTTTTGTTGAATATTTAACCAAATTATTGTCGTAAAGACCCTGAAGGTTCAATCAGTAAAAGAGATAAATTATTTTAATTTAATTCATTCTTTGCTCAAAATATTTTTTAATATTGAAGAATCTTATAAGAAATTTCCTTAACACTTACATTAAAAAAATTAAATGTTTTCTAAAATAGCAATTACATAAAAAAATTAATGGAGTAAGTACATTTTTAATTATATCTATAATTAAAAAATAATACTCACTAATTTGTAATTTTATTTTACGAATTAATGAATTAAAAAAAAATACGTGTCATACGTTCCATTTATAAGGAGCATAGATTAAAAAAAATACTATAGACAAGTATTTCCCCAGACAAATCAAGGAATGTGCATTTTCTCACAGATTTTGCATACGCCCGTCCCACCCGCTACGAAAACAACAATTAGTTTACAAAACTCATTCATTAAAACACCCAAAAACTGCCTACTACTGCGTGGGAAGAGATCGCGACACTGTAAAAGACCCACTGCCGCGCTGTCATTGTAATGACACGTACATATTGTCAAAATTCAAAATACTATTCAATTTTATAACTTCAGATCTTATTACAATGGATTAAGCATCGAATTGATATAACATATTTAACTACAAAATATTTTTAATTTTGTAAAATATTCAGCGCGAAATTCAATTTGCTGTTTGTATAATTCTTGTTATAACACAATCGACTCTATTACAGTCGAATACGTTATAAATTGTAATGTTTAATTTGAAAGTAAGTGTATTTTTAAATTTGTTAAATTATAGTGTGAAATTTTGACTGTTGTATAGTTTGGATGTACGAACAAATGAACTTATAATACAAATTGTCAAACAATATGGCCGACACGCTGTCTGGGCGAAAATGTTAATATTATCTGTAATGAGTCATTCATATTTTTTTCTTGTTTACGCTTGCGGTGATTTTTTTAAATAAGGTATTAAAAGATTTATTAATAGGTAAGTACTTAATATGAAATTAATAATAATGTATGTTTTTTTAATGAAATCAATCAAAATCAAAATATACTTTATTCAAGCAGGCCTTTACAAGCACTTTTGAATCGTCATTTAACAAACTATATTAAGTGAAGCTACCACCGGTTCGGAATGTAGATTCTGCCGAGGAGAACCGGCAAGTCGCTCAGTAGTTACTCTTTTCCAACATTTAAAAATACAGTCATGTTAATTAAATACAATTATGTATGTATGTCATATATCCTGCTGGGAAGTCAACAAGTATTAACTTCACGCTTTTTTTATTAATCTAATCGGTAATGGAGTTTGTTTGAGTGATTAACAGTTAGTCTGGCAACTTATCTACCTGTCTGTTTTGTTGTTTTGTACTAGGATAACAATTTATTAGATTTAGCTACCTGTCCCGGCGTCGCGTTTATGTCGCAATCTGTCTAATATATTGTTGTATTTATGTATTTTTAGATGTTGAAAAAGAGTAACTACTGAGTTTCTTGCCGGTTCTTCTCGATATAATCTACATTCCGAACCGGTGGTAGTTTTACTTTAAATATTTTGTTAAATGACTGAGCATACTTGAATGAAGTATATTTTGATATATTTTTTTTGATTATCAATGCGAAAGTCACTGTCTGTCTGCCTGTAACGTTATCACGGCCACACAATTGAACCGAATTTTATGTGATTCAGTATAAGGATACTATTTGCTACTTGTAAGGCTATATACTATGTTATACCTAACACCCGACGACCCCTACGGTCTACGCGACACACGTCATTTTGATTAAATATTATTTGTTAGTTGATATAAAATGCGCGCAATTTAAGTTGACCGTCCTGAAGTTAGTCTCTGTGATATTCGCGCAAGTGAAACAGTGATACACGTTGATCGACTGTTTATCTAATTGTAAACATACATTAGCAGCCTGTAAATTTCCCACTGGTGGGCTAAGACCTCCCCTCCCTCTGAGGAGAAGGTTTGGAGCATATTCGACCACGCTGCTCCAATGCGGGTTTGTGGAATACACATGTGGCAGAATTTCGTTGAAATTAGACACGTGCAGGTTTCCTCACGATGTTTTCCTTCACCGCCGAGCACGAGAACCACATGAAAATTTAGGGGTGCCTGCCTGGGTTTGAACCCGTAACCATCGGTTAAGATGCACGGACATTGTATAAACGGCAATAATTAAATTGTTTTCTTTTTTTTATTTGACGATACTTCCTTGGGTTGTTATTTGCGAGAAATTGACGGTTTAAAAATGTGTATGGATGAATATTTCGCGGTATATCTCAAAGGAGATTAGTTAATTACGAAAGACACATAGGGCACAAGTGTTTACGCAAACACAGTTGGACTCCCTATTCCCTCACCCTCAAAATACAAAACACAACATGAGCAGGGTCGGATCTACCTTATGGCTTTTTGGGCTTCAGCCCAGGGCCCCGTGGAGTCAAGGGGCCCCAGCGAAGTCAAGTCAAAGTCAAAAATAGACGATAATGCGTAAGAATCCATAACTTTATTAAATTAAACAGATCGTATGGTTTGAGTCCTGCGAGTCCTGCAATTAATCAAACCCATTCAATTAATTTAATTCAAGTCTACGTTCAGATGTGTCTTAGGTGTATTATCCCAGGGCCCCCTAAACTTACGGTCCGGCCCTGAACCTGAGGTTTGATGTCAGGGTTTCGGGGTCTTCAGCCGTATATCTAGCCAATAAAACGACAAATCAGTGAAATAATTGTCATAATACTACGTATCCGAAACCGGTAAAATATTCATTATATCCGTATCCATATCCGGATCCGAAATGACAGATCCATGACGTCCCTGCTCAATGCCTACTAAAAAGAATAATATAGGGGAGAGTGGGGTGAGGCTGGATGACATTTATAGGAATCATTTAATTATTTAACTTTAAGTTTTTCTTCGAATATTTAATGATTGAAATTGGCGTGATGTCCGTGCGTTTGGTGTTTTGATTTGAGGATTATTTTCATCTTCGTGTTAATTTAGTTACTTCGTATGAAATGAAATTAAAAAAAAAAACTAATGCTGTTAAAAGCACTTTTGTGTATCTAAATCGTCATGTATTAAATATTGTATTAAACGTAAAATTATCATAAATTAACAATATATAATTTTCCTAGTGTATTATTAGAAATGACTAGTACCCCAAAATCATTACTTGTATACGGAAGAGACATTCTCTTAGTAGCACAGACAACTGGTAAATAGGGGGGTGAATTCTGCTATCTGCACTCTGGTGCAGTGGAGGCATAAACCCGCAGTGCGTCGGGGGTCGCATCGCCAAAGATGGTCAAGTTTCAGATCGTAGCAATTGGATAATTTAAATAATTATAGAAGGAAGGTGAGATCACCAGGACACAGATATCCTAGATACGTTTTCGATAATTTTCGGAACCAACGTCTTGGTTTACTTATTTATATCGGTTACGATACCAACTCGGTTATATTCCGATCTAATCGATCGAATCGCAACTGGATTGTTGTTTTAGCAGAATAGGAAAACGGTTGAACGACGATTTCGTTTCGATTCGATGCAATAGTGACAATATGTTTGTTGAATTAGCGGCCTGATGTACATTACTGTACCTAACACAAATGGCGTCTAAGTATTCAATGGAGAAAATTAATTAATTCCTTCAAATAAGATTTAAAAAATAATAAAAAAATATGTCTTGGTTACAGATTAAATAAATTAAAATTATTTTATTATAAATATAATTTCTAATTTAATTAAGTAATGTTAAGCTTTATAGCTCACAGCTGTTATGAATTAAATTAAAAAAAAAAGAACAACACGAATAAAAACAGATAAAATAAGACACTACCGCACTTACGGTTGGCATTGATTTTATCTGCATTATGACAATCGTAAATTTAAAATAAATAGACGATGCCAAATTTCAAAAATGGAACCAAGTTGAACATGCAGACTGGCTGGCAAGTGACCAAGGTTGTGGCTGTGTGAGTGGGGCGTGGTGTCTCCGCCCCGCCACACCTGCGGTGTGTAACAGTTAGTCTAGTGAATACATTCATAATTCGAAAGCCGTCGTTCGAAATTCAAATGTATTATTTTTGAACGAAATAATTTTGTTACTGGAATAATTTTATTAAAACGTCATTACATTGTTCTTTTATATTTTCTTTCTTATTTTTTTTTTCACAATTACGTATATTTTTTTATAAACGCATTATTATTATTAATTTGTTTTTTAATAATTTTTTTTATTAAAATAGATTTTACTTTAAAAAAATCATTATATCATTTTAGATTTTAAGGAGAGAATGTCAAAATAATTATATGACCGGCAAGTTGAATTATACGAGTAAGTGTGTCACAGAATATGTCCAAAGTGTACTGTTGCCTAAATAAAAAATGTCACTCGGCCACCGACACTCAGCCTATGAAGATGTGATACTTATTTTATTTATTTAAATATCTACTTAAACCGGATATACTTGCGAAATTCCTACTTGGGAGTCCATCTTGTATTACCTTAAAAGGTATAAATGAACCAAAACAAAAATGTCGGCCACGGTAAAACATCCATTTTTTTTAGATATTATTGACAGATAAACTTCCGAAAAAAGGAATTTAGTGCGTAGGGGTTTTTTTTAGTAAAGGGGTAAGATCATACTGATCAGATTTATAATTGATTCGAACACCTTTTTATTGATTTTGGTCTCCAGACAATACGCTCTAATAGAACTTCTATTGCCAGGAGAATAACATGCAAAGTGATGAGAATACTCATAATACAAGGTAAATTACCCTTAATCCGATGTTGCCCTTATTTAATTTATTGAGTACCTATGTCCACGTGTGGCCGTATCATTAATGTTAGGGTTTCCATGATACCGAAGATATCAGAAGGTGGGCTGTTTTTGTTACCTTATACCTGTGTTGCTATAAAAATATATTCATAAGATATGTATATTATTTAAAGCATTAAAAAAAATATATAAAACACAATAATAAAAATAAAAAAAGGATATGAAATATGAAAAATTTAATTATATTATAAATTTTACTCTTCCTATTCGGTAGCTTCGAATAAAGCTAGGTACAAATAAACCAGAGTCCAGATCACAACATAAACAATTACAGATGAATAATAAAATCCTTATAGATCCTTATATATGTATGTCGAAGCATCAATAAGTTTAATTTAAATAAATAAATAGATTATAAATATTGGACAACATCACATACCTTACTCTGATCTCAATGTAAGTAGCTAAAGCACTTGTGTTATGGAAAATCAGAAACCAGACCCAAGACAACATAGAAAACTAATGAACTTTTTCTATATCGAATCGGCCGGGAATCGAACCCGGGACATCGGAGTGGCGTCAAAAACAATCCATGAAAACCGGTGTACACACTACTCGACCACGGAGGTCGTCAATTTGGATTTATTTATTTTTTAACGTACATGCTGGCAACACCAATACGACGTAGAAGAACACAGGACAACCGAAAAGTGTCATAGTTGATGGGAATATCGAAAATTGATTACTTACAAAAACGACTAAACGTACGTATTCGAATATCATCATGTCTGACGGGACGCCCAGTCCCTTCGCTACATATATTTAATGTAAAGTTACCTTTTAGTTATATCTATATAACATAACATAATCAGCCTGTAAATTTCCCACTGCTGGGCTAAGGCCTCCTCTCCCGTTGAGGAGATGGTATGGAGCATATTCCACCACGCTGCTCCAATGCGGGTTGGTGGAATACACATGTGGCAGAATTTCGTTGAAATTAGACACATGCAGGTTTCCTCACGATGTTTTCCTTCACCGCCGAGCACGAGATGAATTATAAACACAAATTAAGCACATGAAAATCAGTGCCTGGGTTTGAACCCGAAATCATCGGTTAAGATGCACGCGTTCTAACCACTGGGCCATCTCGGCTCTATCTATCTATATCTAGTAGATTATATCTATTAGAACCGGCTAGATCCTCGCTAGACGTTTTTTTTCATTCATAATTTATACCTAATCTAAGTAATAATGTACAATTAAATTATGTCTTTGGAGTAGTAGTGCAAATACCCTCATTAAAAGTGTAACGTCTTATTGCTTCTGGTGTCAGGAGAGCTGTAGAGGAATTCGCTAAGATGAAAGTCGAAACTCACCGCCGAACACGAGCGTCAAATGTCAGAATATGTATGGCCATTTATAGGATATGGATACGTATCAAAATGGCGTATCATTGTTCGTCTAACAAAACTAGTGAGATACGAAATGAATTCTTAAAGAATCACATTACTCGTTATGTTTTTTTGTCCAGATTATTGTAATTGCGATTCATCAGGGAAATGCTGATAGCATTCTTGCCACCATTCCACGCGGTCACGATTTGTACAGTGAATAGTCACTTGTTTAATTTTTAATTATATAATTGATATTAATAATTATTTTTCAAATAAAGAATATTAGTAAATGTTAATATAATAGCAATATACTATATTATATATACAAGCAAATTTTCACATTTAGAAATATTTAGGATTCATTTAAAATTGTAAAACACAATCGTAAAAATCCGTTTAATAAATATGGCAACATTAATGTCTGCGTAGGGCTCGCTAATCGGCGGGGTCGCTCCCGGGATTAGCGTGCAAACGCGTTACTTACGCCAATAATAGCTGTTTGTGTTGCGCACGCGTTCACTCGAGTGCCGAGATTTGTGATAATTTTTAAATAAATATAAGTTCACTTAAAGGGATTACTGAACGCGGTTTAGTTGCATATTCGATTTATTTTCTCTTTTTTAAATACTTACAAATGTATTTTTAATTTTGTATTGTTAGACGAGTGTGGTTTTTCGTTTCCATGGTATATATAAGTATATAACTTCAGTGACTTATTGCTCCTGTGTTTGTCAAACTTTTGTCGTGTTTGCTATTGACAATCTTCAATGTTGCCAATTTGAAAATTGGAAATAATAGCTTGTACCTAATAACTTGTAAATATCTAATTGCTGGGTTAAGGCCTCATTTTTACAAAACGATTCTCGGCTGGATACACTTGACATGTGGCAAAATCAGTGGGTAGAGTCTAGGTTTGAACCCGAGCATCGGCTAAGAGGCAAGCGTCCAAAAACTGTCTATGTTCGTTTACTCGTGACCTTTTTTTACTTCAACGAATTATACCCAAACATATTAAGTGGTATTTAAGGGCTCCAATTCATGCTTTTTAATCATTATATTCAGTAGGTATCTACTTCTTATATAATTTTAGGATTTTTGTCTTACACAGGTATGTCACCCATTGTCCCTTCTTCCTTTTGGTTAAATATCATTTAATATTAATAGCCATTAAATAGAATTCCAGGAGCATCCTAGCAGATTCTGATAAAGGATCTGATAGAATACTCTGAACAAATCCAACATCGAACAATGCTTTTAAATTGGTTAAGAGTAACTTTCTCTGATTACCATATTTACACCAATTTCTTAGCACATTCCATTAATAGATGATATAGATTTTCAAAACTTCCACATTTTTCACAATTTAGGAGAATCTTTGTTTTCATAAACCTAAAGTCTACCTGTATTTGTGTCGTCGTTGAATTTTGAAAGAATTCGATATTTAAATGAAAAAGTTTGTTTGAGACATGGTTTGTCCAAACTATTGTCTATTTAAATTTAGCGATTGAATATTTTTTCGTTGATTCTAATCTAAGACCTAATCCGTACGGCCAAACGAAACGTAATTTTTAAATGTACCTCTAGAAAGAAATTTCGAAATTATAATCCGATACAACCAAATAGAAATATGACTGGTTTACAGTGTAACTACAGGCACAGAGGACATAACATATTAATTCTCAAGACTAGTGGCGTATTGCAGATGTACCTACCTATATGTATGATATATATTTCTTACAGTGACAGTGCCTACGGCATTAGACTCCATAAGGTTTACATTTGCCAGATAACCTAATTTAAAATAAAAAAAAACTTGTATAAAGTGATGTTTGATAATATATACTTAGCATAACTATATTCCTTATCTAACTCTATAGAATATTGTCCTATGTCTCTTTCATGTTCATAATAAACTTCAATGGGTTTGCCCTTTTGATAGTACCGACATTATCACAAAGGTTCGAAATTCAAATAAAGATTGATGTTCTTTTCGAAGCACCTTTTAAAATGACAAATATTTTTAAAAATCGAAACAAACGTAGGGTGTAACGACGCTCGCACCTGATTGGTCCGACGTGGGGTGGCGGCGATTGTCATCAGCCAATCAGGGCGCGTCCCGCGAACGTGTCCTATCTACACTTCGCACCCCACGGATTTAAGGGCTCTAAGGTTGTGTTTGCGTTGCATTTTACTTGTTTGTCGATTTAATTGATGTTCGTTTTTTAAACCTTAAGGGTGCGTTCGATACGCCCGGTCTGAAGGGCTCTTAATGCTTCAAACGGTTCTGTCTTCAGTCACCATTAAATAGCTTACAAAGGGCCTATTATCGTTAAATAAGGCCATTGTTTTAAAGTTTCTATAATAGTTAATTATTGTGCTATACCTAAAGGAAAATTAAACCTAAATACTAGGAATATTTAGAAGAGATTCACTTACAATAAATAAGTTTTTGGAAGAGCCGAGATGACCCAGTGGTTAGAACGCGTACATCTTAACCGATGATTGCGGGTGCAAACCCCGGGCAAGCACCGGTGAATTTTCATGTGCTTAATTTGTGTTTACAATTTACTCAATATACAGATGATACCAGTTAACTATGCAGGGTTAAAAAATACGCTTCTATGTAAGGTTCATGTGGTACTTTTATTAAAGACGATCAGATTCCGTACAAATTAGTGTATCCATTGGTATTCAATGGCTTAACTCAAGTATAGAGTGCAGGGAAAATCCATTCAGTGGTCCTACTCGCTGAAACCCTGCAATTGTCGCCAAAATCAAAATATTCTTTATTCAAGTAAGCTCATAAGAGAACTTTTGAATCGTCCTGTTACATTGGACTAAATGTAAAGCTGCCGGTTCTGAAAGTAGATTCTACCGAGAAGAACCGGTAAGAAACTCAGTAGTTACTCTATTCACCATCAGCGACAGAGATCGAAGACGCAATAATTTTAAATATCAACTTTAGCGGGCCCTTCTGTCACGAGTATTATATTATACTCACTAGAGGGTCCCAACCTTTATTTGCTATGTACAACTTGATAAAGAATAAACTATTTTTCATTTTCAACTCTGTTCCAACAAAATATGTATCTACTTACTAGCTGGTACCGACTTACCTTAAAGATGTTATTTTCAAACATCCTTGCTTATATAATACTGTTGAATAAACCAATATATACGCGTATTATTAGGATGCAGTGTTGTTATACTTTAATATAAATATTCTAATGCAATAGTTACCTGTTGTCTGAAGCTTCGGTCATCAAAGGTCGTCTGTGAGAGGCTATAAGCAATAAAACCGCCTAGCGCCTTTTGCGCTCTATTTATTAATTATGATAATTTTTTGATTTCTCTTTGATATCAGTTTACTTATATTCTATTCCAACCATAACGAGAAAAGCCAATAAACAACATTTGACAGCAAATTGACGCGATATCATTGGTCGAGAGCTCGATTAATCTGTTATATTCACTGTGGATTTGCGAAAAAATTACGTTTTGAACGTCGACGAAACTATTATCGGAATTTTGTGGTGGAAATAAGTAGTTAAATGTATATAATAGTGTTGTATTATAAATAAAGATATATTAATCATAAACTCTTAGTAGGGTACAATATAGTTGAGTTAGTTTCCGCAAGAGGGCCCGATTGTCGGAGGTGAGGGCATCCACCCAGATCGGGGCACCGTACAGCGCTATGGATCTTACTACGCCGGTATAGAGACGCCGGCATAGTGACCCCGGCCCTCCCACGTTAGGTAGGAGGCGGCCTAGGGCGGCGGCGGCGTTGATGAGCCTCGGGTCGAGTTGGACAAAGTGCTGCCCGAAGCTCCATCTTCCGTCCAGGATTATCATATATACAGTACTTCATCTGGGCCTGCACCTTGATTACTGTCCCCAGGATGGTGATACTCGCCCTTCGTGGGGGTCCTTTCTGTGGACCGTGGAAAAGAAGGGCCTCCGTTTTGATTATGGAGACCCTCAAGCCCAGCATTCCCATACGGTCCACGGTGAAAGCCGTTCCGACCTCGGCAAGGCGAGCCGCCTCCCGAAAGTCCCGCCCTGTCGCGGTGACAAGGGTGTCGTCCGCGTAGCACATTACCCCATCCCGGGAAGGACAGGAGCTCTCAGGAGCCAATCGAAGCCGACGTTCCACGGATTTGGGGCGAGAACCGGGGGTCTTAAATTCCTCAATAACATTATTGATCTAACATAAAAATCTCCAGACATAAAAAAGTTTTGAAGCCCGTCAGGGCTTCAAAACTAACCCATATAAGCAATTTCAACCCCTATTTCACGCCTTAGGACTAGAATATCCAGAAACGCTTAAATACGTATCTACTTATTTTTAATTAGTATTTCAAAAATAAAGTTTCATGTTCCTAACTTAAAAAATTACGGACTTCCATACAAACGTTCAACCCCTATTTCACCCCCTTAGGTGTTGAATTTCCAAAATTCCTTTCTTAGTGGGTGTCTACTCAATAAAAAGATCCTACTCACCAAATTTCAAGGCCGTAACTTTGATAGTTTACGCTCGGCGACAATGAATCAGTCAGTCAGGACTAGTTATTTTGTATATCTGGATTGATAAAGACCTAATCATTGAATAAGATTAACAGATGAGATTTAAATTCCAATTGACATAACCGAGCAAGCAATGTGACAGCAAATGGCGAAAAGGCGTAACGCAAAGCTTCAGAGGAAGAGAATAAGCTGTTTTCGATTCTAACCAACTTGCAAAAACCTTGGGTCTGGCCTTAGTTAGATACCGGAATTAGAGGAATGCTAATATAATTCTAAGATGATCTATAAGAATCTTCTAAGATTCATCGAGCTTGGGAATATTAAGGCGATATTATTTAAGAGAGTTAAGTTGGTATCAGAGTTCATCTGGAAGATCGAGACTGTTCCAAGGACTTGTGACTTGGTGGTAGGACTTTGTGCAAGCCCATCCGGGCAGGTACCACCTACTCATCAGATATTCTACCGCCAAACAACAGTACTGAGTTTGATCCGGTTTGAAGGATGAGTGAGACAGAGCAACTACAGACACAAGGAACATTACATCTCAGTTCCCAAGGTTGGTGGTGCATTGGCGATGTAAGAAATGGTTCCTCTTCCCTTTACAACATACCATTCGGTTTAAGATGGAAATATTTCTTACAGCGCCATTGTCTGTGCGGTGGTGACCGCTTACCATCAGGATATAGAAACAAACACCTTGCCCACAAAAGGACTACTTGATTTTACGCATACGGAAAGCAAATCAAGTACCAACGCTAATATCATTGTAAATTTTTGAATAATTATATTTATTTTATAGATTTGAATATTTACACAATTGTTTCGCAAAATATTCTACAAGCAATACTAAGCATGTCTTTAAATATTTTGAGTATCTCAGACAATATTCTTCTTAAAATAAGGTCAGGGATAAACCAATTAAGATCAAATAAACGTAATATTTAACTTGGCAAACAGTTTGGTTTCGAAGATTTTCAAACTGTTTATTCGTCCAAGCAAATTATTAAATTTTTATTTTAATATAGGTAGGAAAATGGCAACTGGGATACCTACTGGTGATTCGTCACTACCCCAATGGCTCACAGTACCATGGACGTGGGCATTGTGAGCCATTGATGTCATCGTTAATACAACACCACCAACCACCAATCTTGGGAACTAAGATGTTACGTCGCTTCAAAGGTTTCAGGCGCATTGATAGGTCAAATTAATATTTGAAATGACTATTGGCAGTGGTGACCACTTATAATCAGGAAGCCCATTTGCCAGTCCATTTAGCTATAAACATTTTTTTAAGCAAGTTCGATCCCCAAGGAAGAGCATAGGATACTTTTAACACCTTCCGACCAATACATAAAACGCGACAGAACCCGCGGGCGATAAAAACAGTTTTTTACATTACATTAACAGCCTGTAAATTTCCCACTGCTGGGCTAAGGCCTCCTCTCTCTTTGAGGAGAAGATTTGGAGCATATTCCACCACGCTGCTCCAATGCGGGTTAGAGAAATACACATGTGGCAGAATTTCGTTGAAATTAGACATATGCAGGTTTCCTCACGATGTTTTCCTTCACCGCCGATGAATTATAAACCAAAATTAAGTACATGAAAATTCAGTGGTGCTTGTCTGGGTTTGAACCCGAAATCATCGGTTAAGATGCACGCGTTCTAATTACTGGGACATCTCGGCTCTAACGATATGAAAATAAAAATGATTATATAAAAATTAATACAAGCCTTGTAGTACCCTAAATGCAAAATAGGGACGCCTATGTGCCCGTTATTAGGGAAGCAAGTGGGCGTTATAGGGATACTTAAGCTGAAGCACTGGCCCCAAAGAGTATACCCATTTAATAGAATTATTTTCACGTTTTTTTAAACTTTAATAGTATTTAACATGAATCTACCGACCTCCGTGGTCGAGTTGTGTGTACACCGGTTTTCGTGGGTACGCCACTCCGAGGTCCCGGGTTCGATTCCCGGCCGAGTCGATGTAGAAAAAATTCATTCGTTTTCTATGTTGTCTTGGGTCTGGGTGTTTGTGGTACCGTCGTTACTTCTGATGTTCCATAACACGAGTGCTTTAGCTACTTACATTGGGATCAGAGTAAGGTATGTGATGTTGTCCAAGTATTACTAAATACTGTTTTAAAACACACTGATACAAAAAGTAAATCAATTATTGACAAATTTAACTGATCGAAATGTAATTGTTCAAATTAATTTGTTAAATAATAATTAGGAGCTTCCATTGCGGCCCCAGGGCCTCCAGACCTCCAAGTCCGGTCCTGCTTATATCAGAAGTGGCGCTTTTCGGAGAAATTTGAAGTATATAAAATTATAATATAACTAACTGCGCGTCGCAGTTTCACTCGCTATATGATAAGGTTGAATTTCTTGTTATTTGAATTACGTAAGCGAAGACTTTTGAATAATGTTATCACCAGTACCGAATGAAGATTCTATCGAGAACCTGCAAGTAACTCAATAGTTACTCATTTCCACCAATTTATATAAGATGTGTTAATTAAATAAAATTATCCTACATTAAAATAATTCACGCCTTTTTCTTTTTTTGTGCTGTTTTCTGCTGTTTCAAGCCCGTAGGTATCACTCACTCATCAAATATTCCACCAAACAACAAGACTTAGTATAGTTGTGTTCCGGTTTGAAGGTTGATTGAGTCAATGTAACTACAGACACAAAACATAACTTAGTTCCCAAAGCGCATTTGTGTTTTAAGGAATGTTTCTTTAACCAATGTCTATGGGCGATGGTCACCACTTATCAAACCTTTACCTTAGAGAGGAGACCATTGTCTAAATCAAGATACATTTAATCAATATCAGAAACAAAATCACAACTCACCGCAGAACACGTGAAATATCAGAAAGTTTTAAGCGACATAATAATTACAACATTTATAGGATACAAGTACCAAAATCGCGTATCACTGTAAGTCGGTTGTCAACATTTCACGAGTGAGATACGAAGTGATTTCAAACAGAACCTCACTGCTGTTTCATAGGTAATATATATACTTAGGTATATAAATAATAATATATCCTACCTTGAAGTCCAAATAAGTGTACTCCAGTCATCAGTTTAATTCTAACAACTTTTTCATTAGTCATAATATTTTTAAAAACAATCTTACACGTGAAACATAGTATAGCCTATTACAAATAGGAAAAAAGATAAACAAACTTTAGATTTACGTATTTCATGCGATTTTCTAATAATTATCTGTGATTAATATATCTTTGTTTATAACAACAATTTTACACTTAACTACTTATATCCACTTTAATGTTACTTCCAATAATACGATAAGAGTTTCGTCAACATTCAAAACCCTATTTTTTCGCAAATCCATAGTGAATATCATAGATTAATCGAGCTCTCGACCAATGATACCGCGTCAATTAGCTGTCAAATGTTGTTTATTTGACGTTTGTTCCTCCTACGGTTGGAATGGAGTATCTACACGTAGATAATATTCGGAATATAATAATTAATGAACAGTAGTAAAATTGTCTATGTCCAAATCTCTTTGTCTTTGATTTTTTTTAATATACAAGCTAGCGCTTGACTGTTATCACACCTGATAGAAAGTGATGATACAGCCCAATCCACCTTAGACTTGCCTAGAAGATGCCTATTCGCTCTACACTTGAAGATTAATTTAGGTGGTGGGGACTGCGGAAGTCGGAGGGGGAGGGGGGTGTTCCAGGCCTTTTTTTTTAAGAATAATTAATTGCCAGATTAATTGATTGGTATATATAATATTTATAGCAGGAGGAGAGCGAGGACGAGATCACAGAGACCACGACCAGAGCACAGCAAGGAATCACGGATGCTTAACAAGATCCCACAACCACTTCGATCTGTGAGGATGAAGCCAATCACAGTGCTTCTAGTGTATACTACGCTTCCATTTCGCTCGCAGGGGCTTTCTGAAGGTGAATGGCGTGAAAAAATAGCCAGCGTCTAGTACTTTATAGAAATCAGTAATTAGTATATAGATAATTAAATCAGAGTCAATAAATAATTAATTAGTGATCCATTTTAGCTGCTGGACCATTTTAGCTTCTCTATAATAAATCGTTATTTAATATATTTTTATTTTTAACACGACATATTTTTTCATTTAATTTAATTTACGTCATTTATTTGAGGCAAAAGAGGAGTGGAGGTCCCTAATTATTATTTTACAAATTAATTCGAACAATTTAATTTCTGTCAGTAAGTCTATAAGTAGTGATCCATTTGAGACTTATAAAGTTTAAAAAAATGTAGCCGTCACTAGACGTCCGACGGTAAACCATCGAAATGATGGTTATGGAAATAATTAAAAAAAATACCAATAAATAATTCATAATACTCTCTACAGCGGCGGCCTTACCCATTGCGGTAGGTAGGCTCCGGGCGGTAGGTCTTTGCGAGGCCTCCTGTCCTCGGTGAAAAGTATGTATGTGATTCGAAAGTAGGTGCGGTTGTTTGGTTTAGGTATTTGTTATGTTTGACGAGTGATGGTAAAGTTGTACAAATAAATAAAATTTGTGTACTTTTAAAATATTTTACATCGAAATAATTACAAAATTAACAAATAAAGAAATTATAATTTTTTAAATTGATGTTACTGGCGTCTTCCTTAGACCAAAATCTTTAATTAAAGCATGGGCCGAGAACTATGCGATTAAAAAACCGATCTTCAAGTGTTTCGAGGCGCGATATATGTTCTGAATTAATGAATTAGTTAAATAACTTTATTTTAATTTACTGTTATTTTATAACCTTAATAAATAATTAGGGATCAAAAACAAAAGTTTTAAATAAAAAATCTTTTTCAATATTGCTTGGATTTTTGTGCGAGGCCCCTGCAAGAGCGAGGCCCCAGGCGGTTGCCCTGTTCGCCACCCCCCAAGGCTGCCGCTGACTCTCTATCTTATAGAGTTATATTAATAAAATACTTAATTCAATTTTTCGTATTATTTTAATAACTAGCTATAATCGAAAGCAACTACTAATATATTAATGACGTGTACAAAACTAATATCATAAATTCGAAAGTAGCTCTGTTAGCTCTTCACGCTTAGCTAGTTCCAAATTTAAAAATCTCAAAGAGCGAACCTATTAATTAAGTCGATTTAAAAATGGAATATCGTAACAAATATCGTAATAAAAAACTGAAATCCCAAATTTATTATTTTAAAAACAATACTGCCAGTCGAACGAGCGATAAAACTCAACATTAAATTAACGGTCACATTTTTAAACAAAGAACAAAAGCGATACGTCAATACGAAGGGCGAACCAACAAAGCTCTGTTTAAATTTCGAAATCCGATACTATTTAGACTGTGGCGATTATTTTGACTCCCAATTCGATATACCGGATCCCGGGATACGGGATTCAGAACGCTCTTATTCTTTTCAAATACGAAAGTAACTCTGTCTGTCTGTTACGCTAAACCAAACCACTGAACCGAACTTGATGAAGGACACTTCTTATTTTTTTAATTAATTTGACGACCAATCCCTAAAAGGCAAGCGAAGCAGAAGGCGACCACTAGTATTGAGTTGTGTCTGACTGTTAAGCTTGCACGGCTAAACCATCAAATTGCGAATTTGACATTTTGTCTATAGTTAAACAGTACTGTGATTCAGATTAAAGGGTCAGTGAGCCAGTGTAATTACAGTCATATGAGACTTAATATCATAGTTCTCAAGATTGGTGGCGTATTGGTAAAGGAAAGACCAATTGGGCAGGCTACCTACCTATCATATTTAAAATAAAAAAAAATGTGTACCATACAATGTTATTAATAAAGAATACCTTATACATACAATGTTATTGAAAAAGAGTAACTACTGAGTTTCTTGCCGGTTCTACGGTATCTACATTCCGAACCGGTGGTAGCTTCACTTAATATAATTTGTTAAATAATGATTCAAAAGTGCCTGTAAAAGCCTACTTGAATAAGGTATATTTTGATTTTGATTCTTATGAATATTGTATTATTTTATTTATTCCAGAATGTTCTAGAATGCTTAGAGGACTGTTTTGGTAATTTGCCGAACCATAACTTACCATTGCATAGTTTCAATATAACATATATATAAAAAAACAGCGCGATTTATATTGTTTACAATGTAAATATTTTATTATCTGTATTTGAAATAGTCAAGAAGCGATCGTTTCATTCCCAACGTGCGTCATCTAAAAGAAATACCTAAAGTTTTAATAATACGTTGAAATCTAACGTCAAGACTGACTGCCTTGTTGGACTACTGGCTAGACACAAAGACACAAACTCCGAGGTTTTGGATTGAAACCAGGTCGCACCAATAAAAAGTTAATGGGATTCCCTGGAACTTTGTACACCATCGTGCTTCGGAAAGCAGGTAAAGCCGTTGGTCCTGCGCCTGAACTCCTTTCCGACCGTATTGGATTATGCCGTCCCTTCGGATTACGAGTGAGTGAGTCTCTATAACCTCACATACATTTGTCCACTATAATATGTCCTGTGTAGCTGGTTAGTCTCCTTTGAGACTAACCGCCATCACCCAAATCGGTTGTCACGTCAATTATTGACAAATTACGTTTTTTTTTTTCAACCTTGTCCTATAAAATTGGTTAATTATTTTAAAAAAAAAAATGAGTTTCGAGCACGCACATGTCATGCGTTACTAGTCTTATTAACAATGTGAATATTGCTCCAAAAAATCACAAATATTTTTGTTTTGTTTTTTTTTTTTTATAATATTAATACTAAACAAGCTTATATTTTATCACTATAAACAAAATATTATAATATGTTATTCCGTGGTAAATATTAGTCTTTTTAATTTCTTTATATGTTTAAATTCAATAGAAGCATTTACGACTTTTTAAATTATAGAAGTAAGCCTCAGGTGAAAGATATTTTTTGTTTTTTATTTTATAAATATATTTAATTAAAAATTTCTTACGTAAAGATTTATTTATTATTTGTGACAATTGGCATTAGAATTGTTCGTCGTTCGCATTTAGTCAAGTAAAAAACATTTGTTCTTAAGTATTTACAAGTCTGATTTAAACTTAGGTAAGTATTATTGTCTATTTGTATAAGTCGTTGATGATAATTTGATTATATTATTTTTATTGAATTTTATTCTTTCTCCGTTATTGCATTGTTTGATTCAAAAAAATAATTAATTCAATCATAATAGTAAAATAAAGATAACATTGCCAGAGCTAATTTTAAACATAAATATGTTTTAAATGTCGTATTAAATTGACTAGATAGTGTTTTAGAAAAACCGACGGAAGTTGAATTTGTTTCAACTGATAGTTTATTTTTTTAATATTCTGAACTAGGTATTTAATATTCTGCTTTACTTTTTAAATACATTTTTTTTATTATACTAAAAATGTATACAATATGGTATAATTACATATGTACATAAACATTAATTGTTAAATATTCTTTATAATTTGTAAAATTAACATAGGATATGAATTAAAATATCGATTGCATTAAATAATTTCAAATTTTTAAGTTAACAGTTGAGATTGATTTTTAATACAAATATTAAAATGAAAATAATAATTGTTTCGCATATGCAGATACAATGATGTATAATAAATGTATGATGTATAATAATTTAGATTATATTTTATTATAAATAATAATGATATGAGTACCTTATAAGATTCCAGTAAGAGTTGCACAAGAACCATTAACACAAAACATTTTTACATTTAAAATAGTTTCCATTTTTAAATAAGTTCAAATCACAAACACTAATTATTAATAAACGTACTCATTATTTTATTTATTATTAACATAATTAATCGATCACAGACTATAATATAATTTAAAAGAAAACCACTTAAAATGATTAATTTAAGGTTATTTAATACGTAACGATAAATTAAAAATTAAATTGTTATAATTAAATCACACAGTAAAACACCTTTTAGTCAATTTACAATCACTACACACGTTGTAAAATTAAAAAGATAAAGGTCAATTAATGACCTTTACGTCACGTCCTCACAAAAGTCGCTAGTTGACTGACACGGCAAGCTTTCCGTCCCTCTTCAACCCACGTCCAGAGGGATAAGGGAGGGAACGGGAGGGGGGATAATCCCGAGGTGTTTGCAAGTAGTGATTTTTAACGTTATTATATTTAGCTATTCAAAACGTTAAAGTACGTGTCATTTATTAGAGCCATATCGGTTAATTATGTTTATTAATTTAAATAAAATAGTTAAATACCTAAATAGGTAGGTACTCTCTTTTATAGGATTATAGATACATACATACATCTTAGTGGTAAGTGGTTGTGGTAAGTGTAGTGTATATTTATGCTATATAGGAACGGACTGTAGCTTTACAATATTTCACTTTTGCATGGAAAAAAAAAAACATAAAAAGTTTATGAAATAAATTTAAAACAAAAAAAATGAATAGTGATTTATTTAAGAATTTTTACTGAAATCATTTTATTCACACTGCTCAATTTAACTTAATATTATAATAAAGATAATTATTACAAAATAGGTAATTATTTATACCATGATGCACAAAAAAGTAATAAAAAGTATTTCAAGGGAGATAACAAGGGAGTAATAATAAGTACTTACTTAAACCTAGTTAATTTCTAATTATAAAAAAGTTAAATGCTAAAAATAACATCATTGCAATATAAAAAACCACATCAGATTATTCGAATATACATCATAAAGAACCTTTCTTGAATAATATATCCATTTCGGAATCGACTAAAGTGACTAAACAAAGAACCGGTTTAAAAAAAATAAAAACGTCATTTGCATTTGACGTTTGCCTCTTCCCGCCTCCACGCGCGCCGAGCGCTCATTGGCCGCTTGTAAGCCAATAGATTTTAAGGTATGAATTTATTTAGTGTTTTTTTTTAAATTGTATTTTAGTTTTGAATGAATGTTACTTTTATAATAATGTTTTTAAAATATTTGAAGGGCTTGCATTTTGTTAAGACTGTTTTGTCAATATTTTGTTTTATTATTATACAAGAATTTTCTTGTAACATTATAGAGATATAGTGCTTTTTTTTCGTTTCGTAATAAAACAATGATACAATCAAATTTTACAAGCGTAATTTAAATCCTTTTACATACTTATTGCATTTGCTAATATGTAGTTCTGTTTTAGTCTGGAAACTAATTATTTTCTAGCTGTACTTAAAGTCACACCGTTGGTAAAATTCTACTCTTCTCTTGGAGCTGGAGTCACATATCCAAATATGATTCTTCGTCGTCTTAAGCACAAGCGCCTGGCGCATACGATTCTATCAATCCCCAGACTCCTTAAAATACGCTTAAGAGAACTGCGGAGCTATATCGATAGTCCAAGAAAAATAACCGCCAAAGCGTCGTGTCCGGGTATTTACGCCTTATTTGTATTTCGGGTATTTGCAGCCTGGATTACGAAGTGGTTGTGATCCTAACGATGCCTTCCTTCTCTCCGAGCACGGGATAAATTATAAATACGACGTAACACATGACACTCAGAGGTGCATGGCTGGGTTTGAACCCTTAATCTTCAGATATCTTGCTGGACCATTTAAGCTTCTCTATAATAAATCGTTATTTAATATATTTTTATTTTTAACACGACATATTTTTTCATTTAATTTAATTTTACGTCCTTTATTTGAGGCAACAGAGGAGTGGATGTCCCTAATTATTATTTTACAAATTAATTCGAACAATTTAATTTCTGTCAGTAAAAGTTGTGTTCAGTGTCAGTGTTTTATAAAACAGTAATAAGTAATATTAGGTATTATAATTTGACTATATCCAGGTATCTAGACACATTACATAGAAAAAAATTGCGGAGGTCCCAGGACAGTTGCCCCGGTTGCCCTCCCCTAAATCCGGCCCTGAATACCTGCTACTCATAAATAGTAAGAAATACAAAGTTAAAATGAAAAAACACACTTGCTTATTAATAGTCAATATACCACCGGTTCGGAAACAACCTCAAATCGGAGACGAACCGGCGAAAGAAACTTAACGGGAAGTTTTCGTACAATAAAAATAAATATATTATCGTTATTTGAAAACAGGATTTGGAGATCTGAAGGCCCTGAAACGAAAACTGTTAAACGTATATATTCAAGCGAGCCCGTGTTACACAGCTAGTATTGATAGACTCGGAAAGACAACATTATAATTACTGACACCTCGCCTCGTTAGGGCGCGCGCCATTTTGTTACAAATTGAACCAATTTGGCGCGATGTCTTATGAGGGTTGCCAGGCTTTTATTTAATGAACATTTTAATTATTTATTTGGAACGGAACCTTTGGGTGAAACTGTTATATGTGACGCGCGTTTTAAATTTTTAGTGTTCAAATACTATTGTATTTATTGCAGTTCAAGCGCTTTCAAAATAATAATACAATAAAAAAAATATTCTACGTCAAAATTATTTACATTAAAGCCTTAATTGTTTACAAATAAAAATTAAAAATGGTTCACGTACAAATCATGAACGCGTGGAATGGTGGCTAGAATTTGAATTAGGTACAAGTCGATCTTCTGGACAAAAATTGAACCAGCTCATACTTTTAATATAGGATTCAACTTCCCTCTTATCATATATTCCGTAACATTCCAGTTCCCAAGGTTGGTGGTGCATTGGTTATTTAATAAATTGGTTATTAAAGGCAATGGCGACTACTTACCATCAGTTGGACATATTGGCCACCTACCAATGTCATAAATAAACCTCATATACGAAGGTCTGCTACGAGAATATTAAAAGGTGAGTGTTACCATGAAAAATAAAGTTGTGAATGCATTTATTTACAAAACGTCCCTTAGATCTGTACCAGATTACAGCTGTATGCGAATTATTGTTAACTAGCAACATCGGATTCACGAGGGTTTAATTAATTAAAAAAATTTAAATGCCCTATCATTTTTCATCATGCTCTTCATGGCCAAAAGTTTTTTAACAGCTGACGACCAGCCCGTAAAACGCGACTGAAAGGGCGTCAACTATTACTATAATTTATACCGTATAGTACATCAGACATTTTTAACAACAACGTAGATCATTAGTTCCCGAGTTTAGCCGCTACATATAAACATATTTAACCTGTTTATAATACTAGTATAGACTGTAATATCTATTCTGTTTCACCAAATCCACAACAGCGTGATTGTTGAGACATTTTCTGCCTCGCATTACTACTCTGTGGCATCAGCTTTCGCCGGCGGTTTTTCCGAACCGATTCGACTTCAAGAAAAGAAGCGTACTCATTTCTTAAAAGCCGGCAACGCACCTGCAAGCACCCCCGTGTTGCAGGTGTTCATGGGCGGTGGCAGTCACTTTTCATCAGGTGTGCTTCCTGCTTGTTAGCTACCTAAAACAAAACAAACAAAAAAAAATTACTGATCAACATTTCAATCAAACAAATAATTAATTTAGTTTTATAAAAAAATCTTTATTTTTCTTTAGAAAACTATATTGATATAAAAAGTATTGTTACATTATATTTTGTCTGTGATCAACAACCCTATTTTAACTTTCACGCCTATATAAAAACTTTTTATACGAAACGATAACGAAACGGATCACACGATATTTTTTTTTCAAATACTACTTGAAAATCCGGCTTCGCTTGGATAAAATAATTAAAACTAAACAAATATAAATATAAATAAAATATACTAACCACTGTACCTTATTTGGAACATTCTTTCTGAACGCACCCGTAAACGTCAAACATGGCCGCCCGTTGAACTGTCATGTCATTAAATTGCATGGATTTAATATCGAAATAATTCGAATTTCAGTTTATATGTATTATCTATGATCTCGATTATACGAATTTTGCGGATATATGTTGTCAACTAAAAAATCATTATTTTTAACGATCTATAATTGTGGATAAGTTTCGATCGGGTCTATCGTAGACGAAACTATTAATATAAATTCAAAAATCGTAGCGACAAAATGATATGAATATAATTTATACCCTATAGCATTCAGGAATAATGTAACTTCCTAACAAAAATTAGTATCGATATATCTGACAGAAAACTGACAATTGAACAGATTTTAAATAAGATTTTACTCTATTTGACTCTATTCCAACCATAACAGGAACAAGCCAAACAAACATCATTTGGCAGCAAATTGACGCGATATGATTGGCGAAAAAATGGCGTTTTGAACATCGACGAAATTATTATCGTAATTTTGAAAAATTAAAGCGGAAATAAGTGGTTATGTGCAACAGTGTTGTATTATAAATAAGGATATATTAATCATAAACTCTTAGAATTGTACAACACTTGATTTATTAGCGAATCGCATGAAATACGTAAATCTAAGGTTTGTTTATCTATTTTCGTGCTTCTATTGAAATAGGCTGTAGATAGTTTTTCGTTTCCTTGTCGTATCGTCGACTTCACGTTGGCTAGAGATCGGAAGAGATCAAATTGTAGATTTAAAACAACTAATAAGAAATAGGTATTCATATAACTAAGTGTCGCCCGCGTTTTCGCTCGCGTTTTAAGGATTAGTCAGTATAAAAAAGCCAGACATTGGCTTTTCCTTGGAGTTTAATTGCTTCATACGAAATTTCCTTAAATTCAGTTCAGTAGTTACGCCGTGGAAGAGCAACAGACAGACAGAGTTACTCTCGCATTTATAATTTTAGTTCAACAGTCGATCAAAATAGTTTCTGTGATTTAATCTTCTTGGAATAAAAAAGTATTTGTTGTTGTTGATTGGATCTAAATGACATTTTGACACATTGCGACTTCACCCTTTTAACTGGACTTTCATTCGACTAACTCTGATCGATCTTAAGTCATGTTTTAACCTAGTAGGGCTTTGTGCAAGCCCGTCTGGGTAGATACTACCCACTCCTCAGATATTCTACCGCCAAACAGCAGTACTCAGTTGTTGTGTTCAGGTTTGAAGGAACATAACATCTTAGTTCCCACGGTTGGTGGCGCATTAGCGATGTAAGGAATGATTAATATACAGCGACATTGTCTATGTAGACAATATATAAGTGGTGGTGACCACTTACCATGAGGTGGTCATTGTGTACGTCCGCCTACCTATACCATAGAATAATCTGTCAAAAAAAACAGAATCTCTGCATGTATATAAATAAGTATGGTTTTCAAATATTAAAGGATATTTTAGAGGTTTAAGTGACTTTTTTTTTTTTTTATTTGTTTATTGGAAAAGTTGCACCATCAACTTGTCACTAAGCACTTAAAATTAATATCTGACTTGGGTAACATACAAAGTGATACGTCTTTAAAGGTGTAAACAACATTGACTTTTTTCTATCATATCAAATTAATTACATCATGTTTTCAAAATACTATCTAAGTAACATATATCCGGAAGAGTAACATATTTTTTTTTAGATTTTGTATACTGCTATCCCTAAAAAATATAGGATACACATATACTTTTTAGGGATTACAAAACTTGCGTTTAGCTCCTGTAGTCTTAAGTGTCAAGTCATTCGTAATAGACAACTTCACATCTATTTTTATCTTAAGTCAGAATGTTTATTTTATTCCCGAACGTGACATTGGCATAATAATCTGTGCCCTCGGCACAAATAAAAGCCATATTAAAAAATATATTATATATTTTATTCCAAATTTGAATTTTTGATGTTTTTCGTAAACTTTAATCGTAATTATTATTATATTATTGTAATTAATAATTTTCATCCAGTTAAAAACTATTTTCATTTACGTACGTGCGTAAATAATTACACGCATCTTTTTTTGTGTGTATAGTGTCTTGTTAGTTTCAGGGCCGTGTATTTCTAAGTAGAATATTTTCAAAACAATTCTAGAAACATCAAAAGATCCGGTCGTTAGAGAACAAAGTGTTAGGCGTTGCTAATGAGCACTGTTTTGGCGCCAAAAACTATGCACAACAGCGTGAACAGGAAATATACCTCCCTTTTTGTTCCTACAAAGTACAATATGGCGGATTTTTACGTTCTCTAATTTTAATCCTACAGTCAAAAAATCAAAATCGAAATCAAAATATACTTTATTCAAGTACGCTTTTACAAGCACTTTTGAATAGTCATTTAACAAACTATTTAAAGTAAAGCTACCACCGGTTCGGAATGTTGATTCTACCTAGAAGAACCGGCAAGAAACTCAGTAGTTACTCTTTTTCAACATTTAAAAATACAGTCATGTTAGTTAAATACAATTATATATGTATGTTATGTCTCCTGCCTGGAAGTCAACAAGCATTAACTCCAAGCTTTTTTATCATCAATATAATCTCGTATCGAATAATATGTCTTCTTTACCGATGTATTTATTAGAAATGACTTGAATCTATGAAACGGCAAAGTTAAAAATGTCTGCGGAATTTTATTACAGAAGCGGATACTTTGCTCCAAGAATGATTTATTGACTTTATATCCGTCCACATCCATGCCCAAGTCCTCGGGTCATGTATACCAGGATATTGTTTTAAAATTCGCTAAATAATTTCCATCTTGTTTCGCGTACGTGTCTATTAATGGTCGCTCGACTTCATTCTCTTGAAACCCTCAAACAGGCGTTTGCTTACAGAATTGGTGAACAAAACATGCGTCGACAATTATCTCGGTTGATAAATATCAGTTAGACCATTTAAATTAATCGATTTTTTGTTACTTTGAGAACAAAAAACTGCTGTATAATGTGTATTTTAAAATAATGCACTAATTGAACATTAAAGTTACCGTTGAAGTTCCTAAAAAGTAAACTTAAAAATTGTTTAGTATATCAAATAAATATTTGTCTAAACGACTATTTTTTTATAATGCTTAATTATGAGTAATTATTTCGTAGACATTTTTTTTCGTAGATGTTATATTTGAGATTATGTTCATTATTTTGTTACTTTCAATATGTCATTTTTTAATATATTTACTTGTAAAAAAATGAAGCGAAGGTTCGATCGAGACAGCTTGAGTTATTATGTCCACTAGAACAAGATTTACACTTAAATCGAGTAAATAGTTATTATATAATTGATATTATTCTTGAAATAAAACATAAATAAATAAATAAATAAAAAACTTGCAAAGAACGCGCGATCGCCGCGCGTTGGGGACGCGTTGCTAATGATGTTTAAGTCTTGATCCGAACGCCAAAGTAATCTTTAAAAAAAAAGCTGCAGAGGACATATCCAGAACAGTGCTCTTGCATTCGTAGTGCTTAAAACAGGGCTTCAGTCAAACATATTCGTTAATAGGAGCATTCAAATCAAAATAAATCAAATTATTTATTCAAGGACACTAATAGAAGCACTTTTGAATCGTCATGTTACATTGAATCAAATTTAAAGCTACCACCGGTTCGGAAAGTAGATTCTACGGAGAACAACCGTCAAGGAACCCAGTAGTTACTCTATGCCACCATTTTAATTACAGCATATCTAAATCATTGGGATATACAGACTGATTTCAAATTCAGTGTCGAGTGTAATATTAAAATTCCCTAAATCAGGCATACGTCTGAACGGTCGCGGCGCAGCGGTGTGTCTGCGACTGCGAGTTAGTGATCGTTACGAACACGTGCCCCCAATTATAACGAACCCCACGAGATGGTGTGATTATACCTTGTTATAGCGAGAATGACGCCTTTAAATATGTTTTTCATATTGTTATGATGATTTTGAATTGTTGGATATATGTAGTTTGTACAAATTCGGTCTGTTGAACACGATTACTTAACTAAATGAAATACTAGAAACTATTATTACTTTGTGAATCACATACCTACGTGTATAATGATTGGATTCGGAGCCGAGACGGCCCAGTGGTTAGAATGCGTACATCTTAACCGATGATTGCGGGTTCAAACCACAGCTAGTATCACTGAATTTCCATGTGCTTAATTTTTGTTTATAATTCGTCTCGTGTTCGGCGGTGAAGGAAAACATCGTGAGGAAACCCGCATATGTCCAATTTCACGAAATTCTGCCACATAAGAATCCACCATATTGCACTGGAGCGTGGTGAAATATGGACCGAACCTTCTCCTCAAAAGGGCGAGGAGCCCTTAGCCCAGCACTGGGAAATTAACAGGCTTTCCATGTCGATTGATTTGAGTCAAATTGTTGATCAATCATTCGGAATAGTTTTAACGGATAATCTATACCTATATTCAAAAATAATATCTATAGTCTATACTAATATAATTAAGGCGAAAGTATCAAAATACAAAAATAGAATTTTATTTAAAAAAAAAAACAACAAAATATCGACAATATTATGAAAAACTGCTTCAATTCCCTCCCTAGACATCCTTATTTTATCTGTTGCGTTGAATGACTGTAGTCTACAAGAGATAGCTCCGCCCAATATATGTATGTGTTCTATCAGAAAATTTAGTTGTGTTGTTACTTTTTTAAACATGTGTGTTAAGATTCCTTTGAATGTTTGTTGTTCTTATACGTTTTTTTAGGCGGGAAAAGATCGGTGACACTAGGACTTGTACTATGGCATACGTAATGATGGCATTTCACTCAGATATCTCTGAGGCAGCAATCAATGCAATATTTAAAAAAAAAAAATCATATTCGGTCATTGACATATGTAATATATTCTATTCTATTCTACGATAGACAACAATTTGTTTTAATACTGTGTTTGTTTGTTCGCTGTTGGATTAGTTCAAATTAGGTATTCTATCAGATCCTTTACCAGAATCTACTACGATGCTCCTGGAATTCTATCTACTAATACCTATAAATAATGTTTAAACAAAAGGAACACGGGACGATTGGACTGACGTACCTTTGTAGGACAAAAGTTTCAAAGTGAAATAAGATAAAAAAATACTGGTAAGAATCAGAACTAAAGTTTGCTGCAGCGATAAATTTTTATTGTGTCAATTAAACTTCTAAAACATACAGCGCTTAAAGAAAAGCGTTTTGTCCAGAATATCGTGGCGCTTACGCTTTTTGTTCAATGTAATGTAGCAATATTAGTTCCCTATAGATTTGTCAGATCGTAGATCAGGCGCGATCTTTAAATTTTTTTTTTTTTCTAGTGTGGTATTACTATATTACTAGCTGGGTATTTAATCTTCTATAGTAATCTTAAAACGGTATCTTTTATTTTGAAGCCGCTGACTTATAGAACATACAATAGATTGCAATACAATACAATAAGCTTTACTGGAATTCGAGCGTTATTATACAATAAATAAAACATATAAAGGACTATTTGATTTTTATATTAATGTAACGCTTCGACTTCTAGCAAGCAAGGAGTTTCATTATAAGTCAACCTCCAAAAATAGAATATCTTAATGTGTAATTTTAATTTATTCTCACTTCTGGTGAGCAATACTATTAATTACGGCAATACTATCGATATTATCGCTAGCTCTCTGTAAACAATACTATTGGTAGCTGCGATACTATTGGTACTATCGATAGTTTAGGTTAAAAGCAATGGTTTTTGCAATTGCGATTGCTTATCGAGGAGCTATCGATACTATGATAGTATTGACACGTGACAATACTATCGATAGACTATTGATACTATCGCTAACACCTTAACTATCGATATTCTATCGATATGCAACACTAGTAGCTGTACATTTAATAAAATTATGTTAAGTAACGATTTAAAAGCGCTTGTAAAAACATATTTGAATAAAGTACATTTTGATTTTGTTATTTACATGAGACGGTTCTCACATCTCATTACCATCTCAAATTACCAAATAACCGTAGTCTAAAATTTTAATCTGTGTTTAACTTTACGAAACGAAGGTTTCAAATCATATAACTGGAAATAAACATAATAATCATTCATTATAACCTTTTTTTTAAAAAACTTAATAAATGTTCAAACATTTACACCGTTTTTTTTTAATAAAAATTACAAAAAATAGTTGTTTATAAAAATTAAGCTCGTGAGACTTATCTGAATGTCAGTACAAAATTATTAACTAAATAGTTCCGCGTTGTAACGCAAGAGGACGTAACGTCAAGGACATACAGCTATTCGTCACTAGATGTCGCTTTTCTGTAGTGTATATCGTTATTGCTAGATGGCGTATCTTTTAATATAATATGATAATGTTATTTACTACAACAATAATATTTTTATTACAGGATCCAGGGATGTTATGGATCTGTAATTTCGGATTATATTTCAGGATATGGATACGTATATAAGAATAATATTTTACTGGTTTCAGATACGGTTACGGATACGAAATTGTTTCGGATAATTTACGTTTACGTTTTCGATCATTACGGATATTACCTAGATTATTTAGAAATAGTAAAATTAAAAAAACAATATATGTATTATTAGTATTATATAAGGTATACCTTTAAAATACAATTAGTATACCTTTAAGTAGAATAAACATTTTGTTATCGGTTTCGGTTACGAATAATTTTTTATATCGGATATCCTATACTTTCGGTTACGGTTACGGAGCTTCATAACACCCGATAGGAACTACATATATATATTAGTAGTTGTTTTTTTAAATTACCAATTATGTATTGCACTTTCGCAAGTTTTAAAATCCGATAATGGTATCGGAGAAACTGATTTTTCAAATCTACTAAATAATAATATAGGAATTACAAACTTAAAATCTAAAACTGAAATAACTTAGCTTTTTATATTTTATTAATGTAAAAAATCGTTTGTAACACAAGCATTTTCTATGTACATTTTTATGAATTTAATTATTTTACATAAACCTTAATTTAAAAAAAAAAACTATACTAACAGAACTAAAATGTACAAATTCTAAAATGATTCGAATGTAAATGAGTTTCATTGGCATTCATCGATAAAAGTCAAAATTCAATTTAACTTACAGTTAATATTTAAAAAAAAAGTACAAATTGATGGAACAAGTATAACACATACAGCCACAGCAACTCGTTGCCGAGTCTACTAGTAGACTATAATAATCACTGTTTACTCCTCTACACTATTTTGATGCATGTACAAAATTTTACTTGAAGTACCTCAGGTACAATCCATCCATGGTTTTCCTCCAAACTTAGTATTGTTGTCACAAGGGACATAACACCTCAGTTTCCAAGGTCAATGGCGCATTGGTGATGTAAGGTGGTTTTTTTCTGGCAACAATGTATATGGCGATCACTTACGATCAAGAGGACCATTTAAATCCCTGCCCACCAATTGCATAAAAAGTGAATCTTTATAGAACAATACTGCTTATTAGTATTATTTCCATGTATACTGGTCAGAAATAAAAAAACTTATTTCATAATATCTTACGTTCTATAGTGAAATAGCATTTGTCATACTTTTTATTAGGTTACTTTTTTTATTTTTAGTTAAGGTTTTCCTTCATTGAAAAGCAAGAAATTAATTATAGTGACAATTTAGAGCACATAAAAACTCTTCAGAGGTTTGAATACCACAATTATCGACTAAAATCCAAGTCTTTCAACTACTTGGTCATGGTTTTGTTGATAAAACCAATCCCAATAATCAAATTGATGTTCATCTTTTTTATACTAAATATATGCTAAATCTTTGAATGAGTGGACATATGTACTATGTATGTGTTTGTTACTAATTACTTGTGTTTATCAATTCTTCAATCTCAACTGTACCAATCAATCTCAGTCATCTCATTACCACCCTATGTGCCCAGTTTGCATAACTATGAGTCGCAATGTTGAAGTCGCTCAGAATGGGACAGAATGGAATTGTTCATTACAGTAAAGATACCACCCCCTGTACCCATATTCTATTTTCACAATTATGTACAAGACTAGTGAACTAATCTGACTTTGTATGAATCGAATGAATTTATTAATGTAATCATATAAATATAATTTATACTACAAAGTACTCGGGAATAACGTTGCTTTCTATCAGTGAAAATATACAAAGTTTCGTATATTACCCCGTACATACAAACAAACATATTTTACCTGTATATAATATAAATAAAGCCATCGGAACCATAATTAGTGTTTAATAAAAGGAATGACAAATGCAATAACTCAGCATAGAAACTAAAAAGCGAGTTTCTTCATTAACAAATACATATGTTGATCCACTTCGAACCCGTGCAAGTTGTTGGCGTCCCCCTGCAACCTCATCAATAGTCCACCGAAGGAAACATACGCTGATAACCTCGATGCGGGCTCCATAGCGACTTCATCACCATCTATCCTGAAATTGAAAGTGTTTGTTTGTAATAATTTAATTTATTTGTGGTGAGTCGTTTTGTAAGTCGGTCTGGGTAGTTATCAGATATTCTACCACCACACAGCAATGCTTAGTGTTGTTCTGTTCCCGTTTGAAGTATAGGGGAGACAGTAACTGTGGCACAAGCAACAAAACATCATAGTTTACAAGGTCTGTAACACACAGGTGATAAGAGGAATGATTAATATTACTCGCAGTAGCATTGTCAATTCAATAGACAACTCAACACAACCAATAGACTCTATTGGTTGTGTTGACAATAATAAGTCAGAATGTATAAAGTTGCATTAGATGCAAGTCTAATACGTGTAATATGACAGATAATTTGGTACTTTTAAAGTAACTACTAACCTATAAACTTTTCCGTACATAACATATTCGAAACTGTCCGCTCTGTTACCCTCTGTTTCTAGAGGATTCCATTCACCACCATCAGGATAACCGTTCTCTCTCAGCGTCGTCGCCAGCACCAGCCTGAACTTATCACCTAACTCCATTGGATATATCCAAGAATTTATATCTAATATGAGGTCCATTTTAAATGACTCTGATTCACAGTGTAATCGACTTACACGATCGAACTTTTTCCCTTCAGGGTCCATGTCTTTAACGTTAAAAATATCTTCGAAAAGAACTCCTGCCATTATGATTGAAGGTTATAACATTAATATAGTGAATTTGAAAATAAACAAGAATTAAAAAAAAATAAGCACGCCGCTTATGGCATCAATTTTTACTTGACAGTTGACAAACGATATCGTCATTTGACAAATTGACGCGGAAATAAAAAGCTGTAATATTTAAAAACATAAGATGAATAAATATGAATATTTCTCACATTTCATAAAAAAATTATTAAAAAATCTGTAATTAAGCAGTTTATGTTTAGTTTTATCACATTATATATTTAAGTCATAACAATCCTTTCTTTCAAATTAAATACTCTCTCATTATATTAGTAAATATTATTAAATTCGTGGTTAAATAAAAACAGAATTATATTAAAAATAAAAGTTTTTGAACGAATTTAAAAACTTTGTTCATATTTTAGTCTGTGGTATAAACATACTGCATCTGTCACTTGTCACACGGCGCCCCATGAAGCTAACCTCATGCACTGCACGTGTTGATTAATAATATATACCTCTATCCACAAAGTAGGACTGGTGAACAAAATTTGTTCACTTTTAATGAATTAAATACATTCAGTTTATAATTTGAAATATTTCATCTTCAAAGATGACTGATGTATTGCAATCAGGCACCGAGGTGTTTTCGGAAAAAAAGAAGAAGAAAAATAAGGAAGGAACAGAAACAGTGACTCTGGGTGCATATCAAAAGTTAGGAGACTTTAAAATCGAACCATCAGAAAGTGTAACTAAGCTTGATACAGCGTACTGGCCTCTGTTATTGAAGAACTTCGATCGCCTCAACGTCCGAACTAACCACTACACGCCGCTGTCCTTCGGTAGTTCGCCTCTAAAACGCTCGATATCTGAATACGTGAAGTCAGGATTCATAAATGTAGACAAACCCAGCAACCCTAGTTCTCACGAAGTCGTATCATGGATAAAAAGAATATTAAAAGTGGAAAAAACCGGCCATTCGGGAACTCTCGACCCTAAAGTAACAGGTTGTCTCATCGTGTGCATAGACAGAGCCACGAGATTAGTTAAATCACAGCAGAACGCTGGTAAGGAGTATGTAGCCGTGTTCAATTTACACTCGGCTGTGGAAAGTTTGAAGAAAGTCACTCAAGGCCTTGAAAAGCTGAGAGGAGCATTGTTTCAGCGTCCTCCTTTAATTTCAGCTGTGAAACGTCAACTCCGTGTACGTACAGTGTACGACAGTAAATTACTAGATTATGACCATGAACGTAATATTGGTGTGTTCTGGGTAAGCTGTGAGGCTGGTTCCTATATTCGTACGATGTGCGTCCATTTGGGCCTCATGCTCGGTGTCGGTGGTCAAATGATTGAGCTCAGGAGAGTAAGATCTGGTATCCAGGGTGAGAAGGAAGGCATGGTGAGCATGCATGATATATTAGATGCACAATGGGCTTACGAAAACCATAAAGACGAGACTTACTTAAGACGGGTTATTAAACCTCTGGAAGGTTTATTGGTTGCTCATAAGAGAATATTCATTAAGGACAGTGCAGTTAATGCTGTGTGTTACGGTGCTAAAGTTCTCCTACCTGGAATTTTGAGATACGAAGACGGTATCGAAGTTGATCAAGAAATAGTTATTGTAACAACAAAAGGAGAAGCCGTTGCATTAGCCATAGCTCTCATGACAACGTCAACGATGGCATCATGTGACCACGGAGTAGCAGCCAAGTTAAAAAGGGTCATCATGGAAAGAGACACATATCCAAGAAAATGGGGCTTAGGACCTAAAGCATCGCAAAAGAAAATATTAATACAGCAAGGTAAACTCGACAAATATGGTAAACCAAATGAAAACACACCCTCTGAATGGTTAAATAGTTATGTAGATTACAAAGCAAAGAAAGATGGAGAAAATGGAAATCTGGATGCTGATGCCAGTAGGAAGAGGACAGCAAGTGCGTCAAATGCTGAGGATCCTAATAATTCTGTTGAAGTAAAGTCAGACAAAAAGAAGAAGAAGAAAAAGCGTGATACTGAAGCTATGGAGGGTACAGAAGCAACCGAAGCAGACACAACAGTCGATGCTGATCAAACAACGGAAGCGGCTGATGACTCAGTACGAAAAGAGAAGAAGAAAAAGAAGAAGAAGGACAAAGATCAAGAGAGAGAAGAGGAATAAATAAACATTTGCAGCTGTATATTTTTAATAGAAGGGAAATATATTGTTGTATAACAATATTCTTAATAAGATTCATGAAAATAATTTTAAGGCTGTATAAGTTCCAATCTTTGTTAAGAAAATTAAAAAATTAAAAAAAATTGCAATTTTCATAAAACATTTCATTCAAAAAAACTTTTAAAAATATAAATGTTAGTAAAAATTTAGAATCAGTGAAATTTTATTATATCAATGTCATTAATAACAAATTTTGTATTATTCAACTCAACACAACAGTCTTATTGAAGATTTTTTTTATTGAAAACTAATGTAAGTAAAATATAGGTTTAAGCAATGAAATAAAAAACTTTATTTTTAATAAAAATTAACTTTAATATGTGTTACGGGTTATATTTGGTTGCATTTACTAGTCCATATTAAAACTACGAAGTTTTTTGCCGATTTAGAAACATTCATTTTCTGTTTGACTAAACTTAGCTCCATTAGTAACTGAAAAAAAAACATGTTTTTTAGGTTATGTCGAACATTCAGAGAAATATCTTAATACCAGTGTAAGAGTTAAAAAAGTTTTTAGTTTAAGAATAAAAACGTGAGATAACTATGATATATCTAGTTAGTTTAAATAGATTTTGTACAAAGATTGAAAGAATGTCCAAAAAATATTTTGAGTTTTTATTTTTTTTTATAACGCAAAAACCATTGGCACATGTGTTCTATGCCGACTGACGGAAGTAAATAAAAATAGCATCATATTTTGATTGGTTAATTCTTTGTACAAATTTTATTTTAAGTTAACTGTAGTTAAGGTTTTATTATTGAAACTATGTTGTTTATCAACATTAAAATATAAAGTTACATTTGTCTTTTTTTTCATAATGATAATAGTTCGAATACATACTTAACCTTTTTAAATTTACATTTATTTACATTGTTACTTTATCGAATTATGAAATTATCAAACGCACTAATTCTCGTTTAAGTCACCTCTAGAAAATTAGATTAGAAAAAGTTGGACAAAAAAAATAGCCTTGAACATATGTTATTCATTAAAAATATTCTGTTAAACTAATTTATAAATTCCAATGAATAATTGCTAATTTTCGGTAATATCCTCTAGCTATAGTAGCGTCTTTAAAGGTATTTGTGGAAACTATTTCATAAATATTGATATGTAAACAGTTGTTGGTGACTTCCGTTGAAGAGACCAATATTAAAATGAGAGTGAATACTTCAATCGATAATTTAACGATACAACTCAACGTAAGCTATGTATATAGTTTTATTATAAAACAAAAGACAGTGCTCACATGAGTAAAAAAAAAAAGTTAGTATTCCACTACTCCATAAGAGATGGCGTTACATGGTACAAAAACTTGGATCATTAAATATTTTTATTGTTCAAATTCTAAAATTGTAATATAAAGAACAAGAGGAAATTGCAAGTATTTATCTTAGCTATTTACATAAATAAGAACATTAATTAATTATTTTTCTTTTTTTGTTAATGTCAAAGCATTCTAATTATGACAATTGACACTGACGTCCAAGAATATCAAGTTCAAGAACGCATCAACAAAAGTTGTTTTGGTGTGACGTAAATTAACTATAAAACTATTTAACATTTATTAACAATTGTAATAAGTTTCCTTCCTGCAATGTCTTATGACCTAGAGCTACTCAATTCAGGTGTATATAGTTACGATTACTTTCAACAAGACGATGTGTGTCGACTTTGTTTTAGTCGTAACGCTTTCACGGAAATCATAGAATTATCTTCAGAAAATAACTTCAACACGATAAAAACAGATTTAGTTGAAAAGATTTTAGACTGTTTAAACATAGACTTATCTCACTGCATTCATCCAAATAAAGCTTGCGACGAGTGTTGTACACAAATAAACAAATTTCACTACTTTAAAAAGTTCTGCCAAGAAACTGATAGGAAGTTGCGTGAAATATTAAACAACAACAAATCGGATAAATGCGAAAATATTAAACTAGAAAAGGATAATGGAGAAATTGAAAATGATTCCCTTCACGATTTATATGATGATCTCAATTCGGACGACTGTGAAAGTAAACATGCGAATAAAGCGAAAATTAAAGTATGGAAATATAAACCGAAGCGGACCCCGACTTACTGTAACATGTGCATGATAGACTGTGAAAACGCGGACGAATTTAAAAGTCATAATTTTAAGTACCACGGTATAGACAACGACGGGTCATACAAATGTTTCGGTTGCGAGAAGAAATTCAAAAATAGAAAGTCGAGATCTTCTCACGAAATACACTTCTGTAAAGGACTTAAAGATGGCTACAAGTGCAATAAATGTAACAGATATTTACCGAAACGTGGGATGTTTGAGGCGCACATGCGTGATCATAGAGAGAACGTCCCGATACAGTTGCCAGAGGAAATATTTTACTGTCAGAAATGTGACAAATTATTCAAGACGATGGAGAATTTAAAAGGGCACATAGAACTAGAACATGATACAGATAAAAAAAAATATGTCTGTGAAGTAAGTGAAGTTAAAAGTTGCAGGTTTTGCGTAACTGTATATTGATGATGATGATGTCCTCGTGATAATATGTCCAAGTGTGTCTAAACATAGGTGCTCTCTATTCCCTCAATCTCATAATCCAATTGTACAGCAAACGACACAATTTTCATCACAGTAACCAGTCTCAAAAGTGTGCCAACTATGCAGGAGATATTTACTGTGTTCAAATGTCTTTCATAATCTGATGGGGCAACAATTCTAACACCGGAAAGAGTTCAGGAATAGGCAAGAGGACATAGACGCTTTGAACTTCCTGACTCTAGATTGCTGATTTTCATATTTTTGTTGATATAAACTAAAGTTTAGCATACCTACAGTAAATATTAAAAAACTTTACCATTTACATTTTCATATAAACGTCACATAAAGTAAATAATTTAAAACAGGCAACATGAAGACTGCCTGCAGAAGTGAAAAGTCAAAACTATTTTTGTTGACATCATTAACGTCAGTCATGTAATCTATCAACACTAAACAAATATTACATACATTTCTACATAGTTTATTAATTAATCAAAACAAGTAAAAATGGGGTGGGCTGTTCAAGCCCAATTAGTACACGTATACAGTGGTCTCCCCGTAATCCGGCCCCTGACTAATCCGTCACCCCCTATAATCCGCCAAGTCTATTATTATTGGATATTTTTTTGAACAGGTACTTGTACGTGCCACCGCTGTTGTGCTCAATGTGTTTTTGTTTTGATTCTGATTGCTTAGTTTGAATTTGTCTATGTGTGACAGCGGAGAAAGATTGGTACTTCACAGTAGACAATATAGAATCTTATCATTGGATATGTAATTTATCAGATTACAAGGTATTTTTTTTAATAAAATCTCGACTATAGAGATTCTTAAGCAGTACTCTATAATCCAACGAATACGATAGACCGACCCGACTGCTTTGCAAAACGTATGACGTATTACCTTTATAATATTTATTTCCAATAATAATGGCAATATATACTGTCTCAGTTTTTACGTACCAAAAGTTTATTAATGGCATGTCTCTTTCTGTATTTTCTGAGTAATGAGTTTGATTGAACACACTTTTCCATTTAGCGCTCATTTTTATAAATGGATATACATATTATAAAAATAAATAATTTTAGGTTTCATTACAAAAGATCATCATCCTCCTGCCCTTATCCCAATTTTACTTGGGGTCGGCGCAGCATGTCTTCTTCTTCCATACTTCTCTGTCGGACGTCATCTCACTAGTAAAATTCTTTCTAACCATATCGTCTTTCACACAATCCATCCATCGTTTCTTGGGTCTTCCCCTACCTCTATATCCATCCACATCCATTCTCAAAACCTTTCTCACAACATGGTCCTCATTCCTCCGCATAACATGCCCATACCATGACAGCCGGTTTCCAGATAGCTTCTCGGATACCGGTGCCACTTTCAAAAGATATCATTGTAAAAACATTGAAGAGTTGCTCAGTGCAAATTCGCCGTGCCTTAGCGGAAGTGAAATGTCTACAATTATTATTCCTAAATGTAGTCCACTCGTATTATATTAAATTTTTGATACAGATAGTTTTTTACTTTAAGACTCGGAAAATTAACAAGAACAAATTTAAAATAGTTTTTATTAGCTATAATCTATCAATTTCAGAGCTGTGGCCGAGTGTTCAACAGGAAAGATTATCTGAATAAGCACAAGCTTACACACACAGGGGAGAAGCTGCATGTTTGCCCGCACTGCGGTTTCCGCGCCAGGCAGCGCTCTTCCCTTACTGTGCATATCCGGTGAGTATATTTACAGCACTGTTTTTGCTAATGATGGATTAATAGAGTCGTTTATAATGACGTCCTACTGAGCTTACAGTACACAAGCTTGTGCGCTAACACAGAGGCACATTATTCCCCTAAATCTCATAATCCGGATGGCAAATCCGACACCAGGGTATGCCTTAGGGGGGGCATACGTAGCAACTGATCTGGGGATCTGGATCCATGAGAAAGGGACACAATAGGTAATTCTGACGTATTTTTATTTTAACATAAATATATATGTTTATATGTTAATGTGGATTGGTAAAAATGTATTCACCCTGAAGTGATTTCAAAACTGATACAATAATAGTTTTTGCTCAAAACAAATCAAAATATACTTTATTCAAGTAGGCATTTACGAGAACTTTTGGATCGTCATTTAACAAACTATATTGAGCGAAGCTACCACCGGTTCGGAATGTAGATTCTACCGAGAAGAACCGGTAAGAAACTCAGTAGTTCCTCTTTTTCAACATAATGTATAATTACATATGTATATACACATACATCATCACGATTAAAATAGGAATGACGCTTTGTAAGTCCACTCATAGTACTAAATGTTTACCAGTAGTCAAGTGTAGGTTTTGATCAATTAAAAAAAAAAAAATGTAGTCAAAACCGGAAACGTGATTATGATCTTATATGTATTCAAATATAATATGTTTAATACATAAAAATAATGAAACATATCTAATGAATATACTAAAAGGACATTGTTTTGAGAGGAGATATAACAGCAACCACAATAGTGGATATGTTGTCTCGTGACCACTACTTGAGGCCTTTTTTTTCTTCTTCTTTTTGTATTGGTATCTTCTAACTCAACCTCAGACCTCAACTTCACTGCGTCTCCAGAGCCTCCACTTCTCTGTTTCCCCGAGGCCTGGACTCCTCTGTTGTCGCTGGGCCTCCAGACCTCTAAATGTGGCCACGTCTAACAGACCGGGGCTAAATTATGTTTTCTAAAGTACTGACACTGAGAGAAACACTGGCAGAACCATGTCTATGGGTGGTGATGGCCACTTGTTCGTCGGTATCATGAAAACAAAAGTATACAAGTCACTCTTATTCTTTATCCCTCAGAGATTTCTTCCAGCTCACCCGAGGAGGTAAAAGATAATTTACACAGATCAATAAGAGTTTTATTAAATTTACACCTATTTATTTATTTATTTCCAGTAAACACACGGGCGAGCGTCCATACAGGTGCAACGTGTGTCCGCAGCGCTGTGTCTCCAGCTCAAACCTGAGAGCCCACCAGAAAAGACATTTGGGGCTCAAAGTTCACGAGGTATACACGATCAATATTTACTTACCATTTAAACGTCACTGTTGACTGTTAATGTGCTTAATTTGTGAGGAAACTTGTACAGATGTAATTTTTCCACCAATTTTCACTTGATCAGTCTGGTGGAAACTCCAAGCCCCTTGCTTAAGAATAGAGGATTATTCCAGTGCTGTGATAATAACATTATTGTTCAAGTCCAAGCTGTTACATGTTGAAAATTAAAGTTTACTTTTAAAATTATTAAAGGCAAAGCACATTAAATAATAAATTATTGTTTTTTATAGATAGAATGACTAAGATATTTAAGTGATGATCGTGAGGCGATGATTAAAATTCTATCTCCTTCCTGTATAAAGCTTGTCTCATAAAAAAAAAATCATCAAATTAGGTTCATTGGTGGACCACACATCTGTATTAGTATTACTATTGAGTTCTTAGTTGAGTTGAGTTCTTATTTAGTTAGTATGTGTACTATTAATTGATTATGACTTCAGAGTAACCCAACATAGAACCACTCTAATATAGCTTTTTGGCGTATCACTGTAATCAAAGACAATGTTATTTAGACATAGACAAATACCTACTAATTATTACTGATATGATATATACCTAACCAGCATAGTAACCTGTTTTATCGATAAATGATTTTATGAAAAAACATTTGTGTTTAATATGATGTCCGTATAAATATATAATTGGATTGTTTCCAGTGTAACATATGCAACAAGAAGTTCGGCTACAAGGTGAGCCTGCACGAGCACATGTCGACGCACGCGCCCGCACAGACGCACGCGTGCGCGCAGTGCGGCGCCGCCTATGCGCACGCGCGCGGCCTGCGCAGACACGTGCGCGCCAAGCACGGCGCCGCAGACACCTAGCCTATACGTTATATAAATATTATACACACTGATATTTTGTCGTTTTATTTGTACGTGGTTAAATGTTACCGTTGCCGCCGTCGTTGGTCTTTAATGCATGTCGTTTCCTAACTGGTCACCACCGCCCAAGACGTTGGCAAAAAATATTAATCATCCCTTACATCGTTAATACGCCACCGACCGTAGCTACACTGGCTCACTCGCCCTTCAAAGTATTTCTGTTTGTAAGTAGAATATGTGATGAGTGGGGGGGTAGTTAAGCACTTTGATGTACAATTAGTATGCATTAATTTGTATATTATTTTTTTTAATATGGTCTGATTGCAATGAAGTTAAATAAAAGATGCAATATGAACGTCCAATAGATAAAAAATAGAATGACAGTATTTACACTTTGTCTAGGAAGCCGTATAAAACCACTGATCGTGAAGCTTCGAGCTGCTTTCGTTTGCAATAGATCAACTGTTCCATCGGACTATGAGAGTCCCCAGTGCGCTTGTGTTTGCGCGGTCTACACAGATCTTCCAACTCACAATAGCTCGGAGCGACTCCACCGCCGAAGGAAAATCTAGATGGCGCTGCGATCGGTGCATCAACATATCTCCCAAATTATTAGTCGCTATACATGTGTTTTTCTTTAAACATACTTATCTCATAGGAGTTAATATGTATCAACAATATTTTCCGGTTAGGGTTCAATGCCCGCGTGATACGCTAGTGCAATGATCTTCTTCGGACCGAGTAATGAGTATCCCTCGATCACAGCGACGCTAGCGTAGCGGCTTAGCGCGTTAAGGGCCAACATGACACGTTTCAGCGTTGCAGAACTATATCCTGAATAGTTTTCGAAGTCAACCATTGATAGTCAAACTATCCATAGTTCTGCAACACAGCCTGCTTGTTTTGTCAAATATTTTATGACATCTATCTTCAAAAACTCAACCGAGCGCGGAGGAAATTAAAAGCCTATTGGTGGAACACTAGTAGGATTCAACTACACTTCTTAACAAATTTAAATTTAGGAAATATATTGCCAATAATAAGGTGAATAAATAATGCAATCTATTCAATTTCTAAATATTTTATTTCTGCTTGATTTAGATTGTTTAAACTTTAGAGTAAACTCGAATACCTGCAAAAGTACTAAGAACAGATTCCATTAAGAAATAAAACCTCGACCTAATTATTTTAAACCACGTTGAAGATACAAAAAATAACGACAGATTAAAAATTACATTTCAAATATATTTAAAAAATAAAATAATTATGTACTTATTGATAAACATTTAATTATTCTTAAAATACACAATCACATATATACTACACAAATATTGTCAAATACAGGAACTTCGCGCAGTAAGAACTAACCTTATACTAATTCATTTTTAAAATTAAATCGGACGACATTTTTGTTTTCAAAACTTCTATTGAACTCAAATGGAATAAACTACTTATTCTATTTAATACATATGTGACGACTTGAAAGGAAAATATTAATATAATTTTGTTTTAAAACATTCGCCAAACATGTTTTTCGTTTATTCTAAGCTCTACAATAGTCTACTAACTTAATTTAAAAAACTGGCAATCTAAGTACTACTAACGCCATCTAGTATTGAGTAGAATTATTAATTCAAAACTACCGAATTTTTACGAGAAGTTTTAAAAGGTTAGCAACATCAATTTCTACTGCTATTTGAATATTAAATTGATTATCATATTAAATATTTAACAAATCCTTTAAAATTGTTGAAATTATTGATTTCATTTCGATGCGCCATCTTTATTTAATTAAAAACAGCTGTTTAAAAAAAAACCAAAGGTTAGTTTATTGAAGATAATTTACAAACTTAATAAGATTAGTATAATTAAATCGTGTACAATAATTGTAGATAATAAATAAATCATCCATTCTATATAATCTGTTACTTACATTATATACAATATGTATAATAATTTAGAATATATTTTTAATCTACAAACCAATGGCAGTGCGATCAGAAATAACCATAGGCTATAAATATTTATTAAACAAAAAAAAAAACTACTTTAATCTCAAAAGCAGCCGTTGATAAAGATTTAGGGCATTTAGTAGTTTTTTTTTTTAATAAAGATACGGTGCTGTCAGGTAATGAAATAAAAACTTATTAGTTTGGAAGACAGCGTCACACTTTTGCATTTCAATACATAAAAAATTAAAACTATTTTTTGCAACTTTCAAGTACTAGGTAACATCAGGAAGATATTATGTCAAAAAATAATATTTACATTGTTTAAGATTTGTATTAATTAATTGTTTTAATATTACAAAGCGCGCGTTTAAGTTTTTTTTTGTAACGAATGTTACTTAATTTAATAACTAGCACATGTTACAATGACATAATGCAAATAATCTAGTTTTACGAAAATAAGTTGAATTTTTGTCAGATATTTTATTTCGTTTGCCCAAAACATATTTTTAAATCTGATCAAAGTACAATTTCTAACTGCCAAAGAAAAATCCACTTTTGATTTTTTTTAAATCTGTTCTTTTACAGAAGCGCTAACAACTACCATGAATAAATTATGTTCAAATAGGAACGAAAAGAGTATTCTATGTCTATATAATAAATAAGATTTTTTATTATTGACTATATTTTTTCAATTCTGTAATTTAGATTTAATAAAAGAGTACTAGAAATTATAGAATTCTTAAGCCTTATATTTCGATTATCACTTGGGATCGATTTAAATAATTCTGAGACCTGGTGCTAAATAGGGCAATGTTTTTAAATTAAATGTAAACATTAACATGATATTTCACTATTTGCCAAATATTTTTGAAAGTAATTTATACAATATTACACTAATATCTCAAATACTATGAAACAAAGTCGTTTCCCGTCGTCTGTACGCTTAGTTCTTTTAAATTACGTAACGGATTTTAATGCGATTTTCATTAATACACAGAGCGATTCAAGAGGAAGGTTTATACGTGTAATACAGAAAACAACTAGTATCTGTGCATTGTTTCTATTCAGTGTGTCTAGTGCGTGTTTTTTAAATTATTCGACAGCGTTAACGTTCACTGCGATTTGTCAAATCAAACAGCGCCATCTAGTGACAGAAATCGGAATCACATTTTGTGGGTTTGAGTTTATTTATTTCGCTGTTAAAGAGCATCGAACGTCGACTAGCATCCTAAATTGACAACGTTAACGCTCGTGATTATATTTCGTGAGTGCGGACAGATATTTTGACAATTTGAAATTAACGTTAAATGAATGGTGAAGTAATTTTGTAAAATTCGTACTAAAAAATTCGTAAAAAAATTAATCGTATTACCAAATTTAAGGGTAACATTGGACCATTTAGCACTAGGGCATGGAATTATAAGGTATATTTTTGACATTACAAATTATTTGTTTTAACTATAATGAGAAAGGCTAAAATAAATATTTTATTTATCAATTTTCTAAACTTATGATTCAACTTTATTGCTTTGAATTTTCTTTATTGCTCAAATGTTGCCATATTTAATAAGGGAGATTATCTCTTAAGAACGCCTGCTTCATGTAACCCCTCCTCAGACATTTCCCCCACCAGGATCGCTGCGTGCACATCTTGACTGGTTTCAGTATGAAACATTTCGTCTGGACAATGTTGAAAAACAGCTTCCCGACCATGTTCGAAACTGACGTATCTGCAAGTTTAAGACACGCGCGAAATCTGAAAAAAGAAATGTTTTTTTTTAATACACAATTTTGGCAACGGTGAAAAGTTTTATGTCTTATAAATTTTTAATATCTAAAAAAGTATAAATTTGATACTTATATATTACATATTATTATAAATATTGTTTCGTTTGTAAAATTATTAATCTGTGAAATATATGTACATAGGTATATAGCTAGAATTTGTTTATAGTATTGTTCTTCAAATTATTGAATGAAGTAACATTCGTATTCTATTTTCAAATGCGAAGCGTTGATTGTTTATTAACGCCCTTTGAACTAACAATTTTTGTTCTATAACAAAAAAAATATTGGACAACATCACACAAATTACTCTGATCCCAATGTAAGTAGCTAAATCACTTGTGTTATGGAAATCAGAAGTAACGACGGCACCACAAACACCCAGACCCAAGACAACATAGAAAACTAATGAAATTTTCCTACATCGACTCGGCATGACCATGAAAACCGGTGTACACAGTACTCGACCACGGTGGTCGTCAAGATTTGCCATAGTTTCGCCAGTTGTGTGTAAACCAATTTGATTATTATTGATATTGTAAATTATTTGAAACGGAATGGAAGTGTGTAACAGGAGAGTGAGAGTGAGAGTGAGAAAGGCGTGCTATTTGATTAACAAACGCGCGGTGTTAGAGTCCATCAGATGGTACCAACCATGGCCGGACCGTGTGTTAAGGGGGCCTTGGACTAACACTACTTAGGGGCCCACCTAAGACATACCTGAACGTAGACTTGAATTAAATTAATTGAATGGGTTTGATTAATTGCTCTCGCAGGACTCAAACCATACGATCTGTTTAATTTAATAAAGTTATGGATTCTTACGCATTATCGTCTATTTTTGATTTTGACTTGACTTCGCTGGGGCCCCTTGAATCCACGGGGCCCTGAGCTGAAGCCCAAAAAGCCATATGGGAGATCCGGCCCTGGTACCAACCCATGTCCCGAGGTTATATATTGTTAATCAAATCAAAATATACTTTATTCAAGTAGGCCTTTATGAGCACTTTTGAATCGTCATTTAACAAACTATTTAAAGTAAAGCTACCACCGGTCCGGAATGCAGATTCTACCGAGAAGAACCGGCAAGTAACTCAGTAGTTACTCTTTTCCAACATCTAAAAATACAGTCATGTTAGTTAAATACAATTATATATGTATGTTATGTCTCCTGCCTGGAAGTCAACCAGTATTAACTCCACTCTTAGTATTGTTGATAGTTATCAAGGTGGAATATAATGCGTCATCAGAAAGGCTCTTATCTATTTCGTTTGTTTTATCTCGGGATGTTACAGTTTTAAAAAGAAAACAGTCGATCCCTAATGCAGTGAGGGTAGGATCGACTTAACGGTCAGCTAAGGTAGGTATTTTATTGGTGCCGCAGTTACATAACATAAACATAATCAACCTGTAAATTTCCCACTGCTGGGCTAAGGCCTCCTCTCCCGTTGAGGAGAAGGTATAGAGCATATTCCACCACGCTGCTCCAATGCGGGTTGGTGGAATACACATGTGGTAGAATTTCGTTGAAATTAGACACATGCAGGTTTCCTCACGATGTTTTCCTTCATCGCCGAGCACGAGATGAATTATAAACACAAATTAAGCACATGAAAATTCAGTGGTGCCTGCCTGGGTTTGAACCCGAAATCATCGGTTAAGATGCACGCGTTCTAACCACTGGGCCATCTCGGCTCTTTTTGGTGCCGCAGTTTCTTATTACAAAATCATAATTTAAAAACGCTGTAAATAATAAATTTTAATAACCAAACCTACTTAAGTAGATTCATAAAAAGTCTCGACAACAAAATCAGAGGAAATTAAAATAATGCTGACAAAATATGCGATGAAATCCGTAATAAAATTTTTAGTAACATTTCTATTGCCACCATAACACCATCATAAAAGTTTACTATAAAAACGTAGCACGTTTTCGATCAATTCGTCGGCATTTGAATATTTTCGTTCATATTTTTCTGGTCTAAGCTGTATACAAGATTCCTTTGATTAAAAAAAAAAAACTAGAACTATAACAGTTTAGAATGATATTATATGTACTACGTCACAGAAAAAAAAATCAATGCTCAATATAAAATTCGATTACGCGATTTTTTATTATCTGTGCATTCAAAATGACCGCTATTTTACTACCGGCTCCGCCTGTCATCGTTTCGCGCCAAATTTATAGCATGCGTCATAAATTGGCGGGAAGTGCCCGCGCGACGACGTTAAGGAGTGCGTCTTTTGTATGTTTTAAATTAAGAAAAAGATTAATCTACATTTTATATGTTTACTTTATTGACATACTTTGTAATTAAAATAGTGGTATCGAGTAACTATCGAGTTTCTTGTCGGTTCTTCTCGGCAAATCTACTTTCCGAACCGGTGGCAGCTTAACATTTAATTTGCGTTAAGTTCGATTCATGGATCGAACTAGTTAAATCACAGTCTTATAAGCCACTGTTCTCATGGGGTTATATAAGCTTTAGTGTCAAAGACTTCCCTTAAACCTGATTTGCATTATCAAATTCGAGATTTGACTAAATTTTTCAAGGTGTATGTTATTTGTAATATTAAGTAACTTCTAATTTGAAGGATATGTTGCACTCTTGGTGTTAGGAGGGTTTGCCACCATTCCACACGATCATGATGAAAAAAATACGAAATAATATATATTTTTTAAAAATAATATTAGCACAGCAGCATTTTACGGAATTTCTAATTCCTATTTACCCCTCCAAATAAGCCTTAAGCTTTGTGGAGTGGGGGTCGACTATTGCCCAAGGGGTCAGGATCGAACCTGCGCCTTTTGTCATCGCTAGGCGGCCCGAAAACCATTGTGCGATTGACGCTTTTAAACTTTCAAACCAGCTTGTGGCGATAACTCCAATCCCCAATATTGGGTTTTCTATCAGAAGTAACTCTGGATGATCTTTAAGTTGGAACTGAGTACACTTCCCTCGGAAAGCACGTGAAGCCATTGGTCTTTTGGTGGAGCTTGAACTCTATCTGGTCGTATCACACTTTTGCACTATAGAATGTCCTACGTTAACTGGTTTCCTTGAGATTGGAAACGGTGCCCGAAATCGGTCAGGAGTCAGTCATCATAGTTTTCGACGTGAAAGCATGAAGAATAAATAAACTGACATACGCATTAATAATATTAGTTACTATATAAGTACAATGCTACCTAAAAAGGTCATATATATTTTTATGCAATTCGAATTTTAAAAAATGACATCCATTCGAAAACAGACTATATATAAGTGCAGTAAATGGCGGGAAATATGCCATTACGTCAATAGCACGCGTCAAGTGCAGGGGCTGGAGGGTGCTTAACGTTGCATCGGATATATCGCCTTCGACCGGGTTTTGGCGTTTTGCCTTGTGGAGGAAAAAAAAAAGGAAAAATAGTCCTGTCTTTGGACAAGTGTTATGGTTTTCGTATGCTTGTCGTATTTATGATCACTTGTAAGAATTTTGTGAAAATCGATTCGATTTGTTTTTTGGTCTCGTAACATTCTGATTAAGCATATTGTTCTTAGACTGCTAACGACCAAGAGTTTTTTACAATATGAGTAGGTAGATATACGGATGGATAACCTGATGGTAAGTGGTCACTATTACCCATAGACATTAATAGAAAGAAAGAAATATTTAGGACACGGTATTATAAAAAGTATATAAAAAAAAACAAAACAAAAAAGGTAATAAAATGAAAAAAAAATAGAAGAAATTTGGTGAGCAATGATTAGTAATCGTGTCCTAAACAGGTGTACCATTCAGCTTCCAAGTTGGCTTCCAAAAACCCAACACTGATTTTCAATGGTACCCTATGTAGATATGACATTGGTGCTTCAAAAAAAAACTAAACGAAATAACAATTCAACATCGCCAACGCGCCGCCAACTTAGGAAGCTAAGGTGTTCTGTCCTTTGTATCTGTTACATTGATCCTCCCACGCTTTCAACCAGAACACAGCAATACTAAGAACTGCAAGTGGTAGAGTTTCTGAAACGTGGGTGGTACCTACCCAAATGGACTCAAATTCCTATCTGGTTCGTATTAAAATTCTCCTGAATTTGAATGAATGATTTTAGAATGTGTTTTCTATCGATTATGGGCTTAGCTTTGACCACAAATATGACCACGAATATGGTTGGTAAGTTCTAATTCAGCCTAAAATGGAATAAACATAATGTTGGGCTCAGAACTCTTCTTTCGAGGAAAAGTTTTGGGGATTATTCATCACACTGCTCCAATGCGGATTGGACACAGATGTCGCAGATTTTCATCCAAAACGTGCAGGTTTCCTGACGATGTTTTCGTACATCATAAAACGCAAGTAAAGCGGACGAAATTAGTCTAGTTATCATTTATTATTGCTGGTATGGAAATATAGTTTACTAAACAAGTCTTAAAGGTGTTTAATTTTTAATATAGTGCTCCAGAGACCCTCATCTTAGTAGACCTAGTGGGATCTGGGGTTTTACTTTCGGAGTCGGTGGTAGAAATTTGACAAAATCATAAAATCTTTATTCAAGTAGGCTCATAAAAGAACTTTTGAATCGTCATGTTACAGTTGAATTAAATATATAGCTGACCGTTCGGAAAGTAGATTCTACCGAGAGGAACCGGCAATAAACTCAGTATTTACTCTCTACCATTTTAAATACAGAGTATTTCAGTCAAGTACAATTTAATTTTTAATATATAACCCACCTAGAAATAAACGAATACTAAGTATTTTATATAATCTTGTATTGAGTTATATGTTTTATTTTTCAATGTTTTATTGACGTGAGCTTAAAATTTTTTGATTGGCCAAGTTTTGAATAACATTGGAATCTTTTAATAACGAATATCGTGCCCCAAGAAGGTTGTATTGATTTAGCGACTATTAATAAGAAATTGTAATGATTCTATGTTGAATATTAGAAATTTAATTTAAATTTGCACCGCACCGCCTTACTCTGGTCTTGCTATGCCATTATGATGAACAGCTTCAAGATCACAGATTAAGAAACCTTACTAATGTCTGTACGACGCTTACTGAACCTTAAAACCTTTTTACAAGAACCTTTACGGACGTCCAGTTGAATAAACTCAGGTGTTTTTATAGGCTCATCCGAATACGAGACCGTTTTAACTTTTTTGCATAAGATGGTGCTAATGGACCATCATGGATTTAATGGACCACCAGATGGCGAGTGGTCTGATCTGTGTCAGTATATACATTGAATGATTTATTTTATACTAGAGTCACGGGCTTCGGTCGCGTTTAAGTTAGTTGGGTGTTAGGTATAAAAATAGTAGCCTACGTCGTTTCTTGGATTTCAAGCTAGCTTCGTACCAAATCAAATTCGATTTAGCAGTTTATCTATGAAAATATACAGACACTTTTATTTATCTTAGTATAGATAGTGAAAATTTATCATAAACGTCGTCAGGGTTACAGTAAAGTACATAAGAACTAACATACCCTCATGCTAGTATTAGAAATATTTTGCCACCATCTTGTTTTGTTTCGAGGAGAGTGAGAGGGGGGAGGGGGTCTAATCTTAACAGTTCTCAGTGCAGTGTAAGAATTCGGCTTACAAAAACATTTAGTTTTCTCTGGTCAGGCGTGGGAGAGCGCGGATTAATGGCGGCTGACAAAGCGTTGCTTTTTGCGCTTAACGAGCCCTTAGTCTTGGCTTCGTATGCACTTGTACACAGAGTAACTGTGTATAGAGAAAATGTTTTTTATCGTAGATTATTTTTAGCGTATAGTGTACTTGTTCATTGGGAATGTTTAACGTCATATGTAATGTAATAAAAAATCAAAATTGAAGCATTGAAATCGACAACTCATTGTATTGGCTTTATTTTTTATTTGTAAGCAAAATTAGAAGGGGGAGTTTTATTTGCTCTATCTAGTCGTCGTATTGATTTGAATAAAATTAATTAGATATATAAGTAATATAAAGTACTATTTATGGAGTCAAGTGAGTCACAAGTTCGAATTGTAAATTCAAACAAAATTGCAAGAAAAATTATCTGACACAAAAATCAAAGATTTTCTGTTAAATATTTAATACATCTCTGTATTTTCTCTACTCTGCATTAATACCGCGACGACCTTGTCGTTTTCACTTCCAACGTTTGGACGAGTACCGGTCAAGTCGTAGTGTTGTGCTCGTTTACGTTAAAAACGATTTCGATAATTGATAATTTACGTCTCACTTAAAAACAATATTATTAACTATATATTAACAATACATACAATATTTATATATTGATACTCTAAGTCTGCTTTACCCGCGCGAAGTGAAAACTTTACCTATAGCAAATAGAGGTGAATTAATAAAACAGTGTATCTTTCCCCAGAACTCAAACTATCTCCATACCAAATTTCATCTGAATTTGATCAGCGGTGTGAGCGTGGAGAGGTTACAGACAGAGTTACTTTCGCATTTATATAAGTATATATTTACAAACACAATAAATAATCTTAAAATAGTTTAATTTACAAAATGTCGAGCGAATAACACTTCAATACGAAAGGCTATCATTGTTAAGACTATTGTTACTTTTTTTAAATATGTTTGTATGCTGATGGTATGCGATCACCACGGCTTGACATAGACGTTAAGGAAACAAATCACATATGTACAAATTAAAATATATATATGTATATAGCTAATGTACATTTAGACCGCGTATATATCTTTTCGATTCTCAAGGCGAAAAAATTATCCATAACGAAACCATATTGATTTTCTTTAGTTATAAATTATTTTAATTTAAATGGAAATGCCGCTTCGACCACTTTTGTTTTTGTATTATTAGTGTTCATTACAACTCCGTTACATTATTAAATAATGTAATTAATCCTAAATAATATAATAATATTATCCTTAGTCTATTTCTGTAGACTCCCCCCCCCATAAGGGTAGACAATGGGTTACCTCATCTAATATTCCACTACCAAACAGCAATATTTATGTGTTCCAGTTTGAAGGGTTAGTGAGACAGTGTAACTACAGGCTAAAGGGATTTAACATCTTAGCTCCCAAGTCAAGTAGCGCGTTGATGGAAGGAATGGTTAATATTACTGACAGCACCAAGGTGTATGCGCCGTGGTGACCACTTAGTATCGTCACTAAATGTTATATTTAGTGTTATCATATGAACTGGATTAAAAAAAAATTACACGACATATAAATATATATTAGTTAAAATAAATTTTATCGTGGACGAAATAACGGGGCAGCACTGGTTATCGACACGGCACCACCCTTCGCGTATAAGTGGCTTAGTTACGGTATAAGAGCTGCCAAACAGCGAATCAATGCGGGTTACAACTTAAAGAACAAAAGAAGGATTACGTCCGATCCGCCCGAAAAAGAATTAGCGAAATGCCCGCTTTATTTCTCTCTTTTTTTTTTTTTTTACTCGTTAGCAAAGGCACAGGCGTAAAGGTATTCGTCCCGCATGTCTAGTTTTGTTTCGTGATATATATATTTTAGAAATGGCAATTTAATTGCATAACATAAAGTAAAGTCATTAAAAGTTATTGCTATTTGAAACTATTGAAAAATAAGAAACGCAATTATAAATTGTAATTAATGTTGTATAGTATAGAATTCGTGCATTGTTATAGAAATCATTTAAATATTTTAAATAGCTTGTTTTTATATTTTTCTTTTCCCTTGATTTTTGATTTATTCGTTTAATCTTTGATAACTTTTTACTGATGTGTTTGTTTTCTTAATTGTGAATAAATAAAATATTTTTAAATCCTTTGTTTTAAATATGAAAACAAACACTTCAAGTTTAACAAAATGTTTTCACACAATTTGATACTCGATATCTTTACGCCCTTGTACGTTCTCTTTACGTTCTTCAAGCCTTCATAGACAACACCGGCCGTTTTTAAGACAAGTTGACACAAGAATCTTTTGTGTCGAGACGTTCGAAATTCGAAAATCGCGCGCGCTTGAATAGACAGGTAATGGCGCAGAAACCATAGACTAAACAGGTGTCGCTTTTTTTGTTTTCGGTTCATTTTATCTGTGGAAGAGTAATTTAATAGATAGTGATTATTTACAAATAGAAATTGACCTCTGAATGTTTTGATTTGATAAAATGATAACCGGTTACTATTACGTTCGTAATTAAATTTTATCGCAAATATTTATAAACAATAATAATGTAGTAAAATTCTTTATACGTAATCAATTTAAATAATAACATTATTTAGTGTGTACTAGTTTTTAACCGCGGCTTTGCTGCGTGTAAAAGGAGGTCAGACTATTTGCCTTTCCGACAAAAGACAAGGTTTATGCAAAAATTCATTATGAACGGTTTCAAAGTTTGGACTTAAACGCGTAACGCACAAATATACAGACTCACTTTCGCATGTTATAATATTAGATAGGATTTAATTCAATAATGTTAAAGTAATATTAAACGTAAAAATCTAGGAAATTACGTATTTTTAACGTGGTATTACTTATATATCTTTAATATCAATAATGTATTTTTAATCGAAAAACCCTTAGAACGACACCATAAGCTAGTATAATTAAAATCAATAAAAAAAAAAAACAAAATGTCGTTTCCCGCCAAAATATCTCAACTGTCAATAGGCGCCATCTTAGCTTATGGTCGCGTTCCGTTATCGCCACGCTCCAAGGGATTTATAATGTGTGAATAATGCTCCCGAGGTTAAATACACGGCTGACAATACATAAATTATGAACGTCAAATAAGGGTGGGACTCTTTGTGGTATTATCTGTAACTATATCCGAGTTTATTCGCGCGTAAAGTTTTCTTTTGTCGGGAAATTTGTAACGTTAAGATTAATGGCGAATGACCCAGTAGTCAATATTAAAATGTGACCGCTGTGGACAGGCGGTCGTTACTACCGTTATACTCGTGTATTTAACAAAATTAGGGGTTGTATTTACAACTAGATGGAGGGGTAGGAAGCTGTTAGGTACTATGTTGTTTGTACTAAACATTGATGGAAAACTACATGTATGTCGACCGCGACTTGACTCAAATTTTAAGGCGTCAGGTGTAACGCGTAAAACTTACCTTGGATTTCAAGCTTGTTCCGTAAAAAATTTCATCAAATTGGGTTCAGTGTTTTGACCGTGAAAGACCAACAGACAGACCGACAGAGCTACTTTCACACTAAACATGAATTTAGCATTTATATCAGTTATGACAAGGCTGAAATATATGCCAATAATTTTGGTACGAGGATTGCGAAGATCCGATACACGATGCGAGTAGGTATTTCCAAAAATTCTTTCCTTGTCACACCCCTTGGCCCGACCCGTGTGCAAAAGAGACAGTTCCAAGTCCTGGAGGCGAAAATATACAATTGTTTTTATAATTATTGTTTCGGATAACCTTCACGAAATTAAGACAATTTTTGGTCTCAAGAACAGACTCATGAAAGCGCTTTTGAATCGTCGTGTATTTTTGTGTGCTGTTGAATGTAAAGCTACCTCCGGTTCGGAAAGTAGATTCCACCGAGAAGAACTGATAAGAAACTTGGTAGTTACTCTTTTCCATTTTAATTACAAAAACGGAATCGATATTTTTTTATCCTCACTTAGTGGTAGGGCTCTGTGCAGGCCCGTCTGGGTAGGTACCACCCACTCATCAGATATTCTACCGTTCTATACTCAGTATTGTAGTGTTCCGGTTTCAAGGGTGAGTGAGCCAGTGTAACTACAGGCACAAGGGACGTAACATCGTAGTTCCCAAGGTTGGTGGCGCATTGGTGATGTAAGGAGTGGTTAATTTTTCTTACAACTCATTGTCTATGGGCGGTGGTGACCACTTACCATCAGGTGGCCCATTTGCTCGTCCGCTTACCGATATCATAAAAAAAAAATATATAATCTTGTATTGAGTAATATTTATCAATATCAATATCGCAATCGTATCGAAATTTCTTCATTGCTTTTCAGATGTTTTTCTATTCTACTAAATCAACGAAATGCGGTTCGAAGTTGGTTCGTATTAGAATCGACTCGTAAAAATAATTTTAAGTAGAATTTGCAGCCTACGTCGTGAGTTTCGAGTTAATTATTGCACTCTACAGGCAGGACGAATCCTTATTAGTATTAAGAGCTACAGTATTAAAAGCTAATCTCGTCTTGCTCGCTGATAAATCTGAGACAAGCCGGTTATAAATATAAATTTAAAACATTTAAACAATACAAATCGTATTCCTGCTTCGGTAAGTAACTCAACGATTCTCCGAATATCGAAAGATGCAGTTTTTTTCGCTGTCCACCGCCCGCTGAGAGCATTGCCGCGATACGAACGCAATGCTTGGATTAATAGACGAATATTACAAGTAAATTCAATTCAACTGTTTGTGATTTCAAAATATATATATTTTTGGAACGAACTGCTTTTCCGGGGCTCACTGAACTGACAGAAGTCACGTTAGGTGAAAGCGTTATGGGCATAACGCTTTCGGGTGAGCTTTTCCTTTCTTTATCAAAATTAAAATATACTTAATTCAAGTAGGCTTTAACAAAGCCAAGCAAAGTTATGCAGGTTTTATAAACAAATAAATACACACTAACATTATAAGTTCGATCGTTTCAACAAATGTTTGTTACGTCGGAACGACTGAACGGATCTGAATGATATTTCGTACAGATACATTATAATCTTGAATAGCACTTAAATTCTACTCCAGTCATAAGAGGAGAAAAGCCAAACAAACAACATTTGACAGCAAATTGACGCGATATCATTGGTCGAGAGCTTGATTAATCTATGATATTCACTGTGGATTTGCGAAAAACTTGCGTTTTGAACGTCGACGAAACTATTATCGGAATTTTGGAAGTCAAATTAAAGTGGATAAAAGTAGTTAAGTGTAACAGTGTTGTATTATAAATAAAGATATGTTAATCATAAACTCTTAGTAGTGCACAACATAGCTGAGTTATTAGCGAATCGCCTGAAATACGTATCTAAGGTTTGTTTATCTTTATTCCTACTTAGATTGGAATAGGCTATACGTTTTTATCCCGAAATGTACATACACCTTCAAACACCCGCCTCCCTCTCGGGAAGCGAACAATAATTAATTATTTAAGGAATTATAATTAATTGTTTAATATAATTCGTTTATTTGTTTTACAAAATACAAAAAACATTATTATAGAGTTCAGCAAAGGTTATGTTTGTTATGTATTTGTGTCAAGCAATGTAAACACGTTTATTACTAGTTATCGAGCGCGTCTTCGCTCGCGTTTTAGGAGGTTGGTCGTCAGGTAAACATACATAAAAGGCCTTAGCCCAGTAGTGGGAAATTTACAGGCTGTTAATGTATGTAAAAATATAAGATTAGGTGTGAAGTTGTCCATTTCGACCGACTTGACACTTCATTGGCGTTATAGCGAGAAATTTTTTTTGGGTTTCATGACATGACATGTTTTTTGTAACGCGCCAAAAGATATATAACTTCTATGGAAACATTTCTTGAATGGTATACGCGACTAATGGGATCACTTTCAAACCAAAGAGTTACTTAAGGACTGATTAGAAAACTATTTAAACATTTTTGAATTTATTTTTGATGAAATGTAATCAATATGAAATTTATATAAAACACATTTAAGTCAGATAACTAGACATGTTCCTTCTTCAAGTGATTTTTACGAAATAAATGAATATGTCACAATTCAATCTGAATAAATAAAACTGACATTCCAAATTTAAATTAATTCAAACATAATACATAAACCAAACAGATCAGATTTGACATTCAAAGAGTATGTATAATCTGAGATTTTATAATTGTCAGCAAAAACGCAAAGCAAAAGAGATCTTATATATTAATAGCGCAAGCAGATTTTTGTCCCAGTGCTTATGGGACGATGGCTGCACGTAAAAAATCGGTTATGGTCTCATTTTGAAGAGCTCCAGCAGTAGATGTGCAGAAAATTAAAGAGGATTCTTGGTTGCTATTTACTAAATTGTTACAATTTAGCATAGAATCAATTTTAGAGACGGAATAGTTACCGTACGGTTATAGAGCGACTATATAAAAAAAAATTAAAAACGTAAACAAATTGACGACCTCCGTGGTCGAGTAGTGTGTACACCGGTTTTCATGGGTACACCACTCCGAGGTCCCGGGTTCGATTCCCGGCCGAGTCTATGTAGAAAAATTTCATTATTTTTCTATGTTGTCTTTGGTCTGAGTGTTTGTGGTGCCGTCGTTACTTCTGATTTTCCATAACACAAGTGCTTTAGCTACTTACATTGGGATCAGAGTAATGTATGTGATGTTGTCCAATATTTATATAAATTTAAAGTAAATTGTTATCGACAAACTCCAATTCTAATGAACTAATTGATATTAAAAATTTCATTTAAAAGAGGTTTCATCATTTTGGCGCCAAATGTAGACGAGTGACTTGCAGTTTACAACGAAATGAAATCAAAACAAAACCTGTCATAGGTTTCGAACTTCCTAAAAAATCTTTTGAATAAACGCGAAGTTTCGCGTGTGACCCACGTGTTGGGTTTAACATACAACTAACTCTAATTTTAAAATGTCATATAATTAAAAAAAAAATGTCTAATTCCTTCTTTTTTTAAACCTGAAATCATTAAAAAATACAAGCGCCGGCTTTTAACAACTCGATCTCTTAAAAAAAAGTCTCTATTTATTAGTATATCATTAAAACCGATCTACGATTTAATCTGTGGAGATGAATTAAAAAGTTACACGTCAATATCAATTCTATTCCCGCGCTTCAAATGTCAAAGTTGCATTCCATTTTCGAATCGTCTACGGACGTTCCCGCCGTTATAAGCAGGATATTTTCGGGCAATAAAGACGCAGTAAGGTCCTGTTGTAATATATTTTTTTATCTTCATCGAAAAAGTTACCGTGAAGAAACTTTTAGTTTTATCTGTGGTTTTTAATCTGTGTTTTTTATGACACTTGCGTCTGGTTAAAGATTCGAATTAACGAATTGACCAATTACATTATGATGTTGAAATTAAAATTTGTTTCCGAAACATTGATTTGTTAAAAGCCAATCAACAGGATTTTTTTGGAAATTGCATTCGAAATTTAAATTGTCAGAGCAAATTGTAACTTCGTTTTCTTTATCCTGTATTGCTGTTCAATGTTAAAGTGATAGCAAAGGCATAACATCTTGGTTCCCAAGGTTGTTGACGAATTGGCGACGTAAGGATTTACAGCGCCAATGTCTATGGGCGGTGGTGACCACTTACCATCAACAGTCAACACTAATTAAGTAGTTGCATAAACTTTATCATAATTAAATGTTAATTAATTAACATCTGTTAGAAGATCAGATAATTATTAACTTTAAATTATCGTTAATAAATTAAGGTTGAATTATTTAAAGTATTTAACTTTAAATGAAGTCAAATACATAGCAATGATTGCTGACACTATTTACAGAGACAAAAAGATCTGAGTATATAATGTGTTAAATAAAAATGAATTAAAAAATATAAATTAAAAAAAAATGTGGACTAAGGGCCTTTGACATTCAGCCAAATGTCACAAAGAGTGCTTTAAGGAAGTTTAAGAAGATGAGGGCAGAGCAACCCTGATCATAGTACTATAGAACTGTTATACTAATTTATACTCGAAACCTCGCGCGCCTTGATATAAATATTTTCATTAAGAATTATTTTGGTTACAAGTGGTTATATTTTTATTTCTTTCGTCAACGTAACTTTAAGATTAAAAACTATATAGAAAAGTTAAGTTCCATTAAAATCCAGCAGTTTCGTCATGACGCTTAGATGAACAGTTCGTTTATTTTATCTGATGGTAAGTCACCGTTGCATGCATCTACTACATCTCCAAAGTGCCACCAACTTTGGGAACTAAGATGTTACTTCCTTGTGCCTGTAGTTAAACTGTATCACCCTCCAAACCTGAACACAATAATACTGAGTACTGCTGTTTGGCGGTAGAATATCTGATGACTGGGCATCTAGACGGGCTTGCACAAAGCCCTAACCATCAAGGTTTTACAATATCAGGCAGACATTCTCAACAAACTCAAGCCGATTGCACAGGAGACATCATATTGCATAGGTGTGTGCTTCTGCAGACACAAGTGCTCTATTCCCTCACGTAACGGTAATCCGAATTAAATTAATATATAAGGATAATATTTATGTAATCCCAAAAGCTATGAAGTAACGGCCTGTAAATCCACTGCTGGGCTAAGGCCTCCTCTTCCTTTGAGGGGAAGTCTTGGAAGTTATTCCAGGATACACATTTGGCAGAATTTTCTTGAAATTAGACTTAAGCAGGTATTTGTGGTGTTTTCTTTCATCGTCGAGCTCGAGATGATTTACAAAAACATAAAAATGATCGGTTAAGAGACACGGTTTCTAACTTTTGGACCATCTCGGCTCTTAAATCTAAAATTTATATTTAAAAAAAATATATTTCATCACGTGGCCCATTCGTTAGCATGCCTATATGATATAAAAAAGGAGGTTTTAAATAAACGAATTTTTGATCTAAGTTTATATTAATTAGCCTTCATAAGTCCCAATCAGTGTGCACAACAAACATACGGACGGTTTTGGGGTTAATTTATAGTCACCAATTAGATGCTATGAGATGCTATCGGTGTTTTCGTGACGGAACGAAAAGGAAATGGCGTGGAGTTGTGTGACACAGATGTTTTTGAAAATCGAATTCTAGGATTGTTTAAAAAAAATGACGTTTTGATTTTGAATATCGAATGAGTGGAACATTGTAGTGATCGACTCATTGTACAGTTACTTGATAGTGATATTTTTGAAAATCGAATGTTATGTTAGGTTAGGTTATTTGATTCTTTTGTTAGTTTACATTTTTGAAAATAGAATTAAGGAACATTTCAGAAATTCTATTTTTTTATATCTTCAAAGCAATGCAATCTTGCAAGCTTTGTGACCAGTTTACATTATTAATTTAAAAAAAAAATTACAATAAGACCTTAAAAAAACGATTTAAAATAAAAGACAAATTATATCTACAGTAGAAGCAAATAATTCTATTCTATGAAAGGACCCCTTCCTTTTCTATTGGCTGTTTATTACAGGCTGTTAATTGACTGGAAAAATAAGATAGTTGCCTGCGGCATATACATTTACTTGTTGACCGCGGCTTCGCTCGTGTTGTAGGGGTTGATCGACAGGTGATCGGTGTAAAAAAGCCTACGTCGTTCCTCGGAGTTCAAGTTAGCTTTAGGTTCGGCCGTGAAAGCGAAACAGACAGTATAAAGCATCTATAAAGTTTATTAGTATAAATATTTTATATGAAACAGTTCATATATATCGACTGAGTTTCTTGCCGGGTCATCTGAGTAGAATCTACATTCCGAACGGGGGTTGCTTTACCTTTAATACAGTTGTGTAAAAGACGATTTAAAAGTGCTTGTAAAATGCCTACTAGAATATTTTAATTATAATTTTTTTTAATCCAACTCGAAACTGATATTTTATATCGGGTTCCACTCCATGCATTCCTGTTCCCGATACGCCTGTCTTGTTCGGCGACACGGTGCTGATACTTTTTATTATTTCTACTTATTTTATTTCACGTATAAAACATTTATTTTTTATTTTTACAGACGTTGCCCCGATAACGACTCTATTAATGTAATCAGGGAATTTTGTTGTTTTTATTTTGAATTGGAACTAGGAATGCAAGGGATCACTTCCCTACCGATATAGACAAGATATAATTAATAATTTTATATTGTTACAATTATTAAGAAATATATATTTTTAAAAATCGAATGTAAATTATATTTTTGTAAACGACACATTGTTACAATTATTTATATAGTATCGGCTATATTTAAAAATCGAATATGTAGGATACTCTCTTAAGCTATATTTTAAAAATCGAATATTCGAATTCTTGAAATCGAGTTATTATTATAATCGACTTTTATTATTTACAGACTATGTGAATTTTGAAAATCGAATATGCGGAACATTTTTATATTGACTTATTATAATTTTTAGACTGTGAATTTTGAAAATCGAATGTTAGGAACATTCTGGACTTTTCAGTTTATAGACGCAACCACGATAACAACTACATTAACGTAAGACATTTTTTTTTTATTTGTGACATTTGAATGCAAGCACGTTAGATAGACTGTCTTGGATACGGATAAAATATGATAATTATGTATTTGGTGTATGAATTAAAGTAAAATAATTACAGGGCATTTCGTGGACTTTCGTACATTTGTAACGTCAAGTGAAAGGTTTCGTACAAAAGCTGTCTCAACGGTATGAGATATATAAACGATTTCTATAAAAAAAAAAAATATAGTTTATATCTATGTGTTATGGTTAATACGCGAATTATTTTTTATTATTTGTATATATTGTGTATAACAAAAATGGGATATAAATGCGTAGGCTAGATATTTTGAATTCGCTGACCAAGATTTCCTATGACGTTTCACCGCCATCTTGAAAAAAGGGGGTTCAAAATGTTTCTTTGCGATAATTCAACTCACAGACATGATTAGAAAATTTCGACTAGATACTTTTTCGTGGGATTTTTTACGATCTACAATTTAAGTCATATAAATTTTTCACCTACCAATGATACCGGTCGAGATATCGAAATAAAAATCAAATATAAGAGACTCCAAATGGTTTTTTCAATAAAAAAAACAGCTTCGATTCACGTGCATTTCTAAATATATAATGACTGGACTAAGCGTACAACAACATAACCTTAAAACTACTAAGTTTATAGAAAAAAAAAAGTCAAATGTTAACACAACAACACACGTACAACACAACACATTGATACACAAACGACTAAGCACACATACACGTTTAAACACACATTGATACAAAAATCGCAACAACTACACTAATTTATAACGCCCGGATATCATGCAAGACAGATACTTAATAATTTATTAATAAAATAAAATAAAATTACGATCAATTAATTTTATTTTTAATTAATTAATTGAGGACGTCGAAATTAATAAAGGATTAAAGATTGAAATGATATTTTTAGATTAGTTTTATATTATATGCAAACGAATTGTACTTTTGCGTGAAAAAGTCTTTAGATCTAAGTTGTTCGAGTTCGTTTCGCTCATTCAAGCATGGTCTATGGCAGCGTTCCTCAAACGTTTATGGATCTCCGCTCGTAATTCGATCGTTTACTGTAATTATTAAACAAGTTTAAAATGTAATCACGTTCTAATTAATTATAACCGAATCTCGATATAAACTACCACGTGAGAAATTATCAATGTTAATATTGACGCGAGAAAATAAAAAAAAGTCACGAAATATCCCTGCAGTCAATGTAAAAAAGTCGTAAGTAAAAATATTTTTAAATTAAGAAATTGAATGATTACATTATTATTATTTTTTTTAATTGCAATTTCAATCAAAAGTTATCGAAAATATATTCGTTACATAAATTTTCCGTATAATTTTAAAGACATTTTCACGAAAAAATAATAGCGTTTTGATATAGACAACAAATTTGAATTTATTTTGTTTACGCGGCACAGATTATCAAACTGGAACCAATCACAGACGCTAAATGGCATTCCATATTCAAATAATACGAACCTCTCATCACACCTGCAGTGCATAAGCGTGTTTACGCGCCAATTGTAAAGTCCGAATTTCTTCTCCATTCCACCAATCCAGAACGGACATCTTAGATCGTGGACTCTGCAACACCTGTCCGTCCTCGTGTAACCACCGAGCTGGGAATACCGTGTCGCTGAGTAACCTTTCCCGCACCATTTAGTCCCGGGTACGCGGAGCAATTCCATTGCGTCGCGTTTTTTTCTGTCGACGGTTTTTTTTTTAAATTTCGTTCCTTCTTAACGCAACGGAACGACCTCTTTCGGACCACCGACGAGTTTTTATTGTACGTATTATGTAATGATCTTAACCTGAATCCGTCAAATAAATTGAGCCATTAAATTCGTTAGTTACTAACGCAAACGTAGATCAATATTTTATAACTCCATTGTGTTTTAGATAAAACTTATCCGTTTTCAGTTTAACGGAAAACGTATTTGTGTTTAACGCGGCCATATTTTATATTTCTACACGCCTTCGTATCCCGTTCGTTTCATTAACTGTGACATATTGTCGATGTCGTAAATATTAATCACGTCATTTAAAGAATATAATATCGAAAGGTTATTTACAGATTACAATAAACAATATATTATATTTTAGTCACAGGAGCAGAGACATTGAAGAGTTGCGCCCACAATTTTTACCCAGAAGCACTCCCAACCCCCGAACCCATGATACCTAACCATTAATATCCAACCGTACAAAGAACCCAAGCACAATCAAACCCGCGTGACAATGAAAAAAAAACTAACCTCCGATCGCATTTACAGTGCGAGATTGTGTACGGCCTAAAGTTGAACAAGCCGAATCTTCGTTTAAAAGCCCCGATATTCATTCGGCAATTGTCGTGAGATCTACAGCATCTATCTTCATCTCTATCGCTCCCCAACTCGTTGTAACTCTCGGCTAACTGACCGGCTCCGCACCATTTGGTACCGGGCATTATAAAATTCTCCCTGATCGACCTCTGTGACCTGTCATCCGAGTCTATGGTTAAAAAATGGCGGGAGATTCGACTGTCAAGTCTTAAACTCTTCCCCAGCAAAGCAACTGTTTCGTATTTTATTTAATAATAAAAATACTAATAAATATATTATTCGAAATTATAAATGAAACAGTTGCTGGAAAAAAATTGTCGAATTATACAAGCAAATAATATTTTCAAAGCAGATGAGGTGAGCTGATGGCTGAACTTAAGTATAGTTTCGTCCCCAAGCTTATATCGATAGAGAATGAACGTGAAAAAGAATGAGCGATAAGAATGCTGTATGTAAAAATAAATGAATGAATGGAACCAAGCTAAGGTGATAAATAAAAAAAATGATTTCAGGCACAAATCCACAATATTTGTGTATATATATTTTTTCCTTTTAAAGAGTAATATCCACTCTGTGACATAAAAAGTTGTATATTCATTTCCGCATCATTCATGCGTTAATAGCCTTATCTTGGCTGAATATCGTTCGATCAAAGACATTTTATATTTAAAAAAAAAACGTTATTTTTTAAATTAGAAATCGTTTATATGGCAAGTAACTAATAGTAAGGTCACGATTTATATTGTGAAGGTAATTCGAATATCGTGCAGTGCGAAAGAGGTCATTGCATTGACGTACATAGATGAAAAGTTGATATACCATAGATATATATTTATTTATTAAAGCAAAATGTGCAAATATATGAAAAAATAATGCATTCAAACAATTTAACTAACCTTGTAAGAGTTGCATCGCTTACTTTATTCCTATTTTCCAACATATACGTCAATTGTTCGTGCCTTTCGAAGCATTCGTTTTTTAATCTGTCGTAGTTCAACCAATCAGCGACATCGGGCGGCAAATTCTCGCCATCTTTTAGAATTCGAAATGTGACATTACCAAAATGGCGGTAAAACTTTTCGTCTTCGAATTTATTTGAACTTTTCTCTGATAATCTGTAACTTTCTTCGTCTAGCGCCAGTTTCAATTCTTTTCTTAATGTTTTTAGGAAATTTCGGGTAGATTTTCCTTCTTTTATGTATTCGCAGTCTTGTATCGCGCCGTTTGGTGTGTATATTATTTGGATAAGATGGCGGCCATCGGTGAGTTGTCGGAGCTTCAAGCCGCTTCTAAAAAAAAAACGAAATAATAAATAAATTATATAAAATCATAGTGTATTTGTTTGAGAATATTAAACTTCGATGAGATTATTTATTTATTTATTAGGTGGCGATCTTAACATTGGTCATTTTTACATAGATATAAAATTAATATACATTCATAGATTATGTACAATAATTTAAAGCAAACACTTCAATTAAACTATTAATTATTATTGCTTGGTATGGCAAAATAAGTGAAAAAAAAATGAATTTAATTGAAAAAAACATTTTTCAATCTGGCAACTCTACTCAACGACGAAACACAATTAACAAAACGCAATAAAGTTATACATCAAATCTTCAATATTAATACGGATGATTAATAAACAATAGTGTTTATTTATTTTTTAATTATTCGAATACATATTAATAATTAATTTAATGGTAATAAGTTCCGTATAATGAAACGCCCTGTTCATGTTCTTGAAATGAAACTTCGTACACACGGTACAAACACAAAGGCCAAGTAGACATATCGAATTATTGCATTTTTTATTATTTCTTGACGAGAGACGAGCATATGGGCCACTTGATGGTAAGTAGTCACCACCACCCATAGAGAATGGCGCTGTATGAAATATTAACCATTCCTTATATCGCCAATGTCCCTAGTGCCTGCAGTTACACTGGCTCACTCACCCTTCAAACCAGAACACAACAATACTGGGTACTGCTGTTTGGCGGTAGAATATCTGAGGAGTGGGTGGTACCTACTCAGACGGGCTAGCACAAAGCCCTACCATCAAGTTTTAAAGTAACGACAAAATTTTAATTTCAAATACTTTCGTTTGCTATGTATCGGAAGATATCTTTGGAGAAATTAATAGTCCGTTAATGTCCCACTGATGGGCTAAGGCCTCTTCCTTTTTATGAAGAAAGTTTGAAGTTTATTCCACCAAACCACAATGCGGGTTGGTGAATTGGACAGATGTGGAATAATTTTCATCCTGCCTGGGTCTGAATCTATTTACTTTTTCACACAGTGAAACGATAACCGTAACCCGATCCTCTGGGGACAAACCGGATTATGTAGGATTCCTGCCCACTGTCATTGCGATGACCGTCTTCGGTACGGATCGGGGTGGTTGCGGCATCGTTTTAACATATAGATCCAAGGCCTCCCGTGCTGTGCTATACTCGTAACTCGGCGGAGCTTTCATGGGGCGATCTCGACTCTGACATTCATCAGAGATATATTAAAAAGTTTTGTCCGTTTGTTTCGTAAAATGACGCCCTTATCGTGTTTATATTGAGTCGTAATTAAAAAATATAAATAACGTCTTAATTAAACGATTAAAAAAGTTATTAAGTAATTAAGAATACTTGGTAAGGAAATAAACATCGAGATATTGATTCAACGACAACCGTCAACAAAACAGTTACACTTTGGTTATTTTTTTATGTTGTCTATATTTACAAATGTATTTATATGTATACTTGGTGGTAGGGCTTTGTGCAAGCCCGTCTGGTTAGGGTAGGGTAGGGTAGATTTATCAGATATTCTTCCACCAAACAGCGATATTTAGTATTGTTGTGTTGTCAGTTTAACTACCGGTACAATGAACATAACACCTTTGCTTCCATGGTTGGTGGGAATAGTTAATATTTGTTACAGGTCCAATGTATTGTGATGGTCCCTATTTCCTGTCAGGAAGTCCGTTTGTCCGTCCAATATCATAAAGGAAAGACAAAACAGTACTTTAATCTCATTTGTTTTGTTTGATAGTTATTGAGACAATATCCATAATTTTTTTTTTAAATAAACGTAGAAAAATCTTTTTTCCAATCGAATTTCGACCACTGTGCGGACGAACGTAAACAAAATGACGCTTCAAAAGTGCCCTTTGAATAGGATATTATGATTAAATTAGATTTTGTCACGAGTTACAATTATCCACAAAAGTCAATGAACATCAACGCATTAAGTAATTGTAACTCAGCACGCACCATAAACTATACACATAGTGGTCCCTCTGAGTTGTTAAGTAACCGTAACATACTAGATATAATAAAATAAAATATACAACTTAAAATGTCCTCGAGTGACAGGAGGGCTGGTTCATTTGTCGTTCAGAGGAACGGAATTGCGATTCAGAAGGGGTAATGCTGCTAGCATTCTTGCCACCATTCCACGCGGTCATTTGTACAGTGACCATTTCTTTTTTGACTGCATGGTTGGTCTTATTGTTCGATATAGGGCCAAATATGCTGAGGTTCTGGGTTCAAACCCCAGGTCCGGCCGATAGAAAGTTCGAAGTCTCCCTTGCCTCGGAAAGCACGTAATGCTTGGACGTGAACTCTTTCCGGTCCTGTCGGATTTGCTGTCCCATCATCGTAATAAAATTCCGCAGACATTTTTAACTTTGCCGTTTCATAGATAGTCATTTGTAAAGAATACATTGGTAAAGAAGGCATATTATTCGATACAAGATTATACTGATGATAAAAAAGCGTGGAGTTAATGCTTGTTGACTTCCAGACAGGAGACATAACATACATATATAATTGTATTTAACTAAAATAACTGTATTTTTAGATGTTGAAAAAGAGTAACTACTGAGTTTCTTGCCGGTTCTTCCCGGTAGAATCTACATTCCGAACCGGTGGTATCTTCGTTTAATATAGTTTGTTAAATGGCGATTCAAAAGTGCTTGTAAAAGCCTACTTGAATAAAGTATATTTTGATTTTGATTTTTGATTTTGATCGGATGACGAGCGTGACGGAAAAGGGAGTGGGAAGTTGCAATGCGCTTTCAAGGTCTTAGACTTTTAAACTGAAACTATTCACGTAACCAGCGTGAAAGTCTGCATTCAATTACACGAAGTAAAGTACGGTTAGCAAAAAAAAAAGCATAATTACCGTTTCCTTCGTAGTTCTTTGATGTCGCTATGCTATCATAAATAGCTCTTAAATTCAAACTAAATGTGTGTTCCCTAACAGCGTATCAACTGTCGGCGCTATCAATGAAATTAGCGCGCCAATATACATCAGTATTAAGTGAATATGTCTCTGGGGAATGGCGATAGAGCTGAGGGACTGTTGCGTTCAAATGCATTTGGAATAAACTATATATGAACTAGTTGTTGCTCGCGGCTTTGATCCTCCCTTGGAGTTCAGGCTTGCTTCATACCAAATATCATCAATTTGGTTCGGTTTAGTTGTGAAAATGTGGCAGATAGAAATTTAGTTTCACATTTATAATATTAGTAGGGATACTAGGTGCTCCGCGCGGTGTCTCCTGTTGGATTCGTCTCCGAGTTTTAGAGTGATGTCATAATAAATCGGTTAACTAACGTATTTTTTGGTCTATGGGTTACTTTCGTCTATGAATAAAGAGTTTATGTTTACTACGCCATCTATCGGATTCTACAAATAACAATCCTAATAATAAACAGAGCCGAGATGGCCTAGTGGTTAGAACGGGTGCATCTTAACCGATGATTTCGGGTTCAAACCCAGGCAGGCACCACTGAATTTACATGTGCTTAATTTGTTTATAATTCATCTCGTGCTCGGCGGTGAAGGAAAACATCGTGAGGAAACCTGCATGTGTCTAATTTCAACGAAATTCTGCCACATGTGTATTCCACCAACCCGCATTGGAGCAGCGTGGTGGAATATGCTCCATACCTTCTCCTCAACGGGAGAGGAGGCCTTAGCCCAGCAGTGGGAAATTTACAGGCTGATTATGTTTATGTTTTATGTATGTAATAATAAACGATGCCTCGATGAATATACTAGCGATCTACCCGGATACGCACGTCTGCAATTAAATAATAAATAAATTGATACAATATAAATATTATTTATACCCTATAACATATAAAAATAACGTATCTTTCTAATAGTAAACATTTTTAGAATCGCACTATTTTTCCTAAGATTACTCCTTACAAACAAACAAAAAAAATGTTACCTATTTATAACATTGGTATAGATAATTAAGAACAGTTACGGTTGTTTCTTTGTAAAATAATTTAAATAGGCAGTGGTATTACAGCATACAGCCTAAAAATGACTATAATTATAAATTTAAATACTATCTGAAAAGGCAAAGGTATCAATTGCAATGCCGTAAAGATCCTTAAAAATCACCATTTTTTTTTTACAATTAATTATAGATATAGATAACTGTTTGCGATTGTACTTTTTGATAATAGATTTATACATCAAAATATGATTTTATATATATAATCGTTTAATGAAGCGTGTTTTTAGGGGAATGTAACTAGACGATGTTTGGGGGGTCGTAATTTAATTGTATTAAACAGCACACAGCTTTGAGGGTGAAAAGTTGAAGTTATACTTTGTTTGATGCGTTATGAAAAAAATATAAGAGTTCTTTTATGATGCGCGCGCACGTCATAAGTATAGCCTGATTGCGATAAGTATTCCAATGGAAGCAGGAAAAAAGATAAACAAACCTTAGATTTACGTATTTGCGATTCGCTAATAACTCAGCTATATTGTGCACTAAGAGTTTATGATTAATATATCTTTATTTGTAATACAACACTATTGCACTTAACCACTTATTTCCACTTTAATTTTACTTCCAAAATTCCGATAACAGTTTCGTCGATGTTCAAAACGCCATTTTTTCGCAAATCCATAGCGAATATCACAGATTAATCGAGCTCTCGACCAATGATATCGCGTCAATTTGCCGTCAAATGTTGTTTATTTGGCTTTTCTCCTCTTATGGTTGGAATTGAGTATAAACTACACGATGAAGGTGCTCGTTAAACCGCCAATGAACTGTCAAGTCGCTCGAAATAGACAACTTCATACCTAATCTTATATTAATTTGGTTATTTTATTACAAATTTTAATTTAGAATGTTTAAATTTGTGATTGTTATGGAAGAGGTGAAAATAAAGAAATTTCATTCATAATATTAATAATAATTATTATTCTATGGTTATTAATTATTGGCATGCAATTGAAAACTATTTTGAATGTTGCAGTAGAAATGATACCCTTTAAACATGATATTGGTACATAAATAAGTATAATTATACCGCGATAGTGAAGCGGCTATCTTTAACCGTTTCTTAGCTCTCAGCTCGCTTCTTCTGTAAATAAATTCTCACTAAGAAGCCAAAAGCTTAAATGTTTCAATAATGGACTTTTTAAATTCCGGAATAAAGATATTTGAATAATATATTGTATTTATAATCGCTTTGTCTGAACAATCATTACAAACTGAATTTTTTAATAATTGGAAACATTTATTGATTCAAAGGCTAAACATTGAAAGTCAATGAGTTAGTTTTGTCAGACACGGGTTTCCTCACTAAATACGAGATTAATCTAAGGTTTGAAGGTTCCCAAGACACAGCATCCCATTCAAGGGGACATTTAGATTCAATGAAGATGCCTGTAATCTATGATTTTGAAGCTGTTTGAAGTAGAATTCGTCGATTTACACAATTATAAAAAAAAATATCGAAGTGCAACAATAATAGTATTAAATTATTAATATTATATATTATGTAACACTTTAAATTTAGTCTTTGAGTTTAGTTTATAAAAAAAAAGTGCAACAATATTAATAAATATTATATTTAATTCTAAGTTTTATATTTAATATTAATAGTATTAAATATTGAATATAAAACTTAGAAATTTAGCCTTGGTGTCGAATTTATATTAATAATTTCGTGCTACGATAGACCCGATCGAACCTATCCACGATAATGGATCGTTATAAAATAATTATTTTTAGTCGACAATTTATATCCGCGAAGTATAATCGAGATATTTCGATATTATAAATCCATAAATTTCAATGGGCGGCCATGTTTGACGTTTACGGGTGTGTTATATGATAATCAAAGATCGTATTTGTTTAATCTTATTTATTTCCGAGCGAAGCCGAGTCTTCTTCTAGTATACAATAAACTTCAGACACAGACTATTAAAATAATTTTACAGTAGGTATATATGATGCAATTTATAGATAAATCTAAGAATCAATGCTATTTCTAGTGCATGTAAGCTCTAGAGACAGCAGCAAAAATTCTCAAAAACTACTGAACCGATTTGCCGCCACAAATTGGCGCGATACTATATCAACAACGCGCCGGTGCAAACGTTAGCGCGATCTAACTACGTTCAGCGCCATCTAGTTCCCCAATGCGTAACTAGTATGAATTTCTACATTTGTCAATATTTTTTTTGTTAATAGCAAATGTAAACAGTGTACAGCCAAATTTTTTTTTTTATATTTAATATTACGATAAAACTTTTTTTCGGTTTTTTAATATCTCCAAATTAATGAATTCAATCTCAATACATTTAAGCCACAAAAAATTGAAGTATACTAAATGTTAAAATAACTTGATATCTATGTATGTATTAAAGCAAATTATTTAAACGACAGATAAAAAAAATCGAATAAAATCTAGCATGTTTAAGGATTAATACATTTTCTCAGTTATAAAATTTATATAAGAAGTCTACATTAGTCCGTCTGTTATAGACAAATATAAACTACATTTTATTAGAGCTAATGAAATTGTTTTTTTTTTTTTTATTTAGTATACTACTAACCTGTACTAAAAATACAGCCTAATTATATATATTTTATTTAATAATAATAAAGTAAAACTTTTGCATTAAATGTTTAATATATTATATTTAAATTTAAAAAAGTATTGTAAATCATTTATTAGTTATCTTAATCTAAATATCTCTTAAACAATAACAATTCTTATTATAAGCACTATTTCTTATTATAATATTAATTCTTATTATAAGTTTAAAATAATTGCACATTTAAAACAAATCAACTAGAACATAGGATATCGTTAAAATGAGCATAAATTGTTTTGTTAAGGGGCCTTCTCCCACTCGAAACAAGATACGTATATTGCAGATTTTCATTCAAAATTTACAAACACGATGTTTTCCTTCACCGCCGAAGTCGACTTACAAAAAAAACGAACTAAACTCACGTGTGATTTGAATACACATTGGTAAGTTTTCAATTGTATTGTTAGTGAATTTTTTGTCTTTTTTCCCCCATTTGAAAAAGGGTGGCCAACTTCGTAATACAATTAAAATAAAGGTAGTAAATATATATATTTTAACAAGAGCCTAAAGATCCTAATTGGACCCTGTTACCAACATTTAATTAGTTGATGATTAACCGGAAATGAAAGGTTTTTTTTTTAATATCGAATTCTACGCTTAGGACAACGGTACCCAGCTATTGTTTTTTTTTCGGTTTTAATAAATAATGTAATAGTATTGTACAATATGACGTAAATAAAAAATATTGATACAGAAAAACAAATAATTGATTATATAACATAGAGAACTATTTACGAGGGAGTTGCTGTTTAAATGCAAACAGTTTGTTTAACAAAAATAATGTCATATACAAAGTAGACTACTCCGACCACAGTCCGGCTAATCTTTATTGCTACTCCACACTCTCGCTACACCGCAGCGAACGCTCGCAGACAGATTGTGGTCGACCACGTTCTAATTTCAAATTCATGGTAAGAACATAAGTGGACGAAAATTTGGCGCGTTTTTTTATACGAACTAAAACATGTGTGCGAATATCGTGAATTATTTGAATTGATAGTTACATTTTGAATTTCGAATGTTTATATATATTTTTTTGTTGACGGTTTTGGAAATTGTTGAGAGTTATCAGGGACAAATTTTTCATTGGTATGTGTATTTATATTTTTTATGTAAGAGACAGACTGGTTAATGGGCCATCTGATGTTACGTGGTCACCCCGCCCATAGATATTAGCGCTGTCAGAAACATTGACCATTCCTTACATCGACAATGCGCTACCAATCTTAGGAACTAAGATGTTATGTCCCTTGTGCTTGTAGTTGCTGGCTCTTTGGATTCAGTGGCTTTCAAACCGGAACAAAACTAACGAAATAATGCTGTTTGGCGGCAGAATACTTGATGAGTGGATACCTACTACAATTATTACTACAAAATACTAGATAGACTACAAAATTGGGTTGCACATTTATTTTGTTTTTAGTTATTTTATGACCTTTCCACCCTTAAACCACAGATTCTACCCTATATTCCTTGAGACGTGTAGGGTAAAAATATCCGATTAAGGTTTGACGAAACAGCTTAAGTTTAAATACAAAAAGAATATTTCGATTTAATTTGATTTTATTATTGACATTAGCTAATAATATTAAAACAAAAGTAATATCACACGCCTTGCACTTTAAGCGATTAAAAAAAAATGTCTTCCGTCAATTCCGTCTCGACGTTCATTTATTACAATATAAGATTTATTACTAAATTCATTTAGAATAGACGACAAAATTAAATTCACCGTTAATTTATAAATAAACAATCAAAAATCGACTCTATTATTACGACAATAAAGAACAATTTATTTATAAACGAGTACAAATATCGAATTGTACAAGCAATCGATGTATCATTTCTTTTTATTTCAAAATTCGAATGTTTTTTTTTTTAATGATAACCTCCTTTATGGCATCGCTGATGTTCCTATTTCAAATTGATTTTATATGTAATGAGCTGTTCGGCGGCCGGATAAAGAACCCAATAATAACAGATCATAAATCATTGCACTATAAAATACCTAATTGTGAAAAAATTGTAATTGTGTAAGACGCGTGGGAAGACATTTTAAGTGTTGAAGAAATGTTTTGTTTAGGATTAGCTTCTTATTTTTAGAATAAATTTGAAATTAGATTTTTAATTTGTAAAATAAATGTATTTTTGTTTCTATTGATTATATATTAAAACTACATGTGCCCGCGACTTCGTGCGCGTCTGAATTTAACAAAAAAGTTATTGTTGTAGCCTAAGTTACTCCTTATTACATCAGCTTTCAGCCAGTAAAAGTCTCGTCAAACTCGATCCAGCCGTACCAGAGATTAGCTGGATCAAACAGACAGAAAGATAGACGGACAAAAATTGAAAAAAAAAAAAATGGTTATTTTAATATTACAAACAGACATTCCATTTTTATTATATATAAGTCGTTCTTAATATGAATTAGTTGCTAGTAGCGGCATCTATTGTGTGTTATATGATCTGTGGTCCATCTGTCAACCACCACAAGTCTGTTGACAGATAGGTATTCTGCAATAGAAAAGAATATTCATGTAAATAATTTGTTCAAATACGGGTGAGATTTAGAACTTAAGTTCGCTGCAGCGTTCAATCTTATGTCATCTAATTAAACTACTAAAACGTACAGCGCTAGATCGCTTACAGAGAATAGTTTTCTCGCGACCAAGTTGTAAGGAAGGGGATTAATATGGCGCAATATTATAAAAGCTTAAGTAATTCTGTCCGTATGACATAGTTAAACCACTGAACGGATTTTTTTTATGATATAAGTAAGCGAATGAGAATATGGGCGACCTGATGGTGAGTGGTCACCACTGGCCACCGACAATGGCGCTGTAAGAAATATTAACCATTCCTTACATCGCCAATGCGCCACCAACCTTGGGAACTAAAATGTCCCATGTGCCTGTAGTTACAATGGCTCACTTACTCTTCAAATAGTACTGAGTACTGTTGTTTGGTGATAGAATATCTGATGAGTGGTACCTACTGAGACAAGCTTACACAAAGCCCTACCACTGAAATTTGGCATGAAGCTAACTTGAACCAAAACCAAACCCTATAATGCGAGCGAATTCACGGACGACGAATAGTTAAAAAAAAAAACAACTTTTAAATATGTATTAACAACAGCATATAACAATAAAAACATGTATCATATTGAGTAAACATAATTAAATACGTACTCAGACATCCAAAGACGGTAAACCCATTACCCTACTTGGCTGCGTAGTCGGGTAACATACATGGTAATTAAGTATACTTCCCTAGTGTGTGGTATTTGCAAATTACATGTTAAAACGGCCCTACTTACTCATTACCTTGTCGCGTGCGCCGACATTCCATAGTTAAACATAAAAGGACATACATATTTGTATATATATAGAGTTCTTAATTGCAAGTAGTTCTGTAGATGAAGAATATATATATATATATATACTACCGATAATAGACTATTAATTTAATAAATTTATTAACATAAGAATTGATAACATTAAGCGCTTATATACAAATATGAATTAAAAATAGTTACTGTATAAATCTTGACCGCGTGGAATGGTGGCAAGAATGCTAGCAGCATTTCCCCGTTGAATCGCAATTCCAATCCTCTGGGCGAAACGAACCAGGCTTCCTGTCACCAGTGGAGGCGATAAGGCGAGGTGTTATACTTTTGATGAAGCTTTTTGCACCATTACTCCAAGGGCCAAGTGTTTCGACAGCAAATGGGACAAAAAAGTAATTTGACATAAGACACGAATATTTAGATCATTTTTTTGCTTCAGCTTTTCCCGCAGCGGCACCGGTTCTTAACATTGTTTCTCGGATATGAGACGGGGCCAACGTGTCAACGCATGTAGCGTTGACACGTTGGCCCCGTCCCACACAAGGGCCCGTCCTCGTTCCCAATGTTAATCCATCAGGTCTCTTAACATCATCACGACTAATTCCACGATGCTCAAAGCAGGAAAAGCCTGCCTGAACTCCTTGGGCAAGAGAGTCCATGTAAACCGAAAGAGTACTTACCTAAAATTAGACTACTTATCTAATATTAGGATGTTACTATACTCTATTTCATTCACAAGAGGACAAAAGTAAAATAAACATTCGACAGCAAATTGACGCGATATCGGTATAATAGAACGCAGTTAACGCAAACCTAGCCTCTTTATGGTATCAGGTTGAAATGTGATCATATTAAATCTATAAGCTATTGTTATAATAAAGTTCACTATAAGAAGGTTTTGCTTAAAATAAACACAATATATTTGGTCTAGAGAGGCTAGATTTATCTAATGTACACATTTTAAAAGTCATAAGAATTCCAAGGGCTTGTGAGATCGCTGATTGTGATTCGAAAAGAATTAGAAAATTCCATGATGTTGTTCTAAAAACTTTGGCTTACCTAAAAATCTGATAAAACATTATAATAATATCATATATGAATATTTATATTAAAAAAAATAATTAAAGTAACCGAAATACTTCATCCACGAACAGACGAAATCATTTTGAAAAAAAAAAAAACAATAATCTGCTGTTGTCCATCGACATATTTTTTAAGATAAATCGCTTTAAAACTCTAAAGAGTTTACCCGAAAATGTTATGATTTTGAATTAATTCTATTTCATCTGTGCAACTGCCTACTAAAGCTTTCGATTGATGAGATATTTTGTAACAATGAACACTGAGCGATTGTTTTCTTACGGTATATGGGATGACTCAGACAGACGGTGAAAAAAAATAGCGATGGGCACATAATATGGCGCTCACTATACACAAATGTAAATTTGACAGATGTCAGATTGACAGGTAAAACAAAAAAGAGTTTTTCATTGTGATTCTGAATCGAAATGTATACTCTGGATCTTCTCCCTTAGTGATTTTGTTATCAAAGGAAAATATATTATTTCTACAAGAATACTATACAATACTTAAGCTTAATTTATGATAAAATGACGTAATCAATAACGAGCAACATAGATGCGCGGTGGAACACAACATTACAACATTAACAGCCTGTAATTTCCCACTGCTGGGTTAAGGCCTCCTTCCTTTTGAGGAGAAGATTTGGACATATTCTACTCCAATGCGGGTTGGTGGATACACATGTGGCAGAATTACGTTGAAATCAGACACATGCAATTTTCCTCACGATGTTTTTCTTCACCGCTGAGCACGAGATGAATTTTAAACCAAATGAAGCACATGAAAATTCAGTGGTGCTGACAAACTCAGGCATTGGCCATCTCGGGCCTAAACACGCTCCAAACTCTCTGGCTCAGCACTGGAACATTTATGGCTGTTTCTTTATTGATCATTTTTTATTTATTTATTTATTTGGAAAACAAACAATTTTAAAAACACTGTAATATAAAACAAAAATAACATAAAACACAAATCAATCAAGTTTCCACTTAAATAATAAGTTAAAGCCTAGTTAACAAGATATCACGACTATACTAATATTGTAAACGTTACGTTTTCACGGCTGAACCGAATTTGATAAAATTTGGTATGAAGGAAACTTGAACGTCTAGAAAAAACATAGGAAAGATGCGCCAACGAAACCACGCAAGTAAATTAATTATTAAAAAAAAAAATTCTACTGCAACATTTTAGTACCAAGCCTCTCACAATAGATGTTTTTTTGCTGAGCTTTTTCTAAATGGTTGAACGATCTACGGTTAGCTATTTAAGATGAATTTTAAATCTTACAAAACGTCAATAATCGAAAGCGCCATTCATCAAAAAAAAAAACTCTAACAATAAACATTTTAAAGAATTTCAGTTCGATATTAAGATAACAGATGGCGCTACGTGTTGTTTGTTATTTTAAATTCTTATGAATCAAAGAAATATTTTGAATTTCGTCCGTATTCCAAATTCAATTTATAAAGATAAACTTCATATAATTTGGTATAATAACATTTTTAAGTTTGCCGTTTCATAGATTCAAGTCATTTGTAAAAAATACATTGATAAAGAAGGCATATTATTCGATACGAGATTATATTGATGATAAAAAAGCGTGGAGTTAATGCTTGTTGACTTCCAGGCAGGAGACATAACATACGTATATAATTGTATTTAACTAACATGACTGTATTTTTAAATGTTGAAAAAGAGTAACTACTGAGTTACTTACCGATTCTTCTCGGTAGAATCAACATTCCGAACCGGTGGTAGCTTCACTTAATATAGTTTGTTAAATGACGATTCAAAAATGCTCGTAAAAACCTATTTGAATAAAGTATATTTTGATTTTGATAACGTATTTTGACTACCTATCAAGTAGTTAAGTGTAACAGTGTTGTATTATAAATAAATATATATTAATCATAAACTCTTAGTAGTGCACAAAATAGCCGAGCTATTAGCGAATCGCATGAAATACTTAAATCTAAGGTTTGTTTATCTTTTTTCCTACTTCCATTGGTATAGGTTATAGACAATTCTACAATCCGTAAGCAAAGATGACTTCTTTAGTAATCGGACTCATAAGATTGATAAGGAACGAAGGTCAGCGCGATCTTAATGAAGATTCGCACGAATGTGTGGCGCCGGCATCACAATGATCACACGGCTTATCGCGTCCATCTTACAGACGTAAACGATTTTAATTACTGCGAACATATTAAAATAAATACATTTTAAATTGTGATAGTCATATACACTGATTGTTAAATAAAAGCCAGATGGAGCGCATGGGTCATTAAAGTGAAGCCACAAAAGCGAATACAACAGCATTTGTGCAGCTGGTCTGTGTAAGCTCCAACCACTCATCAGATATTAATTACTTAACTAAACGATAATTTTGTAAATTGACTTATGATACAACTTAAGATTTTATTATCTGTGGTTAAAGGATAGATTTGGCGGGCTTTTAAATCAAAATGGCGGCTGTTTTCTAACTGATAACAATGATAAATATGATTCATAAATTGATGAAATAACGATTAAGTTTGACTTTTTAAACAAAATAAATAATGGTTAAGAGTTCTCTTACAGACGGTTCTCATTATTCTCGTATTTAGGTAATTAGTTTTTGCCGTTAGCTTTTTTTTGACCATGAAAGAGCAACAGACAGACAAACAGTATTCATAATATTAGTACGGATTTACGTGTATATAAAAAATAAATAGATTATAACAAGTCGAAATAGTGATTCAAAATTTAAGTTGCGGTGTCCGTTGACAGTACAAATTCTAAATTCCGATGGGAATCCATTTTATAAGTTTGACGTTTCAACCAAAATGGCGGCCGCAAATGGAAGCGCGCGCTAATCTTGTTGACGAGTTGTTTTAGTTTAGAAATTTGAAGCCTAGCAGTCTGAACTGGGGAATATAAAAAAAAATAAAGGTCAAAAGGTTACTTTAATATTCTGAGATCCTAGTTTTAGTGATGAAATCGATTTTTATAATGTTTTTTTATGTTTCAATCATGACAATGTAATCGGTCGAAGTTAAAATATAGGTATATTATGCAATTAGGGTCTATTAACTCGTGTTAATAAACTGAGTTGGGCCGAAATGACCCAGTGGTTAGAACGCGTGCATCTAAACCGATGATTGCGGGTAAATTGTAAATTTCCCACTGCTGGGCTAAGGCCTCCTTTCCCTTCGAGGAGAAGGTTCGGAGCATATTCCACCACGCTGCTCCAATGCGGGTTGATGGAATACACATGTGGTAGAATTTTGTTGAAATTAGACACATGCAGGTTTCCTCACGATGTTTTCCTTCACCGCCGAGCACGAGATGAATTATAAACAAATGAAATTCAGTGGTGCTTGCCTGGGTTTGAACCCGAAATCATTGGTTAAGTTGTACGCGTTCTAACCACTGGGCCATCTCGGCTCATATATAACCGAATAAATTCGCCAAATTGTTTTTTTTTTTTAATTTCATGCTACATTTAAATTGTGTCGTACTATACTAGGGACATAACACAATTGCATTGGAGATTTAAGCAATGTTTATCGACGGTAGTGACTATTATCACGTGCGGCAATTGCCAGTCAGTCTGCCTACTTATTTAAAAAAAATCGCAATCACATAAACATACGAAATAAAAAAAAATCCACGTCACACAAGTGGCAACATTGATACGGCGCTTGTAATCACATCGCGAGACTTTTGATTGATGGCATTCATGACGCAAAGGCATTTCAATGCCAGTGAGCATTGTTTCCCAAGCTTTACACACTAAACACCCACAATATAATCTAAGCTCTCACTATTATTTGAATTTCGAATGTTAGCTATGTAATTTTAAAAATGATAAAACTTTACTAGTAGTATGAAACAGAGAATCTATTTTAATATTTTAAATTTTGAAGGAAATTTGGAAATCTCTCCAATTGTTGAATATTTACTATTGTTTTTTTTTTTAATATTGATTTTCCAATGATTATTAACATTAAGTCCTTAAATATATACAAATATGAATTACTGTATAAATCTTGATCGCGTGGAATGGTGGCAAGAATGCTAGCAGCATATCCCCGTTGAATCGCAATTCCGATCATCTGGGCAAAAAATAAATCAGCTCACCTGTCACCAAAGGCAATAAGGCGAGCTGTTATACTTTTAATGAGGGTCTTTGCATGAATAATATTTATACATAATACTTATGTAATAAGTATGATTTGTATAATTTGGTTTAACTCAAAAACTACAAAGTCTATTGATATAAAACCTTCATATATATTAAGGCACAAAATAGCTTAATATGTTGTATATATTTTTAAATATATTGTACATTGTTATATATTGTGGGAAGTTACACTAACTTTGAGAACCACTGCCATAGAGGCATAGATCTTAACTATGGACAATTTCTTTAAACACCATATTGCCCACGAAATATTAATGATATTTTTATTTGAAATTGGCCCTTATTGCAATGGGGTAAGATGTGCGTTAAATTAAGATTGACTTGTGTTCTCGCGTGATTCTGATGGAAACGGTTCGTTCTATTGCATGTGACGTTTCTAGAACGTTCGATATTATTGCTTTTTTAGATTTTAGATGAAAGTGGAACTATTCTTTAACAATACTCGAACCTCACCGCAGAACACGATCTTGAGCTGTCAGGTTGTGATATACAACATTGACAATAAACATTATAATTTTTAGTTCGCGCGTAATTTATAAAACTTTACCCATATACAGCCTGTAAATTTCCCACAGCTGGGCTAAGGCCTCCTCTCCCTTTGAGGAGAAGGTATGGAGCATATTCCACCATGCTGCTCCAAAGTGGGTTGGTGGAATACACATTGTGGCAGAATTTCGTTGAAATTAGACACATGCAGGTTTCCTCACGATGTTTTCCTTCAACAAATCAACCCCCTTTTCGGTAAAACGGGGGATGGTTGTTTGTCACAGCTAGTAAATAAGGTTATATGTTACTAATTTCACGAGCGCAACTTCGCTTGCATGTACATACATACCCACCAGCTCATTTTCAACTTCAATTAAAAAAAAAAATACATATATAACCATTTAATCCCAACTTCACCTCTTTAATGAGTAAATTAAAAACTAGTACCGCTTGTCTATCGTTGAAATTTTATCAAAATCGGTTCAATGCTTCAGCCGTGAAGGCGTAACTGACGGACAGAGTTACATTCGCATTGATAATATTAAAGATGTTTACATTGATATATATGTATATATTTTTATATCGGACAACATCACATACATTACTCTGATCCCAATGTAAGTAGCTAAAGCACTTGTGTTATGGAACATCAGAAGTATTCAAAATACAAAATCAAAACCTTTCATTGTTTAAGTAGCACTTACGGATCGTCACGTTACATTGAATTATAAGTAACATAAAGCCGGATCGGAAAGTAGATTCTGCAGAGAAGAACCGGCAACAAACTCAGTAGTTACTTTCCATCATTTTGATAACCGAGCATGTCACTTGTACTTTACAAGTATCTAAGACTGGCTGTGTGAGTCTGTGTGAGTGTGCGCGTGTGTGTGTGTGGGCCGGTATTTGTTTGTCGTACCGTCTAAACAAACGCAGTATCATATTAATATATTAGGTATAAAATATACATACAAATTCCGTGTGTATAGAAATTGGATATGTCGAAGTATTTGATGTCTTTGTAATTTCGACGTATCCTATTTCGCCGCACGAACGCGTTAATTTGAAGCTAATTAGGATATCCGTTCACTGGATGCGATTATTTAATATATATTTCGAACATTTATTTCACTTGGTGCTAGCTTTTCGCAAGCCCGGGTAGGTACCATCCACTCATGTTATGTTCTCCCGCCAAACAGCAGTACTCAGTATTATTGTGTTCGGTTTGAAAGGTGAGCGAGCCTTTTTTTTTTTCTCGCTCGAAAAACGCGTTACGCGCTTCCCCCACGTGATGGGAAGTGGGGGGAGGGGTGTGAGACTCCCCGGAGCCCTGGACACCGAGTGCGCCCAGGTACGCCGGGTTTACCCAGTAAAAACCAGCGGTACGCTCTCCGTCTTTCGGCGGGCGCCACGGGATCGCTTAAGGTGATTGAGCCTGTGTAACTAAGCACAAGGGACATAATATCTTAGTTCCCAAGATTGGAGGCGCATTAGCCATGTAAGTTATATTTCTTACAGTGCCATTGTCTACGGGCTGTGTTGACCGCTTGCCAGCAGGTGGGCCATGAGCTCGCCCGCCTAAGTATATCATAAATTAATTATATATAAAGAGGCAGATTGAATAAGAAGGTATGAAGGTGTCAAAGCATCTCCAGCTGGGTGACCCAGTGACCCAGTGGATTAACAAACTCAAACTCAAATTCCTTTATTCAACACAGAAGCATTACACTTACTTATTGATGGTCAAATTAAACACTACCACAGTAACAGTAATTACAACCGAAGATTACTGGTTTAAACCGGATCATAGTTTTCTATGCTAAATTTAATTAATTGACTTCGTGCTCAGCGGTGACGTCCATTTGAGGTTCAGTAAAATTCCGTCAAATGTGTACCAATCAGCTTCCATATTCGAAGAAGTTGTTCAGTAATTGGATATTTACTTACTTTACACATAAACAAGTTCCCATTTAAACCTTAAAGTCTCAGTCAGAGAGGACAAATGTATGGGATTGTAGGTACAAATAACTTGGAAATTTCAACTTAAAAGCGAAATACCGCTCACTGATTAAACACGAAATCACAGAAATTATAACGCCTACAAACTTGAAATTTGGCAGGTAGGTCCCTTATAGGGTGTAGACATCCGCTAAGAACTACCGATTTTACAAAACTCCACCCCTAAGGGAGTAAAACGGGGCTTGAGAGTTTGTTTAATAAATTTCCCGCGGATAAAGCCGCAGGTTCAGCTAGTTTTATGGACGGGTTAGTTAGTTCAGATTGTTTTTATTTCCCACAGCTGGGCTACGATCTCCCGTCTAGAGGAGAAAACATTCGTCAGTCGATATGTTACTCGTCGAAGCCCCCAGGGCTGTCAATCTTATGTTAGAGTACAAGAGAAGTGACGTTTCCTGTGTTGCCAGTTCGTACTTTTGGTTATGTTTATTGTATTCAATTAAAAATGATTTGTCGACGTCGATATTTCACTGGCTATTTTTACGTTACAATGAGTCTTTAAATATTTTCTTGTATAGTTTCAATGTATACGACGTACATTGAAATCTCAGTTCTTAAATGTGCATCAATTACCATGGGGGTTTAAAACGGGTGAACGACAACGATTATGTTTCGATTCGATTGCGTTAAACTGTCGATTTACTGGTCGAAATGGGACATATATATTATAATTATACATTACTTTTTTAAAGTCATCGGTTGGCGCACAAGCATATGGGCCACCTGATGGTAAGCGGTCACCACCGCCCATAGACAATGGCACTGTAAGAAATATTAACCCTTCCTTACATCGCCAATGGGCCACTAACCTTGGGAACTAAGATGTTATGTCCCTTGTGCCTGTAGATACACTGGCTCACCGACCCTTCAAACTGGAACACAACAATACTGGGTATTGCTGTGTGTCACTACTGTGAGCCGCGTTACAGAATTCGTTCGAAAAAAAAAGTCATATAAATGTCTAATTAATATTTAAACCTACTCATGTATTCATTGTCGAGGACTAGACGAGGTAAAAACATTAAGACTCAGCCGTGTTTCCCGAGGTTTTTGCCATAGCAAGGTTGTTATTAAAAAAAAAAAAGTAATAAAAGCAAATGTCTGTACAACCCTATTCCTCGATAACGCCGGTCCGTCTTGAGCATTTCATTAGATCATATAAATTGACACCCAGCTAATGGGAACGCGATCGATGTTTTATTTTTAATTAATACCTTCCTTTTATTTTTAATACTGGCCACTTCGGTGTTGAAATTAAAAAGTTGTACTTGTTCTAAGTCCGTCCCACACGATGGGACCAAGTTTAAAAATAATTACGTTTTCAATTAATATAAATGAAAAAAGTATGAATAATTCATGTTATTGGAAAATTTTTTTTTCTTATTACACCGGTAGGTGGACTGTCAAGAATGCCTCTTGATGGTAAGTGACCAGTGTCACCCATGGACTTCCTTAAAACACCAATGCGTCAATATTATTGAGAACTAAGATGTTATGTCCCTTGTTCCTGTTACACTGGCTCACTCACCCGAGACTAAGAAACTGAGTATTACTGTGGTTTACCTAGACAGGCACGAAACCTACGACCAAGTAAAAATTACCTTCGTAGTGATAAACTGTCAGGTATGAAGCAAAAGGCTATGTCCATCATTTGAGTTCAAGCTTGTTTCATACAGAAATTTCATCAATTTTGGTTCAGTGGTGGCTTGAAAGAGCAACAGACAGACCGACAGAGATGTTTTCACATTTATAATACAAGTATAGATAATTACACTCACTTATGAGAAATACCAAAAAACCCTCAACAGTTTTTATTAACAATTATTTTATACAATATATCTTTTATTTAAAAATCTCTCATTATTTAAAAATAATGTTACTTTGAAGGTTGAACATCTCATCTTAACCTTGCGAAACCAACCCGGATTGGTTAAAAATAATTCAATACATTTAATTTAATAATATTTTAATTTAACATACCAATATTTATGAGTTTATTACAGTCAAACAATATCTAGTGTATATTATAAAATAATATTCTATGTCACAATTATTTTTATAATCTATACAAAGAAAAAGAAAAACAATATTCTAAACAGCTATTTCCGTTTTCCCGCCAACTGTCACCTTTGCAGATAATAAATGCGCGTCTAAACGCTCACTCGGCTGTCAAACGTTTTGTTCGAACTTGGAACGCGCCGACGAGCAAATACAAAGCGAGATTAAGAGCACTGGCAGGTGAGACGAAATCGGATGGCGCTTGTCAGGAAAATTCAAATTTGGAACGTATTTCTTTAAACGATATTCGTTTTTTATTTTTTAAATTTAATTCATTATATGAAAAAATGCTTCCTTATTATGATAATAAATATTAATTTTTAAGGTTATTATATTATTGATCGTTAACAAAATTATTTAAAGATTTTTTTAAAGCGATAATTTAGAAGCCGGATTAGAGAAAAATTAAATTAAATTAAAAAATAGCGGAATAATTATAACAATTATTTTCGATTTAAAAATATATAATGTTTTGTAACAATTCGTAACTCCATGTTCTATGTTTAACTTTTGGTTCAACATTTTCAGGGCGCTTTACTCTTAGTACGATTACAGGACAAGTGTGGACTTGCCATAATAAAAAATATAAAATATATTTTTATTTTTATATGTATTAAGTAATTCATGAAATTAAGGATAGTAAGAGAAATGGCAATCTATAGAAAACTCTTTGATTATTGACATAATTACTGAGTGTCGAACTACAAAAGAACTAAAACAAACGAGCCAACATTATCTTGATGTGTGTGACGGCTACGCCTGACACGCCGAATGTCACGCTACTTTACTAGTGTGCGTGTATTTAGGACAACTGGTGACCAGGGCCGGACCGTGAGTTAGGGGGCCCTGGGCTAACACTACTTAGGGGCCTAAGGCATATCTGAACGTAGACTTGAATTAAATTAATTGAACGGGTTTGATTAATTGCAGGACTCGCAGGACTCAAACCGTACGATCTGTTTAATTTAATAAAGTTATGGATGATTTCGCATTATCGTCTATTTTTGACTTTGACTTGACTTAGCTGGGGCCCCCTTGAATTGGGGGGCCCCAGAGGCACACCCATGCGGCCACTATGGGCGGAGACCTCTCGCTGCCGAGCGTTATCAACGCCATGCTCGGTAGCGAGATGTACTGGTCGGAGATGCGCTCCTTCTGCGAAAGTGTCATGTTGCAGAAGGAAGCTGCAGAGCGGGAGCGGGAAGAGAATGCCGCCGCTGACTCGCTCCGCAAAGACGACCGGGGAGGAGGAAAAGGCGCTACGCGCACTTTCTCCCCCCGCCTATAGGCGCCGCAGGGACTAGGGGAGGTCCCAGTACCCCGGGAACCACCCCTAGAGCTAGGAGGCCCGCATAGGCGGGCCGACCGTCAGGGCGTCACGGTAGCATGCGTAAGCGATCTCGTGGCGCCCGCCGAAAGACGGAGAGGGTACCGCTGGTTTTTTAGTGGGTAAACTAGTCCAGGGTTCCAGGGAGTCCCCCCCCCCACTTTCCATCATGTGGGGGAAGCACGTAACGAGTTTTTCCAGCGAGAAAAAAAAGGGGCCCCTTGAATCCACGGGGCTCTGGGATGTAGCCCAAAAAGCCATATGGTAGATCCGGCCCTGTCGTTGACCACTATTTTTTTTGACGGGTTCTCAGCTTTGACAGCCGAACTAGACTTGTAACAATACGTACACCAAATATTAATTATAAGTATTTGAATAATTTGAAACTTAGAATATATTAAAAAAAAATTTTTTTTTCATCAGAAACGATTACATACAGATATGTTGCCACAGCAAAAAAAAACACTTTAAAACTTCTGAACAGATACGATATATTATTTATCACCCGATTGGCTTATCCATCTAACTCCTCCACCCTGCAAGGGTTACACTGAGATGCATCCACTTCTTGCGTAGTTTTTTTGTTTCAATTTTAGTGCAGACGCTCGACAATAGTTAGAACACCTAGTCAACCTACATTTGACAGTTCAGAAATACAATCACAAAAAACATATTATTTCCCTGGACTATGTGTGTATTTAGGTACTTCAAAGCACTTTTATACGTTAAAAGTCACATGTGTATTAATATCAAATATTATTAGATCGTTTATTTATATATATTTTTATGATATAGTTAGGCGGACGAGCAAATCTGATGGTAAGTGGTCATCACCGCTCATAGACAATGGCGCTGTATGAAATATTAACCATTCCTAACATCGCCAATGCGCTATCAATCTTGGGAGCTAAGATGTTATAACCCTCGTGCCTGTAGTTAAACTGAATTTCCTTTCGAATTGGAAAACAACAAAACTAAATATTGCTACTTTAGTGGGATAATATCTGATGACCCTACCCAGACTTGCACAAAGTCCTACCACCAAGTGAAATATCTGTAAATACATATAAACTAAATAAAAATATATTACCGAAATGTAACTGTTTTCTTGACGGTTTTCGTTGAATCAATATTTCGATATCAATTTCCTCATCTAGAATTACACTGGCTCACTATTCAAACCGAAATCCAACAATACTGAGTACTGTTGTTTGACGGTAGAATATCTATTATTAATTTTCCAAAATATTTTGTGCGAGTTGAGATGGAGATAGATATCTCAAATAAACGTAAAAGTAACTCTGTCTGTGTGTTGCACTTTCACGGCCGGACCACTGAACCGAATTTGTTGAAATTTGTTATGAAACAAGTTTGAACACAAAGACATACTTTTTAATACCTGAAACCAGACGAACCCCTAAAACGTGGACGAAGCTGGTGACGGATATATTATAATAAAATTGTGCTCCTTCAAAACTTTGTATACCTTTTTGTAAGTGCAACAACCAAGGCACAACCAATTTTAAAATGCAAGATTACGATGAAGAAAAATTACTAAAAACACACAGTCGTTATTTTTATTAGTACAATATATTTGTTTTATTGTTTGTCGTTAGGAAGTAAATATTAACATTAAATTTAAATGTTATCTTTTGATAAGATAATTTATTGTGAGGGATTAAAACGATTAATAATATGGTAGTTTATTTTTGTTTATTAACTAGTTGAACCGGTGGCTTCGCCCGCGCAATAGTTGTAAAACATTATAGCACATTAAGCTGATTGGTCAAAAGTGCACAAAGATTATTCTAGTTAACGAAAAGTTGAATTATAATGAGTCCTAAGTATATTCCTTACTTAAGAAATGATCGATTCTCCATACAAACTTCGATCCCCTTTTCACACCCTTAAGGATCATCATTTTTTTTTGTTCTTCCACGGAACTCAAACTATCTCCACACGAAATTTCATCTTAATCGGTTCAGCAGGTTAACTGTGAAGAGGTAACTTTCGCATTTACAATATTAGAAGGGATCGATAGGCAGGCTTGTGCATGAATATAATACTTTGGTATTGAATCTTTGGATGGATATAGAGGTAGTAGACGACCAAAGAAGCGATGGATGGATTGCGTGAAAGACGAACACCTGTTGCGCTGATCCCATATAAAATTGGGATTATATATATATATATATATATATATATATATATACTGAGTACTGCTGTTTGACGGTAGAATATCTATTATTAATTTTACCAAATATTTTGTGCGAGTTGAGATGGAGATAGATATGTAGTGAGCATTAGGATGATTACTTTGGTATTGAATCCATGACCTTCAGTTTGGATCTGGTAGTTCTGTCAGATCATAGTAACCCTACATTAAATAAAAGGTGTTAGTAATTATCGAAGACTCTTCGCTTGAGGAGCATCGGAACTGATCCAATGCGAATTCACTCGACACAATAGGTCGTGATGTTTTCTTCACCCCCAAGCACGAGATGCTACTATAAACACAAATTAAGTACAAGAAATGTTATATTAGTATATCAGTAGTTTTTTCCCGGGATTGAACTCGTAATCTTCAGTTAAGATTCACGTATTCGAGCCACTAGGCCGTATACGTTGTGGTAAAAAAAATCTACAATAAATAATATCTGTTGAGTTTCAATGTTATATCGATATGGTCCAGGAGGCAGCGTTGATAATTACAAAATCATTTCATGTCGTTTTTAATTATATTTACTATCTTAAGTTATTTGTCTCGTCGATATAGTAGCGAGCTAATAAGGCTGCATATCTTGAGATCTTCGGTGCAAACACCAGATTGAGAAATTAAAAAGTTTAATAAATTGAATTTTTCCTTCGCGAAATTCTCAATAGTAATTTGGAAGTCGATAGTGTTTATAAAATAAATCAAATTGATAAATAAGTCGTCCGGTTATAAGGTAGGACATATCAGGAATGAATATTATTTGCATCAGAAACGTTGAACTAGAACGTTACAAAAATTCAAATTAAAAAAAAACTAAAATTCGAACATGTCATTTCGAAGTAATCGAAAATCGCAAAAAATTCGAGCACTTTCGATCCAAAATAACTTTCATTTAAAAATTAAATCTTTTACAAATACAAATTTTTTAAATTGAGAACGTTATTATTGAAACAATTATGACAAATTCTTGTTAAAAACAATCAATTCGAATCATTTTTTATTTAAAACTACATAACCAATACTTTCACGAATTATAAAATCATCACGTGTTTTAACGGTCAAAGAAATTCTTGAACATTGTAAAACTATTAATACTCATTCTATACCTTAATGAGTAACAAATAAGATTCAATATCACTTACATTAATATTTGTTGAAATACCAATGCATCATCATCAAATACAGGTGTAATGAAATGTAAATTCATACGAAATTAGACTCTAATACTTAAGAAATACATTTTCAAATTCATTGTAGGTAATAATTTAATTGGAGCAAATCTTGCTTGAGCTATTATTATCAGGTCATAATTTGATAGTGTTCTCTTTTTAAAATGTAATTCCATTTTTATTTTATTTTTTTAAATTTAGGCCACTTTTATACAATTTACATTTTACGCAAGCAATTTTACACGGAGTGCACTTTGTACTGGAAGTGTTGCGCAAATGCGCTCGGGTCAATGAACCTTCAGCTGTCGCGGGTTTGATGATCCATTCTAAACTATATTTTATTATTGAAGTTATATGTACTTCTTTAGGCGCGTTATTAAAAATATTAGAGTTAATTTTTATGACGTGTACATTTCACGTCACCCACATGAAATCTACACGATGAAGTTGCTCGCTTAACCGCCAATAAAGTGTCACGTCGCTTACACGTCGATATAGACAACTTCAGACCTTATCTTAATTTACAATGTTAATTTTATTACAAGTAGGATAGTTAGATACCAACCACTCGTCGTTTTTTATACCGCCAAACGTAAAAAAAGTATTGCTTCATAATGTTATTGTGTTCCAGTCTGAAGGGTGAGTATGTCTGTTTATATACAGCCCAAAACATCTCAGTTAACATTTCTTACACAGATTATATTTATTAGCGACTACTCATCAGGTCTGCCTATCTAATTGAAATTAAATCTGTACTAATATTATAAATGAGAAAGTAACTCTGTCTGTTGACGCCACGGCCATTACGAAGTGTAATTTTCACATGTAAGGTCGATTTACCAATTAGGTAAAATAAAAATTATATTTAAAGATCAGCTCGATTTGCACACCGCCTTCAGCGCGCGCCCTTTTTATATTTTCCGCTTTTCCCGCGCTTTCGCGATGTGTGTCAATCGAGATGACATATGCATAAATACACAGATAATATATATTTATATCAAATATAAATCTAATACTAATGAATATGTTATTATAGATCTGTGTACACTACAAGAAGCAAGCTTGAACCCAATACCATAGGTTACTGTTTTATGCCTAATACCTAACCAACGGCTAAAACTCTAGCCAGCATACTTGATATTTATATGTACGTATATAAAAGAGTCATATTATTAACTGTGACATTCTCGAATCTCGGTACAATGTTAGTTAATCAACACTTTGAAGTATAAATTTACAACATTAATATTATATTTTTCCAATTCGATATTAATGTTAATAGTTAAGAAAATCGGTATTTTTTTGTGACAAACTTAATTCAATGAATATTATAATCAAATCAAATCAAAATATACTCAAGTATAAAAACAACAATGTTAAACACTCATTTATTTAATCTCCAATACTATTAAATTACGACATATATTATTTTCAAACATATTACGACATTATTTTCAAACATATTACGTCTTTATTTTCAAACATATTACACATCACAACTCCAAATCAATATACAAAATGTTCGGCTTATTATACTTTGGATTTATTATACTTGAATTCGCAAATTCACAAATTATCCACACAATTTTACTTGGTGGTAGGGCTTTGTGCAAGCCCGTCTGGGTAGGTACCACCCACTCATCAGATATTCTACCGCCAAATAACAGTACACTATTGTTGTGTTCCGGTTAGAAGGGTGAGTGAGCCAGTGTAATCACAGGCACAAGGGACATAACATCTTAGTTCCCAAGGTTGGTGGCGCATAGGTGATGTAATGAATGGTTAATATTTCTTACAGCGCCTTTGTCTATGGGCGGTGGTGACCACTTACCATCAGGTGGCCCATAAGCTCGTCCGCCAACCAATGCCATAAAAAAAAAAAAAAACAATCACAATCTTAAAAATAACTATGTTTTTATAAAGAAAAATGATACCGCAGACCAGTTTTACTTAAATCCAAAACGCCTCTCCTGTAATGTTTCCTTCGCTAGGGCGCCGAATAGAGTGAACTCGGCATCTGTCGATCATGCGAAGTAAGCTCGGTGCAGATGTCGCCACTTGTCAAAACAGGCTAGCCAACTTCGTACCGAATACATTTTTATTATAATTTTAAATGGCGACAACAAGTAGGCTTTTACAAGCACTTTTGAATCGTCATTTAACAAACTATATTAAGTGAAGCTACCACCGTTTCGGAGTGTAGATTCTACCGAGAAGAACCGGCAAGAAACTCAGTAGTTACTCTTTTTTCAACGTCTAAAAATACAGTCATGTTAGTTAAGTACAATAATATATGTATGTTATGTCTCCTGCCTGGAAGTCAACAAGCATTAACTCCACGCTTTTTTATCATCAATATAATCTCGTATCGAATAATATGCCTTCTTTACCAATGTATTTTTTCAAATTTAATTCAAGCGGGTTACGACATTTTTATTTTAAATACAGAGATTGTCAAAGCTGAGAATGCGTCGGAAACAATAGCGGCCAACAGTTGCCCTCAGTACACGCACACTAGTAAAGTAGCGTGACGTTCGGCGTGTCAGGCGTGGCCGTCACACACACCAAGATAATGAAGTTGGCTCGTTGATCTTTTCTTTTGTAGTACGACACTCTCTAGATATATTTAAATAATCTAAACTCTTAGCATTCGTTTAAAAGATTTTAAAAACAAAAGTACAGTCAGAGTAAGAAAACGTTCGTCAGTTTTCAAATTCATTCCTTTATCAAGTCGTAAACTCTTAGTACATTTTGAAACTAAAGCATTAAACAGAAAACTGCACATAAAATTAAACTAACATAGTATGATAACTAGGTTCAAAATAGTGTACATTGCGACGCAATATGTCATACTCAATCGGTAAAGCAGATTATCGCGCATACTGAGCACACGAAAATAGACCTTAAGGTGACGAACCTTTTCTTACCCCGACTGTACATAACACAATGTAACATAATATTCTCGCTTTTATAATACAAGTCTCAATATAAAATCAAAGACAGATGGAGTGCAGGGAACATTATAGTGAAGCAAGAAAAGCGAATACAAAAAACATTACCTATCTTCAAATATGACTGCGATTACTTTTATAATATTTCAAAAGTATTCTACTAAATCAAAAAATGGCGGCAATATTCGTCCGATAAATTAATAATAAAACCAATGTATTGAATCAAACGTTTGAGTTTCGAATGCGAGCCGCGCGAATTTTATTTTCGATTGTACAAATAATTATTTTGAATATAGAACAGGTGTTCAAATTAAAAAATATATTGTACGAGTCTTACTTTCATCTATTTTCATCTTTGTAAAACAATCTCTAACACATTTTAAAAGTAGAATAATTAAAAGTTAAAAAACTAGAGCAACTTTTTTTAAAAAATACACCTTTTTTATTGTATAAAAGTGCATCCACACAAGTGGTCCTGTTTCCAACAGGTCCACATTTAATCCTGGAAGTATGAACTCCGCTACCCACGAACGGAAGCAGCGCCAACTGTTCACGTGATTTTTTTTATTCGCGACTATAAAACATACGGCATTCGTTAACTCCTAACCTTTTTTTATATTTTATCAAACTTTTGTATTGTAAAATTTAATTTTATTTAATATTAACCAAATCAAGTTCGAAGTTTATTTTTTTAAATTAATTTAATGTTAGTCAATTAAAATTCCATGTCAGAAGTTTTTATTTGTTAATATTATACATTTATTATAATATTATTAGTCATGTAAATGCAGAATAAAAATCGTCTTTGAACATACATACGAGATTGAAAAAAAAAAAATTATCAGCTATCATTTTCTGAATTGACAAAGAGAACGATTATGTATCAATTAAATCGTATATATTTTGAATACCGCATCGACTTTTGATAGCCGCGATGTCTCCATAAACTATCATTAAAAATGTAATCACACAAAATTTAAATTTAGATCAAAGCGTAATCAAGAACAATATTAAAAAAGCAGCTATAAATAAAAAATTCAAATTTAGAACGTTCGCTGTCAAAATTATGGCACAGATTAAATACAACTTCCGAGTAACGTTTGTTCTCTTTAGCTTTCGCTGAAACTTCTCTAGTCGCCTATCACTACTATTAGCGTTCAATACACAAAATTAAGAATGTATATCATAGAACCTTAATCCTAAGAAATAAAGCCTATATTTGTTTGTATAGAATAATTTCGAATTTGGTAATATTAGAATTTGATACGCATAATTAATGTTGCGTGTTATATCGATGTTATTTATATAGGAATAAGGTTGATTTTCGTTTGTTTTAATATATATTGAAAATTGTTATTGTTTAAAAATATTCTGCCATGCATGTGGCCAACTCGAGACGTAGTGGCGTGATGTGACAAGCGTTTTTTCATTCGTTAATGTTGATTAAATTTGAGGACTCTATTACCTTAGCTTTATGGTTTAAATTACAATAATTTTCAAGATTTCTCATTAAAATTCTGTATGCGATTGCATAATTCGTATTTATCAATTTTTTGAATTAAATTTAAAGTATTTAAAATTGCACGTTTTGTAATGTTCTTTCTTGCAATTTTTGGCGGGAATTATTTTAATTGTGTTTAGAATGACTACGAACAAAATCTTTTAATTTGAAATGTCACATTATTTTTAAATTTGGAATCTCATTGAATTTTGTTGCAAGTATTCAAAGAGGTTGAATAGTAATAATCTTTATACTTTTTATTTGAAAAATCTTTTTTTTTAGAAGTTAAGAATCATTTTTTTTAAATCACTTTGATAATTTAGTAAGTCAAGGCATGTTGAACGGATTTTGATGTCACTTTCGCTAGTAACGGAAGCCGTCTATTTCCGTTTCCGAATGACAAATAAGGATTGCTGCAAAATTATTTAATTATAATATTGAACTGATATGATCTATATTAATATTATAAATGCGAAAGTAACTCTGTCTGTTGCTCTTTCACGGCCAAACTACTGAACCGATAATGATGGAATTTTGTACTAAGTAAGCTCATATTACGAGGAAGCACATAGTCTACTTTTTTTGGTTAATACCCGACGACCCAACCTAAAAACGCGAGCGAAACCGCAGCGACAACTATATAGTTATAATTTATTATTTGAATAATGAAGCATTGGGGAATTTAAGCTGTTTTTTTGGGAGGGGATTAATCAAAGACAGCACTAGGAAGTATAAAACATATATTTTTTAATAAATCCGCAAGTGTGAGATCTTGGCCCATGTGTGTGATACGGTAAATATAATAATTAATTGTTTTAATTAAAAATGTTTATGTAATCTATCTGTCTCTCTGTTTGTTACGTACACGGCGGCTAAACCATTGAATCAATATCGAAATTTGTTATGAAGAAAGCTTGATCTCGAAGACATCGTCTCACACCGTAACCGTACCCACATGGGACCGTGTAGGCTACACGGTCCCATGAGGAACTGGCCGGGTGCAAGAGAAACTCCGATACAACTTGGGAACCTTCAAGAGCCGGTAGAGCACCTGCAAGCCACCGTGTTACAATTATCCATGGACAATGGTAGTCGCTTTTGAATACATCATCATCATCAGAAAAGGTATCCGTACTCTCCTGAATTTAGACCAGTCAGAAGGAATACTAAGTAGGAGGACTATGCCCACTGCGGAAAACTGTCGCGGGCCACGCACTTCAACAATTGTCGACGAGAATAATTGTCAGTGCGTATAGACTGTCGCTACGTTCTATGGGGCATAGTAGTCGAGGTGATACTTGTAATTATACCTGATACGTTCATTGTATCAAAGGGAGTAGTGGGCAGACTCTTTAAGGAACGTCAAATTTAGATCGTTTTGAGTCATTTTTTTTAGATGAGGTACCATTTTAATTTATTGAGTTCCGTTTAGGGTTCCGTACCCAATGGGTTTTTTATTTTTTATGTCATAGGTGGCAAACGAGCAGGAGGCTCATCTGATGGAAAGTAACTACCACCGCCCATGGACATCTGCAACACCGGGGGGCTTGCAGGTGCGTTGCCGGCCTTTAAGGAAGGAGTACGCTTTTTTGAAGGTTCCCAAGTCGTATCGGTTCGGAAAAAACGCCGGCGAAAGCTGGTTTCACAGAGTGGTTGTGCGAGGCAGAAAATGTCTTAAAAATCGCGCTGTGTGGATTTTGGGACATCTAGGTGGTGCGGGTGAAACTTAGAATTTTGACGAGATGTCCGAAGGTGAAATTCAGTAGCCGGGATTAATCCAAACTAAAAAACAGAATAAAATGTATATTTAAGGGGGCTCCCATACAACAGACGTGATGGTTTTGCTCGTTTTTGATAACGGCAACAGGTAGACGTTTGAAATATTCACAGAATATTTAATTATATACTTTAAAAATAAATAATAAAATTGAAATAACATTAATATTCCCCGGGCTCCCGTACAACAATTCATGATTTTTTGACACTTGATACGGACATGATTGACAATGATACGGAAAGAACAGTTTTTTCATTAAAAGAAATGAGTACTTATATGCCTTAAAATAATTTACTAAAATAAATTAATGTTTGTATGTTTGCGTTCTGTGTGTTCGTAAACTATTCACCCGATTGTGATGAGACTGATGGTCCAAAAACATTTCTACGTTTGTCCTTCGATATAATAGTAATGGCGACCCTTATTTACCGGGTCCGGTATTAAATGTACTTAAATAAATTTTATTAATCAACAAAACATATTGATAACACTATTTCTAACTCAGTGTTACTGTCAATATCATTCGATGCCAAATTCTATATATAAAAAAACATTAAGATCAAATCGTCTGAACGAAAATTATTTATTGCTTGATTGTCTATATATAAATAAATGACAAACTGGACTTAATAAATTCACCTTTGCGTATAACTAACATAAAAAAAAAGAATTAAATTAGCGCCAATTTTTTTTGTTATCTGTCAGTTTTCGATTAAACAACAAATTACGTTATATAATAAATGCTTTTGTAGATCTTACGGTATATTTTCTATCGATATTCTTTAACTATATTCACGAAATGATATAAAATTAGTTATTAGAAAATCGCATTGAATATGTAAATCTATGGTTTTTTATCAAACTATTTATTGTAGTAAGTTATCAGCGCCCAAACTATGGCGCCGTAAGAAATACTCCTTAATACGCCATCAACCTTGGAAGCTAAGATGTTGCTGTTTTTGTTTATGTCCCTTGTGCCTATAATTACACTTACTGAACCTTCAAATAAGAACACACCAATCCCAACAAGTGGGCACAAAATCCACATCATCAAATCACAATATCATATCAATAATTTGAATAAATAATATATTATACCCTGTACAAGTTAGCTTGATCTTTTTGACAGACGTAATTTTTTCTGACCGACATAACTTTGCAATGACGAACATATTATTTTCTTAATTTAATGATTTTGAAAATTGTAAAAATATTTAAATTTAAAGTCCCTAAAGATTCAAGCGTTATCCGAAAATTTTAAGACTTTTTATTGCTTCAAAGTGAAATTTAAATAGAAACACTGAAAATAATAGACGCTTGTACAATGTTACATCGGTCGGACGGTAGGGACGCGAATGACAGGCAGTAACTGCTACAAATGTCGATTACAAAAAATCCTGATTAAAGATCATTGTTAAGTTATTGTTACGAACGGGGGTCCTTTTGGTTGGGGTCTCTTTAGCTGGTATAACTCCTTTTAGAAAAAGAATGCAAAAAAATAATTGAATTCCAATTTGAATTACGCATTACATCGTTCCACAGACTGTTATATAAATGTTATATTTTCTGTTTCCCATCACTAGCCCGTCTGTCAAAAAGATCAAGCTATCTTGAACAGGTCATAACAATAAATTAAGATGTGAAGTTGTCTATTTCGAGCGACGACACGTTAATGTGCGGATTAGCGAGCAACGTCATGGTGTAGATATGACGTCACAAACGTTCATAACTAATAAAATCTTCTCAATCGTTTCAGTACTTTAGGTAGAATTCTGTGACAATTTAACAAGCAAACAAACAACACAATTATTTATATATATATATAAGATCTATTATAATATAACATTTATTAAGTGTGTCATCTAAAATTTGTATATTTTGATTTAATAATGTAAAGAGTCCTATTAAAAATACACGTAGTTTAAAGTTCTACCTAAATGCGTTTGAAGTAACACCAGGCGATGTTTATGAGAGCTAGACGTGACGACGGACATTCAACAGTAGGCAACGTTTAGATGAATACGGGAGAAGCGAATGGAAATGCTTTTTTACGAATCTGACTTTTTTTTTTAGGTTTATTTGTGCCGAGGGCACGGATTATTCTACCAAAAATAAACTGAAGAATATCGATAGTTAGTCGATACTAGGGATACAGTTATACCTCAATAATCATAGCTTGTATATTTATAATCTGTGATCATTTAATAAAAAAAAAAAAAATGATTCGAAATAATAACAAACAGAAATTTATTTAAATTAAAATATGAATAAAAAAAATATTTCACCGTATGAAATAAGCGCAAATAATTTGTTATTCAAATAAGACCATATGATATGTATATAAAATTAAATAATTTTCTGTGTAGTAGTCTCGAAATGCACGTCATTTATAAAAACCAATGTTATGCGGAGGAATGAGGACCATGTTGTGAGAAAGGTCTTGTGCATGGACGTGGATGGATATAGAGGAAGGGACCAAAAAACCATGGACGGATTGTGTCAAAGATTATATGGCTGGAAAAAATGTTACTTGTGAGACTATATAAATTACATAAAATATATTTTCAATTAATATAGCTATTATTAAATAACCATAAAATTTAACGCAAACACGATCATAAAATGTCAAAAAGAAATATTGTCGATGGACGTGGATGGTTATAGAGGAAGATGACGATCAAAGAAACGATGGATGTAAGAATGTTACTCGTGAGATGACGTCAGACAGAGAAGTATGGAAGAAGAAGACATGCTGCGCCGAACTCTAATAAAATTGGGATAAAGGCAGGAGGATGATGATGATGCTTTATAAAAAACAAAATATTCTATATTCAAATAGCCTTATTAACGCATTTTGAATCGTCATGCTATTGTTGAATTAAATGCAAAGCTACCACCGGTTCGGAATGTAGATTTCACCGAGAAGACCCGGTAAAAAACTCAGTAGTTACTCTTTTTCAACATTATTTAGGTAAAATGAGGCTCTTCAACGAGGCGTGATGGGGCACCTTGCGGTCTGGCATGGCGAGGACTACTACTGCAGTTGATTCTCGCTGACTGTATTTGCCGTCTTCGCGTTTGGAACCAACTACCACTAACCACCAGGTGGAGTGGAGCCATAGTCATACGTTCGCTATACCTAGACGCCGTACGATAAAACGAAATTTTCACTAAGTACTCGATGCATCAGGACTTATAATTCTATAAACAGACTTGACATCGATAACCACTATCAAAGTCTCTTTAGCTTTAAGAAATCATTATTATACGCTCTAAGTGAATATTTTTTATTTTAAAGGTTTACAATTATGTTTGTGTGAAGCCTTAAGCCGCATCTTTGTCTAAGTTTAAGTTTTTATAATTTAATTTAAGAGTGTTTTACTTTTTTATTGTTATTAAATAATTGCTGTAAATACCTGTAGTGGTGTATCACTTTGCATCGGTCCGTGTAATTTTGATTGCATTGTTTTTGTGAATGTGCCGATGGTGTTTCAAATATATAAATATGCCGGATTGATAAACAAAGTAGCCTACTTGAATAAAGTGTATTTTGATTTTGAAATCATAAAATAAAAATAAAATAAATAGTAACCCAAGGGAAAAGCGTTATGCCCCTTGCACGTGACCTTCCTTCTCTTTTTACATGCGGCTTTTTAAAAATAAACTTGCTTTTTATTATCGTTTTAATTCACACGGGATTTTTAATACCGATTTCATTTCATTGTCTATGTTATATATTTTGTAATTTAATTGCATTTTTGCTGCGAATTTCAATATAAAAAACACGCAGCTATGTAACCACCTATTTGACATTAAAAACTATGTTGCTGTTGAAACACGGACCTTGGAGTAGTAGTGCAAAAAGCTTCATTAAAAGTATAACACGTCGCCTTATTGCCTCCACTTGTGCCAGGAGGGCTGGTTCGTTTCGCCCAGAGAATCGGAATTGCGATTCAACGGGGAAATGCCGCTAGCCTTCTTGCCACCATTCACACCCCTAAGGGATAAAACGGGGGATTGGAAGTTCGTGTTTTATATATTTCACGAGGTCAAAGCCGCAGGTTCAGCTAGTATTTGGATATATTTCAAATGACATAACAATTTTCAAGTAAATATAGAACTCCATAATCTTTTAGGATTTACATAATCTGAGATATACCTATCACATAGCTTTATATTGAACCCGATAATGTGTTATCATTTCTGAATACATTTAAACATACTAACATATATTGAATTTGTACAACTTATGCAAAATCAATATATTTCCAAGGTTTAATTTAATGTATGTCTTCTGTAAACGATTTTCATGTCTATGATAGTCAGCAATGGAATAAAATCCACTAACAAATCGTCAGTTTCTTATAATCGAATCGAAATGTGATCTGTACTAACACAATGATCCAGTCGCGGTTGCGTGGTTACCGTTAGATTTAAATTAGTGGAAATATATCACTTTTTTGCCGTCACGTCCGTCACGCCTATTTGCCGTCCGACCTATGCCATAAAAAATGCCGTCTTGGGCCCGTAATACCATCACTGTGAAATATTTATTGATACAGAAATTTTGTAGATGGCCTTAGCTTTCGGTGTGACCCAGAGATGGTGGAGCGGGAAAGAGCCGATCCCGCTGGACTCCGTCAGTTCTCCCTTAGCTCGGGGCTTAAAAGATAGGGCGTGACCCTGGGGTCATGGATACATGAGGTGGGATCCTCCCGTGTTCTGTTTCGGACGACGGAGTTGTCGGGGATGTCGAGATTACCTTACCTAAGGAGAGCTCCACGGAGCACATCAAAGGGAGCCCACATGCGTTATATCGCAAAGATCTCGTAGCCTGCATTACAACCAATCCAAGGCTATGCGTAGACAATTCGCTAATTGGATTTTTTTTGAAATGTATATATTCTGGGTTCAAAATCTTGCCACCGCGATTCAAAAACGAACATTATTTGATCTGCGCCATCTACTGGTACAAATTGCGTACTTATAAGCTAATGTTGATAACTTACCCATCAACGCCAACGAAGGTCTCCTTAGCCGTCACACCATTGAAATGAACTCTGTTTTCAATTTCACCATCAATTAACACATCAGTCATTACGAAATTAATAATCTCCCTATTTAGATGCCGCCTCAAGTACTTTATTTCACTCAAAACTCGCTTGTCTATGAAACTGTCGTTACTCACTTCGTGTCTATGCCTTAATTTCAAATCACTTTGTCTTTGGCTAGAGTTCGAATGTTCTAAATTCAAATCGCTGTCAATGTCACAGTTTATCGAACCTAGTAGCAGGAGGAGGAGGGCCGGCGACCGGAGCATTTTCTTCCACGCTATCGGTGACTTTTTCTTCGCTTTTGGTGATTTTAACTCCATCGCTGATCTGAAAATAAATTTTACTATAAATGATAATGTATTAACTATATTTCTCATATTAGAAGATAGGATAATACCATCACTGTTTATAGACTGACCTCGTTTGAAATTTTAATCATTTCTGACACAAACAATGCTTTGATATGCTGTTCCTTGTGTCTGAAATTACGGTATTGTTCAATGTTTCCTCATTGCACACATTGGGACCTTAGCTACTCTGGACCGGACTGAAGTTAGCCACAGGACCTTTAGTTTTTGGAAACAGCGTGGGTTATGCAGCCGATAACCTTAGCTAAGAAATTTATATGAAATTAATGTAATTTAAATATTCTATTATCGTTTATGATTGCCTCTAGTGGGCTTATTATATCACAGACCTCGAAGATTCGAGAATCAAAATGATTGGACTAGGATCTTTAAAAAAAATTGTGAGTTTTCTGTCGAGAAATTCGCGTCAGTTTAGAGTCCTAATGGATCATGAAAGCGAGGGAATATAGAGTGCCCATAAGTTTACTTATTCTTCAGCACTTTGATAATATATTCTGTCGGAATCGGTCAGGAGGACGTCATCACCACTAGACTTCCTCAATAAACGACGTAATACGTAAAAGGAGAGGCGTACCGTAATATGACTGTGCAGAATGCAGTCACCCAAAATAAGTGATTCACGAGTTATGATATCATAAACAGACCCACACGATTTCGATCTAATGATGTCGTTTGACCGATTTCGACCACGGCAATCTCAAGGAAGATCAGTCACTATAGGACATACTATAGTGCTCAAGGCTATTCCCTTACTCTGATAATACGATGGAACGGCAAACCCAACACGACCGGAAAGAGTTCAGGCGCGTAACCAACGGATTTACGGGATTTTCCGCGGCACCGGAGTATACCCACTCCCAACTGTCAATACTCCGGGATGTTGCTGAGAAGTTTTCACCAGAAAAACTCAATAACTTTTTATCGGTCCGACTGGGAGTTTCATTGCATTAATTGCTATTTAAATTCGACATACAGTTTTATACCCCTGTACAAGATAGCTTGATCTTTTTGACAGATGTAAATTTTTCTAATCGACATAACTTTGCAATGACGAATATATTATTTTCTTAATTTAATGTTTTTAAAATTGTAAAAATATAAAAAAGAAAAAATATATATAAAACAAAAGTTCCTAAAGATTCAAGCGTAATCCAAAAATTTTATGAATTTTCTATTATATATTACTGCTTCAAAGTAAAATTTAAATAGAAACACTGAAAGTATCGTCGGACGGTAGGGACGCGAATAACAGGTAGTAACTGTTACAAATATCGATTACAAAAATCCTGATTAAAGATCATTGTTAAGTTATTGTTACGAACGGGGTTCCTTTTGGTTGGGGTCTTTAGCTGGTATAACTATTTAAAAAAAAAATAATTCTAATTTGAATTACGCATACCGTCGTTGCATCGACCATTATATAAATGTTATATTTTCTGTTTCTCATCACTGGCCCGTCTGTCAAAGAGATCAAGCTAACTTGAACGTACAGTGATTTTGAGGACGCGCATTCATATTTAAGAAACGTCACGCTACAAAATAATCATTATCATTAATTGTATAATAATTAATGTGTACGTACTTAATTATAATTCAATTCTCAATTAACTATGTTGTTCATATATTTAATTGATACTTATTTTTAGTGGTGATTGTCGACATCGTCGCAGTGATGAGAAACGAAATGAAAATTTAATTTACCTGTTTTTACTCGTAAGTGAATTATCTTTTTATTTGACGTTTTGATTCTGGATTCACAACACTTTACATAAGATACGTTTTGTAATCACCTAGGCGATATTTCTAATGTATTTTAATTATATCAACTTTTGGGGAGAGGACTGATTATCCGTAACTCAAGTTATTTAATCAGCCTAGCTAGGATAGCCAGTACTTGACCTGTGTTTCGTTTGATGACCATATTGTTATACATTAAGTCTTTGGCACAGTTCAACCATGTAATTGAATTTTAAAGATGTTTTTTGTGTGAAATAAATATTATTATAGATGACACTTTTTAGCACGTGTAAAGCTACCGCCGAGTCAGTAGATCCTACCGAGAAACTAGCAAGAAACTGAGTAGTAATCCTTGTCTATTTTAATTACAGAATTTGTGTCATTTAAATACAGTTAAATCGATACATCTTCTGCTTGGAAATCAACAAGTACTAACTCCACGCTTTTTGTCGCGAATATAATCTTGTATTGAGTGATGTGCCTTATTTATCAATCGTTTTTTGACATGAGATTCAAGTTTACGGTACTTACGTGCGGCGGTCGCATTGACACGTAAGCACCAAATTTGCTAGTGAGCAAAGTTAAAAATAAACTGTGATATATTCTTATAGAAAGGAATTACGCGTCACAGGGAAAGAAGGACGTATTAGCTTTGGGAAGTCGTTGCTTAAAATCGACAATGCGTACACCGGTCCTATTTTTCCTAAATTTACTACACGAATTATAATCCTATATATTTAAAACCATTTGATATAGGTATAGTATACATTGGTATTACTCGGTGGTAGGGCTCTGTGCAAGCCCGTCTGGGAGGTACCACTCACTCATCAAATATTCTACCGCCAAATAAAAGTACTCTCTATTATTAAGAGTATTTAAAACGGGATATTTGCCATGTTTCTTATTTTCATTTGGTGGAGCTCGATATTTCGACATTATCTACGAATGTCTTGTTCACGAGAACGTGGTAAATATCCCGTTTTAAATACTGTTAGTAATAAAAATCATCATCATCCTCCTGCCCTTATCCCAATTTTACTTGGGGTCGGCGCAGCATGTCTTCTTCTTCCATACTTCTCTGTCGGACGTCATCTCACGAGTAAAATTCTTTCTAACCATATCGTCTTTCACACAATCCAATCCTGTTAGTAATAAAAATAACCATGTTAATTTAAAATCTTACATAGTACTCTGTATTGTTGTGTTCCCGTTAGAAGGGTAAGTGAGCCAGTGTAATCACAGGCACAAGGGACACAACATCTTAGTTCCCAAGGTTGGTGGCACATAGGTGATGTAAGCAAAGGTATTTCTTACAGCGCCTTTGTCTATGGGCGGTGGTGACCACTTACCATCAGGTGGCCCATATGCTAGTCCGCCAAGCAATGCCATAAAAAAAACATTATTATTGATTAATATGTTTATTTATGTATACTTAACGACTTATATCAATTTTAATTTTTCGCGATTTGGTTATATATGTACGTCGCCAATAATAATTAATATATATATATATATATTAGACTATTAACTCGTCCTCCACCAGAATCTATCGCATACGAAATACATTTTTATAAAAATGAAAAACATGCTAAAAATAATGCAATTCCTATCAGCTAGCAAATATTTTTACTCTTAATTTTCGATTAGATAAAGCGTGTCAAAACTTTAGCCTAGTTATTGTGATAAATAATACGAGCTATTCCGTAACTCACTTCGTATATCACTGTCGGAAACCGACTTATGATATGATGTTTTGATGCGCGTGTTATACCTCTCTGTAAACTAGCCACCGTTCCCGACTTCGCACGGGTCTAAATACAACTTTTAGTTTGAAAACATAAAAAGACAAATTATTGTGTTGTCCGATTCGGAAAGTTAAAGTTCTCATCTTTTCTGTTCTATAATATGCATGTATTATACATGTAAACATTCCTCTTGAATCGCTCTGTTTATTGACGAAAACCGCATTAAAATGCGTTGCGTAGTTTAAAAGATCCAAGCGTACAGCGGGAAGCGACTTTGTTTTATACTACGTACAGTTAGGTATGTGGGCATTCTGGAAAATGGGCTAACTGTTGGGATGTGGTCGTAGACGTTGGCGTTGTAAGATATATTAACCATTCCTTACATGGCCAATGCGCCACCAACCTTGGAAGCTAAGATGTTGTCCCCTGTAACTTTGGTTACACTGGGTCACTCACGAAGCAAACGTAGCTGAGTTTATGTTATTGTTTACAATCTATACTAATAATATAAATGCGAAAGTAACTGTCTGTCTGTTACGCGTTTGCTACACGACTGAACCGAATTTGATGAAATTTGACACGAAGTAAGCTTGATCCCTCATAAAAAAAATCAAAATATACTTTATTCAAGTAGACTTTTACAAGCACCTTTGAATCATCATTTTACAAACTACATTAAGTTAACCTACCGCCGGAATGTAGATTCTGCCGAGAAGAACCGGCAAGGAAGAACATAGGCTTTTATATCTAAATCCGAGAGAAATGCTAAGAAATGGTTAATATTTCTTACATCGCCAATTTCTACGGGTGATGGTGACCCCTCACCATCAGATGACTCATTAGCATGTCGACCATATTTTATAAAAAAGAAACATACGTCGCAGGTTCAAATCCAGACAAGTACCACAAACTTAATTTGTATTTATAACGCATAGCACTGAATAGCGTTTTCAATCGATGGTCAACAGGTTTTACTAACGTGCCGTTATCTACTCGTGACGTCTAAGTTAACGCGGTTTACTGAATCTATTAATTATATAGTTTGTTCCGGCTTCGCTTGACAATTTCGTGTTGGAATCTTTAAGTTTTAGTCGACATTGCGTTGCGGTATCGCTTTCCGATGTGATCCTTCGTTTATTTTGTTTTAAATAACATTGAGGATATTGAAGTGATTTTTTTTACATTAAGGTCCTGTAAATTTCTCACTGCTGGGCTAAGGCCTTCTCTTCCTTTTGAGAAGAAGGTTTGGAGCATATTCCACCACGCTGCTCCAATGCGGGTAGAATACACATGTGTCAGAATTTCGTTGAAATTAGACAAATGCAGGTTTCCTCACGATGTTTTTCCTTCACCGCCGAGCACGAGATGAATTATAAACACAAATTAAGCACATGAAAATTCAATGGTGCCGGAGCAGGATATTATATTTATATAATTGTATTTAACTAACATAACTTTTTTATTTTAAATTTTGGAAAAAGTACTGAGTTTCTTGTCGGTTCTCGGTCGAATCTATATTCTTAATCGGTGACAGCTTTACTTGATATAGTTCTGTAAGATGACGATTCAAAAGTTGTAAAAGCTTACTTGAATAAAGTATATTTCGATTTTGCTATGAATTCATATAGTTGACAAATTTTGAACAATTGTGACTGAAATTCAGGATTGATTTTATTAGGATAAAATAATAATAATAAGATGACAAGTTAAAGTTCTCTTTAAGGTGAAGTTTTTCTAGAAGATCGTGAGCGCGTCCACCAAACATTACCTTTAACCGAATATCTCATAATAGTTTAAATGTTTTTATGGCACAGAAAAATATTGACTACGATTCTCGAGGTTTGGCTGCGATACGATTTTTTTTCGCACTCAATACACGATTGAAGGAACTTTGTACGATAGAAAAGAATCATCAGATGTTCAGACTTTGATCGCTTTAGAACTCATTTTTCATTGTTTCCGAATAAGAATAGATCATTGAAAAATATATCGTCGTGCTTAATATGCATTACACGAAGTATCTCAGGAATCAGTTTTGCTTATTTACTAAAACAACAAAGAAAACGATACCAAAAAAATTTAAAATGAGATCTCATCGAGCTTCCAGAAGTTTCCAAGTCGAAGGCCGAGCCTTTCGACGACCTTGCCTAAAAGTATCGTTAAAAAAGTCTATTGACCGAGCCTTTACCTGAGCTTAAAGAAAACCTATCTAAAATTAGTAAGAGTTCAGTCGATCAACAGCGTTCATGCGTAATTTCGAGAATGGTAAATTAATTTATTAAAAATTTAAAAATTTAACTTTGTGGTAGGTGTGCTAGCCCTCATGGTACCACCAAATTATCACACATTCTACCGCTATACAGAAATATGTACTTGGTAGTGTGGCGCTAGTTTTAAATGTAACTGAATCAGATACATACAGATGGTCAATTTGTCGATTTTATATCTATGTAATTTTATTTTTTAATCACTTTAGCCCGTCGTCGTAAAAATAGTACTTGAAATTGACGCGGCGTCAGTCATATTTACTAGTGATCCGCCCCGGCTAGTCACGGCAATTTTGTGCATTTTATTTGTCTCACAATCGTGGTTCCCCACGTGAAGTTACAAGGGCACTTGATGCGTCCTAATGATAAAAAATGATCATATTAAGTTTTTTTTTTAAGGTTAGAAGCTGCGATTTCACCAGCTTTGAATTTATACTATTGACGTGACTAAAGTGAATAATTTAAGGTGATTATAAAAATAATTAATTCGATAAAACTGTTATTATACGATAGATACGGCCGTTATCAACACTTTAATATCATTGGATTACTGTTTATTTGGGCTTTGTGTAAGCCTTTCTGCATGCGCCAACCTTTCATCAAACATTCTACAGCCAAACGACAATGCTTATTATTTATGTGTTCCGGTTTGTAAGGTGATTTTGTTAATGGTAATAAACATACGGGACATATTATCTTGGTTCCAACGTTGGTGGCACATTGGCGATGTAAGGAATGGTACAAATTTCTTGCAGCACCAATGTCTTTAAAGAAAAAAATTGTTCACGAATATGTACAATTATGTAAAACAGTTCAGTTGCCAACGAACAATCCAAAAGTATCGATCACTTTTAGAGAGTCCCTGAGAGTTAACATATATAATGACTGACATTTGACAGTTGCTGGTAGTGTACGTGTGTAGTACGCGAATTTGTCCATGTGTGCGTTGGCGTGAGTGTTTGTAAATATTAGTCTATTTTCGGTTTCATAGCGTTAAGAGCTACGTATGTCGTTTATTTTCGCACACTTTCTCAGTTAATGTAGGTATGTAATGGTGTCCTCTTGACCGATTTCGTCTACCATCGCCAATGATAAGTACGACTAAGACACGTTTTAGAGCAAGTGTGTGCGTAAACCCAGGTCTCTTTTACTTTGCTCTTACAATTCGATGAGACGGCAAATAGCACGACAGGAAATATCCAGGCTCAACAACGACAGCTTTACTTGCTTCCCATAGCACGGAATCGTACAATTCCAACTTCAGGACTCCGGGTTGATACTGAGAATTTTTCGATAGAAAAATCCAATCCAATAACTACTGCCCTGACCTCAGGAATGAAGCTAGAATTTTGGAATCTATGGTCTTTATATAGCCACTGGAACAACGAGGTAGTTCGTACTATAGAAAAGCTATATGGTCCAATAAAGGTCGACCTTCAAATGAATTCCACAAACAAATCGAAATAGACCACAGATTATTAATTTCCCGGTAAAGTTGTTGCTAGTACCGAATACCGGGAACGCGTAGACTTTCAACAACATGACGAATTTTCCTCGTTTCCTTATAAATCTATTTCAGTTCAAATCTCAATTACAATGAATTGACGTAATTGTTGATTAATGAAGATATTGCGGTTTTGAAATTTCCTCTATATGTGTGCGTGCGCGCCAGCTTGCTCGTGTGCGTTTAATTGCGCTTGTTACAACCCGGTACCGATAGATGGCGCTGATTCAATATGTCACATTTCTGAATCGCGCTGGCTAGATATTCGTTTGCTTTAAATGAAGCACCCTGAGGAAAAGCAGTCTCCGAGCCCTTTGTGGGCTTCCAACCTGTGTGGAGAACTATCGATAGTCAGATTATCGATAGTTGACCTCGAAAACTATTCAGATTAATATATGATATATTGATTGATATCGATATATCGATAATATCGCTAACACCTTAACTATCGATAGTGGACTATCGATTGTCTATCGATAGTGGACTATCGATATGCAACACTACTTCCAGTCTAACACCTTTTGTCAACCATCCTTTGCGTAGTGCAGCTCGTCTAGCCAGTGACCGAAAAAAACAACGATTGCGCACCCCACCGATAGCCCTCGCCCAATAGACTGCGCCCTAAGCCGAAGTGGCCTGAGACACATCTTCACGAATTGAGGATGGACGTCACTATTAGAGCTGTCTTTATAAACACAATGTCATAAGGGAAATAATTATGAATTGGGTCTCACATAATGTTTAATTATTGGGTCTTAAAGAATGTTCCGTAGCTGTATAGTTTTAAAAAAAAAAGATTGACATCTCTCACTTGCTTCTGGAACGTTCTCGAATGTATTAACATACGGATTAAAAAATCTTTTCTCATCTTTTTGGTGTTTGCATTTCCGACATTAATCTATCAGTCACTCGGAGCCAGAGATGGCTCAAATTTCAAGTCAATTCTTACTAACATTTGCGCCCTGGTAATATATAAAGTAGCATGATTTAACTTCCTCCGGGGGATTAAATCGGAATATTAGTCAGAGTCGGATTTAAAGGTCTGGATGCCCTAGGAGTGGAGGCCCTAGAGCAACAGAGGCGTGGAGACCTTAATAATTATATTACGAATTAATTAGAATATTTTAATTTCAATATCAGTGTCGGTAACTCTTAAATCAGTAATTATTGACATTAATATAATTTGTCCATATCTAGACATCTGTCAACTCGTCGGAATCTCTCGTGTGGAATTAAAAATAAAATCCGGCCCTGATATTAGTAACTCCTCACAGTTACTAAAAACATTGCTAAAAAAAACTATACAAACCTTTGATTAATTCTAAATTACTAAACAGCTCTATGTTAACCACTTGATAATACACATCCCGTCAAAATAACTTGCAAAACTTTGTAACGAAATCCCAAACGCCTTTGTCAAAGATCGCAATTAAAAAAAAAAACAATAAGATATTAAAAAAAAAAAATTGTCACGTCGTTTTTATTTAAAAACAGAATACTTAATTATCCTTTACCTAATTTCGAACAATACATGAAGCAATGTACGGTTAATATTTATTTATACGGACGCCATTACGAAATATGACTTTTAATCAAATTACACGGACATAGAACACTGATGTGTTTGGAAGCGCCACGTCTTCGTTATAAATTAAAAAATATATACGACATATATTTAGCATTTAAAACATTTTTTACACTGTGTATAAGTCTAGTCACGCACTTCATATTAAAATAATTTCTGCGATAGTATCTCAGACAGAGTTTTAACTCATGATCGTAGTCCTCTCTCCCACACGCGGATGAAACGCAAGTGGAAATATTTATATTTAATTCATTACATTCCAGAGTAGATAGACAAGCAAATGGGACAGCTGATGGTAAGTGGTCACCACCGCCCTTACACATTGGCACTGTAAGAAATATTAACCACTAACTTTGACTAACAATGTCCCTTATGGCTGTATCTCTCTTTTACCGGAACATCTGATGTGTGGAGGTAGCCTATAGCCACAAAGCCCTACCACCAAGTAAAGTATTTAAATATAACATAATATATCGCCAATTAAACTAGTACATATGTTAAGTCAAGTTACTTAAGCTAAATTGTGAGTTAATTTAACGTATATTTACATACAAACACAGCCCGAATATAAATAAACTGTCACATATATACGCGTGGAATAATTTATGACATAGTTTTTTTTTTTTTACAAATCCGAGTATTCTCTTTGTATGACTACGTTACTAATGAAACAAGAACTACAATCAATTGAACTATTCGTTTAAAAATATGCCGAATGAAAAATATAGTAATAAGCTATATTATTGTAAAGTTTCATTAAAATAGTAACAGACATCCGTACATACAAACTTTCGCCTTTATAATATTAGTAAGGATACATAAGTAGATTGGCGGCAAAATGAATTACACATGGATTACATGATCTTGATCCTTGAACCAAGCAGATAAAATCTATCAATCAGTCAAGTCCAATTTGAGGAACTTTTAGATTTTATATATGACACATAACATGGACTTACACTGTGCGAAGTGTTGGAAATTCGACGGCAATTTTTTTTTTTCTTGATAAATAAAGTCTTGTCAAAAAAAATGAATCATTAATGCCTTTGCCTATACAGTTGGTTTTTTTTTTAATCTGTGAGATCTACTGAACGTTTCGGCATGAGACTATGAACAATCGACGCGGAATCGTCCGTAGATCTGCCAAACAGTAATACTGTTATTATGTTCGACTTTGAAGGGTGAGGAGACTTAAGTGTGTCATAACATCTCAGTTCCCAAGGTTAGTATCGTTATAGGCCACTCCTTTGGTATCAAACCCACTCCTTATTTAAAGCACAGAGAAGCGGATCACAGCTAGAGAATTATGAAATCATGTTAACAATATTAAAATGAGATATAAACAATCTGATAAACTTAACGTGAGGAGTTACAAGCGACTTTGGTTATGTTTTTTGAAATAGTTATTTACGTTAGGACATTTTGTATATTATAAAATCTCTCGATCCTTATTAGGAGATAGATGACTATGTGACGTATAGATAGACATCTAATTCTAAACAAATTACCCAATTTTAATGATTCTCTAGAAATATCCGAACTTTTTACAATCCAGATGTCGATCTTCAAATTTTTTTGGCAATAAATAAATCAATTAACAATTTAATTGACAATTTGAAAATAACATTTATTTTATTGAAAAAGGGAGAAGTTGACCCAGCTGGTGGAGATTTCGGGTCTGCTGTGCTTCTTTAAGAATTCACTTCAAAGGCAAACGAGCTAAAGGCCTGATTTGACGACCTCCTTGGTCAAATAGTGTGTACACCGGTTTTCATGGGTACGTCTCTCCGAGGTCCCGGGTTCGATTCCCGGCCGAGTCGATGTAGAAAAAGTTCATTAATTTTCTATGTCCTCTTAGGTCTGGGTGTTTGTGGTACCGTCGTTACTTCTGATTTTCCATAACACAAGTGCTTTAGCTACTTACATTGGGATCAGAGCAATGTATGTGATGTCCAATATTTATAAAAAAAAAGATGGCAAGGAACTGTCGTAGGAATTTGCAACAAAGGCTTACAGATGCGTTGCGGCCTTTAATTGAGGATTAGTCTACTTTTCTTAAAGCTGGTTCGAGCTGTTGTGTTAGGCAGAAAATGTCTTAAGAATTGTGGATTGCCATACATCGAAGTGTGAATCGAATTTCGTACTCTTATATCAATCCTGAAATGTCACAACCGCCGTAAGGTGATATGCTATTTTGACGTCTGTAAGCTTTAAATGAAATGATTGTTTTCGCGTCATCTTTGTTTGACATTTGACGGTCATTTTTGTGCTCATTTTCGTGTTTGTTCTTCTATTTTTAAATGATAAACCAATATCATATAACTAAAGTCACTCAAGAGTATTTTTTACAGATTTTGCTTTTCCTCTTCATGAATTGTTGAAGTAATACTTCTTAAACGACGATTCGTTAATAGATACGTGGACGAGGATGACAGCAAAATTTAAAGAACGCGTCATGTATAGCATTCTCCGTTACCGTTACAAGAGAAAGAAGTAAGATATATAAGTAACATATAAGTCTCTTTTCATTCTCCTACGGAATGAAAAGAGACCTATATATTCTGACGCTACAGCAGTTGACCGAAAGAGAGCAAGTTATACAAGGTGATTGAATAAGAAAGTATGGCGTATGCGCGTTTTAGATGTACGTCTCAGATCATCATCATCATCATCAGCCCACATTTGTCTACTGCTGGACATAGGCCTCTCTAAATGCACGCCACTGTGGTCTTTCTTCGGCAACTCGCATCCAGTTCCGGCCAGCCGTCTTGCGCAAATCGTCACTCAGATGCTACATATAAACAGTTGAAATATAGCATAATATTTATATATATATATTCTGCCGCCAAGCAGCAAAACTTGGTATTATGTTCCGGTTTGAAGGGTGAGTGAGCCAGTGTAACTACAGACACAAAGGACATAACATCTTAGTCCCCAAGGTTGATGGCGCATTGGCGAAGTAAGGGATGGTTAATATCTCTAACGGCGCCAATGTCTATAGGCGGTGGTGACCACTTAACATCAGGTGGCCCATTTAGCGGTCCGCCTACCTATTAACCTATCACATAAAAAAAATGGAGTTATTACAATAATATTCATTATTATTTGGGACGTTTAGCTTCTGTCACGTGTACGGTGCTGTACGCGCGATTTTTATTACAATTCTCTCGTGTAAATCGAATCGTGACCTTGGATATCTAAATCAGGATCGGTATTAGTAAATTAGATTAATCACGGTAAAGTAAAAAGCGTTGCAAGTCGACGCTGATAGTCGATTGATTAGTATTAGTCATGACTTGACACGTTTAGCAGATTTCAATTTGCAAACGCATTAACTACATTCTCGGCTGGCGGCAAGCGTAAATGCATTTCCTCCTCGTTAAAAAAAAAATGTTCAATATTATGATGTATCTTGATGATCCGTGGAAAATGTTTGAGAATGATTTCTATCGTATAACATGTACCTCCGCTTCCCAAAGTCAGTAAATTCTTAATGGCAACTATTTAACTTGGTGTTAGGGCTTTGTGCAAGTCCGTCTGGGTTGGTACCACCCACTCAGATATTTTACCGCCAAACAACATTACTCAGTATTGTTGTGTTCCAGTTTGAAGGGCGTGTGAACCAGTGTAAGGCACAAAGGACATAACATCTTAGTTCCCAAGGTAGGTGGTGCAATGGCTAAGAAATGGTTAATGTTTCTTATAGCACCATTGCCTATGGCCGGTGGTGACCACTTACCATCAGCTGGTCCGTTTACTCGTCCGTCCACGGATATCATAAAAAAAACTGTTCGGTAAAACCCCCAACTTCTCTTACCCCGTCAAGTCACTCCAATGTGGCCAACTCAGACTGATGCCGAGGACGATAAGAATTACTAACATAAATTAAACACATGAAAAACATGTGTTCTAAGTACGGCCATATTGGTTCTCATTAAGATTAAGAGCTTATTCTACCACGATGCTTCAGAGCGAGCTGGTGGATACATGAGGCAGAATTGTATCCGATACCAGATGGCTCAAGATCAGTCGTCGCCTACTAAATCAAATCAAATCAAATCAATTTTTTTTAGTTAACTTCACAACGAAGCATTTTCGAATCGTCGATATTAAAATACTACCACCGTTTCGGAAAGCAGCCTCCAGCGAGAAGAAACGGCAAGAAACTCGCATAGTTGCTCTTTTCAAATAAACAGATTTACAATGCTATTTTTTTACAATAATCAGTGTCCTGTGATGGAACCCGAGCTTAAATCCAGGCGTTTTTTTTCTAAAAACCACTCTTTTAATGAATAATAAGATTTATTTATTAATTTAGTCTTAATAAACTTTTTAAATTTCGTAAATGGTAAATTGGTTACATTTCCCGGTATCTTATAGAATGCGTATACCATTGCCCAAAAACGTTCTCTGTACCGTATGCAAACGGAAAGTAGGGGTTACAAGTTTATTCCTATTCCTTGTATTAATAGTACTATAAAATGCAACTGTCTAATTCTCATATCGGTTTTAATAAACCACAACAAGAGTTATTCATCACCATTTTCCTCGTGGTTTTCAAATAAACCAACAATTACCGCAATTAAAGTCACGATAAATTTATTACGTATGGTAATCATACTTAGGTTCATGTGAAGTGACGTCAGTGAAATGTTTATTTATTTTAAAACTTAGCTTTATGCCGGTTCTTCTCGGTAGAATCCCCATTCAGTTACGGCAGTGGGTGATTGGTAAAGTAAATTTTAATTTTGACTGATCATATTATTACAGTGTATCCAAAAGAATAGATATCAGCCAGAAGACGTTATATGCTGTGGTGGAAGATGTTAGATGGCGTTCTCTTGACTGATTTCGTCATTTCCAAGGAAGACTAGCCAATTACGCGTGACGTAATTAGTGCATAAATGTGTGCACAATTTTTGTATCATATGCGGACGGGTAAACGGGCCACCTGACCATAAGTGGTCACCACCGTCCATCGATACTGGCGCTGTAAGAAATATTTCCCTTGTCTTAAGTCGTCAATGCAATTACTAAAAATATATTCTTAGTGAGCGTCTACTTAGCAAAAGGAGTTAGTATGTTATGGTAAATTTTAACACTACTGTTTATGAATATCTGGTGGTGGACGCATCCTTGCACAAAATCCTACTACCAATATTTATGTTTACATGAAATATTATTATAATAAAATATACTTATTACAAAATCATATTAAAATTCAAGATTCAAATCATTCGTCAAATAAAATTTATAAAATCGATTATATAATATTCTATTCTATTTGTGTTCCATACTCTGTGACCTCTGGCCTCGCACACCTCTCTCGTGAAGAGGCGTGACACGGACACGCGGTCAAGTGCATAGATAATAAAATAATCGTCGCTTTCGCGCGCTAATTAATTTTGACATTTGTTTTTTTTCTTTCTTGTCAATGAATCCAGCAAGCACTGTGATTGCCAGATGAAAAAATGCATTTTAAGATGAGATTCTAAATTTATAAATATATTCATTTAAATATATTATATATATTTTTGTAAAAAGTTCATATGTGTTTTTTTAAGGAAGTGCACGCACTTTTTGGTACCAACAGATGTTCTACCGCCAAACAGCAATTCTCAGTATTGTGTTCCGGTTTGAAGGGTGAGTGTGTCAGTGTAACTGATGCAGATAGATAACATAACAGTCTCCAAGGTTGGTGACGTATACATAAGGAACAATTTATATTTCTTACAGTACCAAAGTGTATGGGTGGTGGTCACCACTTGTCATCAGGTGGACTATAAACAACTATTTACGTCAGCGAGTTTTGTTTATTCGTAGCTTATAGTAGTGCCTGTGTCTGTAGCGTTAAATTGCTTCATAAAAAAAATTACCAAATTCAGTTCAACGGATGAACCGTGTCAACGTGACAGACAGACAGACAGAGTTACTCTCGCATTTATAATATTAGTATTAAAAATATATTTCTAATATCGTAATCAACGAAAACCACCACGCTTTTTTATCATGTATGTTATATGTTTATCATGTATTTAATTAGTATTATGTAACCGTCGTTATCAATACGTTAAAACGTAAACATTAAATTTATTATTAGACAAACAACATCACCTTCATATATGTGTATATTGCTTATGTATATGTATATTGCAGCGTTGCAGGACTATCGATAATTTGACTATCAGGATGTCGATAGTACCGTTTTGATCGATACTATCGATAGAATTGCTCATGGGGAGCTATCGATACTATCGGTAGTATTGACACGTGACAATATCGATAGACCATCGATACTATCGCTAACACCTTAACTATCGGTAGTCTGGTCGATAGTGGACTATCGATATGCAACACTAGTATATTGCATATTTATGCAAAAAAATTGTAATTTAATTATCAACTTATCATTACATTAGCAGCCTGTAAATTTCCCACTGCTGGGCCAAGGCCTTCTCTCCCTTTGAGGAGAAGGTTTGGAGCATATTCCACCACGCTGCTCCAATGCGGATTGGTGGAATACACATGTAGCAGAATTTCGTTGAAATTAGACACATGCAGGTTTCCTCACGATGTTTTCCTTCGCCGCCGAGCACGAGATGAATAATAAACACAAATTAAGCACTATGTTATGTGCACCAATGAGAGATCTTAATTCATGTATCTTTTTTTAACGAGTTGATGTAGAAAAAGTTCATTGGTTTGCTTTGTTGTCTCGGTTCTGAGTGTTTGTGGTGCCGTCGTTACTTCTGATTTTCCACAACACAAGTGCTTTAGCTACTTACATTGGGATCAGTGTAATGTATGTGATGTTGTCCAATATTTATATATCTATTTTTATTACAACACTAATGCACTTAACTACTTATAATCAACTTTAATTTTACTTCCAAAATTCCGATAACAGTTCCGTCGACGTTCAAAACGCCCGTTTCTCGCAAATCCATAGTGAATATCATAGATTAATCAAGCTCTCGACCAATGATATCGCGTCAATTAATTCAGTTAATTAGACTTTCTTCCTTCTATGGTTGGAATGCTACACACGGAATATTTATCTCCACATATAAAACAAAGTCGCTTCCCGCTGTACGCTTGGATCTTTTAAACTACGCAACGCATTTTAATGCGGTTTTCGTCAATAAACAGAGCGATTCAAGAGGAATGTTTATATGTATAATACATTCATATTGTAGTACAAAAAATACGGGAGTTATAACTTTGCTAGCCGTAAAAAAAATCAAGTATTTTTCTTTTAACGTTTGTTATCCAATCTTAAAAGTTGTATACATATATTGTACCCGTGTGATGCCGGGACGGGAAATTAGTATAAATACATATAACATACTAGCTGAACCTGCGGTTTTGCCCGCGCGAAATTTATAAAACGCAAACTTAGGGGGTAGAGTTTCGTAAAAACGGAATCCGTTCTTAGCCGATGTCTACCCCCTATAAGGAACCAACCTGCCAAAGAAGTTTTTAGGTGCTATAGTTTCTGAGATTTCGTGATTAATCCAGTAAGTATAGCCGAGATGGCCCAGTGGATAGAACGCGTGCATCTTAACCGATGATTTCGGGTTTTGTTTATAATTCATCTCGTGCTCGGCGGTGAAGGAAAACATCGTGAGGAAACCTGCATGTGTCTAATTTCAACGAAATCCTGCCACATGTGTATTCCATCAACCCGCATTGGAGCAGCGTGGTGGAATATGCTCCATACCTTCTCCTCAACGGGAGAGGACGCCTTAGCCCAGCAGTGGGAAATTTACAGGCTGATTATGTTTATGTTATGTATGCAGAAAGTATTTCGCTTATATACCTATATATAATAAATGTTTGACGTAATGATAATTTTACTCAATACGGTATTCGATACGTTATCAATTTTGTAATAACATACGATTAGATTTCGCGCGTCTCAATAATATCGTCATAAATTAAACACAATGTCACGCTGTTTCTTCAATAGGCAGGCCGACTGCCAACTTGACTCGGTGGTTAGAAATACAATATCTATGTGTCAATAAGATGTATGTGTCGTTTGTGCTTGTTACACCGGCTCACTTTTAATACCGGAAACATGCATACGAAGTATTGATTTTTGGCGGTACAATAAAGACCTTTCAAGTATTTCGCTGTTTTATTAACGTTATATAAATGTTGAATGAGGAGAAAGAGAGAAGTCGGGACGGGGTACTAGTACCTAAATTCAATTTACCTTATATTGTATATAAGATGAACTCGCGCAAAATTTCTGAAAGTTTATAGCGCACTGTTATACCACTACTTAGTAAATGGTAACGCTGAGCCACTGGGCTGTAGCAGCAATGTCAGCAGTATAGGCAGGAGAGACAGTAGTAGGGCTCAGCATCAGTTTAGTCCTCTTCCAACTTACATCCGTGACGGCTGCCTAAAGATCATTCTATTTCTTACTTTAATTCTAAATCTTATTTTAATTCTAAATCTAATAAATATTAAATAAATGTTTAATTCTATTTCATTTCTTTTTTTAAAAACTGATTGAAGAGGGACGATATCGACACGACATACGACAGCACGAACCATCAACCCAACTTTACTTCGAGGGGTGTCATAAGAAAGAAGGCAGCCTATGTCCTGATCCGGGACTCGAACGATCGACGTACCAAGTTTCATGTAAATAGGTTCAGCAATTTAAGCTTTAAGAGGTAACAGTCACTTTCGCGTTTATAATATCAGTATAGATTTATTAAAAAAAAAAAAAATCGAACCCCGTATCGATAATGTTATCACAGTTTTAGTTCTGTTAATACTTTTATAATAAATAATGAAAATAAAAATAACCCCCCTTTAATGGGGCTGTATGGTTGTGATACACGGAGCAGGACATTCTTCGTTGTAGACACTTTTCATAAAGAACTTAAAAAAAATAAAAAAGTCTTCCGTTTTGTTTTCAAGAGAATCGGAATTGCAATTCAACGGGAAATAATTACTAGTATTTTTGTCATCATTCCAAAAAGTTACGCCTTGTACAGACAGTACAGTTATTTTTAATCTGTCAAAGATAATTTGTAGTCCGGACATATGATGGATTAAGTTTATGAGATTATTGATATTTAATATTAAGAACGCACGTGACGTCAACATAATTTAAAACGAGTGAATTTTTGAAACGCATATTTTTTTTTTAATGTTTTTTTTTTATGGTAAAGGTACACAGACGGACGATCAAATGGGCCACCTAATGGTAAGTAGTCACCACCGCCCATTGACAATGGCGCTGTAAGAAATACTATCCATTTCTTACATTTTGCCAAAGTCAAATTAATATATATTATATATATTCAATATAGCAGCAATACGCTTAGTTTTTAATTATCAATAATCAACGGCTCGGAATGAGGCTTTCAAGGAATCATCGCATACCAAAATTTGAACTTTGAGTACCATTAAAAATTTTACGAAAACTTAAAATGTATTTGAATTATTCATTTATTGATAACATCTAAAGATCGCCGATAAGCTACAAAACAAAACAGAAACAAAAATAAATTCGATTAATTAATAAGCAGAAAAAGATACGTAACTGTTTTCTCCTTTGCCTAATTATTTATTTAATTTAAATTAAAAAAAAAAAATGAAGTAAAATCTCATTCGAGTTTCATATTAAAATTGTAAATTTACACTCTTATAAAGCATGCAAGACGTAAGACGTAACATTGAACCTTTAAACGGGTTTTTAATTGTAAATAATAACTTTCCTGTATTTTTATATTGATACAATTATTACCACAGATAACTAAACATAGAATTGTATGAATATAAGCTGAGTTTAGACCAATTAAAATAAGTTTTTATTCCTTAAACTGTTTGCCATTCAAGTAAAAAAAAGTTACTATCTCGTTAAAAGGTAGGTACATGTGTGATGTACATTAATCTTTGATTTGTAACTTTGCTTGTACTTTGAAATAAATTTATAAATTTTTGGTTTATAAGACTTAAGCGTTATTATTTATAATTTTAGTACGGACTTTGATGTAATTTAGATTAAAAAAATATATTAATATTTTTATTATCTAGGTACATTTTACAATTGTATTAAAATGCGTTGTAATTAATTTAAATGTGTATTTGGATTTACACACAAGATAATTAATACTAATTATTCATAATTAATTCAATAGTAAAAATCTTAAATATGTTTTATTCTCATATTTACATAAATTTGTAAAACGTGATAATTAGCTGGGTAATTTTTAATGGTATTACAATTACACCAAAAATGGTATTAATTCGAATACGAGTGGACATATTTAAGTACCTGCCCTTTAACGCAACATTGAAAAAAATTTACAACTCACCTTACAAGAATTCAGCTTTCAAAGATCACTTATGCAACTTGCATTTTACACGAAATAAATCACCTTTAATCATTTCCGAATTATATATATTAATAAGAAACACTTCACTTTAAACAATATGATTGATTAAAACTATTTAAACGTTAGTAACACATGAGAATTTTTATTCGCAAAAGTTTTAAACACAATTTCGTAATTTTGGCGCGACGTTTCGCCGCGAAAATTTATACACCCTTACTCGACGGGCGCTCGGCCGATACTAACCTAACCTGAATGGCTGATGCCAGCGTGGTCAACGTTTCGTATGATCGAGATTAAAAAAAGACAGTGTAACTTTCGCCCGCGTCTTTTCTTACCTGTTTAAAGCAAGGTTTACACCACACAAGACATATTTCTATACACATGGGAACCAATTGGGATACAATTTATTTATCTAGGTACTTAAATTGTGTAAAAATATACCAATTAAATATTAGTTATTTTTTTAATGGATTTTATTTAAATTCTAGAATGTTCCGATTAAAAATGTTGTGCAAATCGTAATATAATATGCTCAACACTTTTTTTTTGTTATCTGTACACGGCTTAAAGAATGCGATTAAAAAAAGTGGTTCAATCTTTCATATGATAATTCATAGCAATGTTTGCAGAGAGAAATTATGATAGTAATTAATTAAACAACATAGAAGTAATTATTGTGAAAGGAAAATGCTGTAATAATTAATAATTAGCATTTAAATATGATAAGCAACGGCATTTTTATGTGGCTGAATGTATTTTTTGTTAACACATGATTTAAAAAAAAAGTTTGCTATTGGATAATGTAATTCTAGTCACTCTTTAATCGTATTACCAACTAGATTAAAAAAAAAACAGAAAGTTGTGGTTTTTTTGTTGTTATATACGTGTTCACCTTTATAATCTATTAAGATAAAAATGTACAATAAAATAAACTATCATACAATTACTTAAATAGATGTAGTAATATGTTATGTTGAATTATTTTATAATAAAAACGTTTTGTTCTTGTACAAATTGCAACAGAATTTTTTTTTTATATACTTTTTAATTTATCAACATGGAATTGTTACACAAACTTTTTTTTAAATGTTACAAATAATATACAGATGTCATAATTGGGTCATCTGATACTGATAGCTTTATTCGTATTAATTATATAATCTATATAAATAAACAAGAAGTTCCTTTACAATATACATAAAACTTATAAAATAATATCCAGCGCGGGTCCGAGAAGGTTTTAGTATTGAAGTATTAGCGCCGTTTGACAGATTCACTCGCTTTGACAATAGGCTATTTGACAATGCGATAAATAAGTGTCAATTGTTGTAATCAGTATACATTACGAGTTTAAAAATGGTTATTTATTAACGAAAGTTGAAAATAATAATTAATTTATTCAAAAATCCATAAATAAAAAATGCATTTTCTCAAACGTTTTTCACGTGACACAAAACGATCCTGGATGGTCGGGTTTATGATGACGTCACTTACTTGTTAACCTCGTTTGCCTACTGTATGTGGATTATATGTGCCGCAGATTACAATACAGGCAAGTGACGTCACCGACCCCGTTGCAGCGCCATATTGTCAAAGTTGCGTTTTCGCGCGCTATTTAATTATTTAATTTTTTATTTTTCACCAAATACTTACTAGAATTAAAAAACACGACTTTTACTGGGTTCCTTAACCTCTACTAAATAATATACAAACATAAAACCTTCAAGAAAAGAGCGTACTCTTTCCTGAAAGGCCGGCAACGCACCTGCAAGCCCCCCGGTGTTGCAGATGTCCATGGGCGGTGGTAGTCACTTTCCATCAGATAAAAAGAATAAAAAAAAAAAAAAACCAGTCAAATAGCCGCGAATTTAATTTAAGTATTATCACAGATGTTACAAGATATCTAAATGTGCGCGATAGACGCGGAAATGTACGGCATCTGTTGAATAATACATTTGCGTCCATATTTATCAGTATTATAAGCGAAACTTAGTTTATTTATAAGTTTGTTTTTCACACTTTACAAAGTCAATGATTATTTAACTTTACCGATTCATACATTCAAATCAATTGATTAAAATATTATAAAATACTAGATAAATATATACAAAGGACATGATGCCCCAATAGAGAACACTTGAATATTAACCGGAGAAGTTCAAGTCAAATAATATCTTGTGCATGAGTGCATGATGGGTTTATAATTTATCTGGTGCTCAACAGTGATACAGCCTGCACGTGTTAGACGAAATTCATCCACTAACCCGTATTGTAAGCCAAGTTTCCGACTCCGCAAAGTCAATAAATTATTATTGGGGCAATGTATCCGTTTCTGTAATAAAATTCCGCAGACATTTTTAACTTTGCCGTTTCATAAATTCAAATCATTTGTAAAAAATACATTGGTAAAGAAGGCATATTATTGGATACGAGATTATACAGATGTTAATAAAGCGTGGAGTTAATGCTTGTTGACTTCCAGGCAGGAGACATAACATACATATATAATTGTATTTAACTAACATGACTGTATTCTTAGATGTTGAAAGAGAGTAACTACTGAGTTTCTTGCCGGTTCTTCTCGGTATAATCTACGTTCCGGACCGGTAGTAGCTTTACTTAATATATCTTGTTAAATGACGATTCAAAAGTGCTTGTAAAGGCCTACTTAAATAAAGTATATTTTGATTTTGTAGCAGCGTGGTGAAATAAGCTGCAACTTCCTATAAGATAAGTTCTAGCAGTAATTTACCGACAAACAATGGCAGTTACCCAGTTACCCAGGGCAGTTGCCCCGGTTGCCCTTCCCTAAATCTGGCCCCGTGTAGTATAGCCATTTAAATACAATTAATTACTTAATTATACAATTTTAAATATACAATTAAAAACTACTTAAATATACAATTAATGATCTCCTTTAATCGTATCAAGTTAATTCAAGGTCAACGTAGATAATTTATCTTAGCACCTCGAATATTAATTAGACTCACCCTTTGAACCGGAACAGTGGAATACAAGTATGATCGAATTCTATGATACGAAAGTTTTCACTTGGTGGCAGGGCTTTGTGTGCGTACCACCAAGTCATCAGATATTCTACCGACCTTCTAAGAACTTCTAAGAAACTAGTGCATACGTCTTGTGCACCAAGAGTTCGCGCTTATTTAGCTTAAAAACTGATCATTGCGATTCAGAGAGGCAGATGGACAAGCAAAATGTTTCCTTTGGAGCTGAAGTTGAAGATTTTCTGTCCACCGACTCACACACCTTCAAGCCCACACAACAATAATACTACTGTTTGATGATAGAATGTATGGTGAGCGGGTGACCCAGACGGGCTTGCACGGAGCCCTACCACCAAGTTGAACTTATTACAACAGTTAACATATATGGAGGTTCGTTAATTAAATTAATAAATAAATTGTTACAATGATAACGCGCCCCGCACACTTGAGATAAAGAAAGATAGAGGTACAATAGAGCGAGGCGGACAGAGGTCAACGGCAAAATAGAGCCTCCTGCCGTTCTTCATCAAGACACTACAACAACAATTAAGAGCTAAGGCCTCCTCTTTCTTTGAGGAAAAGGTTAGGAGCATACTCTACCACGCTGCTCCAATGCGGTTTGGTGGATTCGCATGTGGCAAAATCTCGTTGAAATTAGACACATGCAGGTTTCCTCACGATGTTTTCCGTTATCGTCGAGCAAGAGATGAGTTATAAAAACAAATTAAACACATTGAAATTCAGTGGTGCTTGCCTGGGTTTGAACCCGCAATCATCGGTTAAGATGCACTCTTTATCAAGACACGTCAGTTAAATCAGTATCCATATTATATTGGTTATATACACACCAGCACACTGGGTACGAAGTTTCAACCCGATCGGTTACTGACAACTGTTTTAAGTTTAACTCAAACATACAAACAGTACAAGTTAAATAATCGCCTGTAAAATTAACACAATCCAGTTCTTTATCGGGGAACAGGATACAATTCCGAAATTTGCATTTATAATATACTAGTGCCCGGCCGCGGTTTCGCCCGCTTGTAATGACAGGTAGGAGTTAGGCGTCCTTTCTCTATTTGTGACCACGTTTACGTAAAGTTTCACGATAATCGGTTGAGTACAGTACGGAACCTTTTGGAACAAAATTCTTTTAGCCGGCGTTCAGTGGAGTGAACTGGCAGAAATCATTTAAAGAAAAAGGGTTATGCCCTCTCCACGTTTTTCCCTCTCGGTATATTCACAAGATAGTATAAAACAAAGTCTCTTGGCTCTGTTTGTCTGTCCCTGTGTATGCTTACATCTTTAGAACTACGCAACGGATTTTGATGCGTTTTTTTTTTTAAATAGATGGACTGATTCAAGAGGAAGGTTTATATGTACAATATTATGATCCTCTGCCCAAAGGTTGCCTGGAAGAGATCGCTGCTGAGCGATAAGGCCGCCTGTTGCACCTCATGCAACTTTTTGTTTCAATATTGTAATTTTTAGTTTTAAGTTTGGGTGCAATAAAGTATAAATAAATAAATAAATAAATAGTAGAGAAACACTGATAATTTTAGAGGTTTCTAATGTGATGTCGTAAATATACACATTTTTTGCGCTTACATTACAAACCCTACGAGATAGATAAAAATAATGTACTACAGTATTGTACACCTTAAAAAGGTTTACAAAAATGTCCGCAATGATATATCTATTTCTAAGTGATAGTCCACATTAACCATTTTTTATCCTTTACTTTTTACGAAATATAAATCGTGAATGGCGGCTAATGCCGTATTGCTTAAAATCACAGGATTAATATACTTATCCAATAAGTACCTTAAATATATTGTGCATTGAATATAAATCAATAAAGCCCTTTACAGCATGTAATTTAATTTAATATTTTCGAAGATATTACAGATTTAAAATGCACGGACATAGCGGTTTGTATTTTCTAATGACAAAAAAGTTGTTAACGCTGTATACAAATATATTCTGTAGTATATTTAGCATCAGTATTCTCAAATGCTGTTAATTGATTTCATTGAGTCTGTTATTTAATACATAATATATACTGGAAGTAACTTCGTTCCAACAGGGTGTCCCACGGCATCCCTCTTTTTTATCTCGTTATAACGCTTGATGGCTTTCCCTCACATAAAGTGGGGTACACCGGTGCCTAGAATGCCCAGTAGAACCGATGAATACCCAGTAAAAAACCAGCGGTACCCACTGCGTCATATCGGGGGCCCTTGCGGTCTAGTCCGAACTGTGTCGAATATAAACGAACGATTGCATGTCCATCAAAGAACAAAGATCTGGTTAAGATCAGCAAACGAATGAAGAAAGTTACTTTCGCATTTAAAGTATTAAGTTAGGACTAGCTGCTCCTCGCAGTTTCGTACCTGTTAAACGCTCATGAGCGTATAATAAAATTTACGACAATTATGTGATCTCTCTTCCACCATATGAATATTTTATTTATCAAACCTTATACTGAAGAGACATAGCTAACTATCCTGTAACTGCACAAGCTCCCTTTAAGTAGCAAGATGTACTAGATCCGGTCAAGCGTACAGACACTTACGACGACACGACACAAGGAACCATAAGCGAGCCTACGGCTGTGAACTTGACTTCGGTGTAGTTCGGTGCTAATTTCAGCGCGCTCTCGACAGAGTCGTGAAGGCATCGCTCGGGTCGAGATAGAACACTTACTGCAGAGCATTAGCCGAGTGAGGTCACGGAACTGTCCTACCGTTCCTCAAGTGCTGAAGTTATCATAATTCGTATTTTGATTACATTGTGTGAACCTAATTGTCTAATAATAAGTGTTATTTTTACGATTACCCACTGTACGGCCACACGATGAAAATTAATAACAATATATCTGATGTTTATCCGACATATACATAATCCGATACAAACAATCATGAACTGTAACGTCATGTAACCATGTTATGAACAGCCTATTTAATAATAATCGAAGTACTTCACTTAGAACTAGTCACTTCGGAGGCAAGATCAACACTGCCCCAATTTATTTATTTTTTTTCGGACTGTGTGTTGTTTTTGGCGCTATTGGCCTCTACAGCGTCACCGGGCGGAGTAGGCGAGCTAAACTACTCAAGCCTTGATGTTGACCACTCAGGCTCTGAATACGCTCGTCCTAAGGGTCCTGTGAGGCCGGACCTCGGCTTAGGACGCCGTCGTCGACGGGTCGATAAGAATAAGGGACCTCGACCCCGCCGGCGGGATCGGTGTGTGTTGTGTGTGTTGCCTATCGAGATAGAGTTGTCGGCAGTGAGTCTGTGAGTCTGTCGACGGGATCGTGTAGGACGTGCTTAGGACGCCTACGGATCGGATAGAACTGCCCCCATAGACCAATCACAATTCTTTTATATCTCGGTTGGCACAATATTGGACTTACTTAGAATAATTTTACACCCTCAATGATTGATTGTAATGAATGAGGAAACACTTTTTACAAACATGTTTTAATTGAAATCATAATGATCTATCATGTGCACGATGCTAACAACTCCACAAGAACTGGGCTATCGAATGCCATTTTTTTTTCAAATCCGATTATAATAGTTCCAGAATTAATTGCGTTCGAACAAACAAACAAACTCTTCAGTTTTATTATATTCATATGGATGTGTGGCAAGGGTTGTCAACACTAATGTTTTAAAAAATATTTCATATTTTGAAATTATGATTTTTAAATCTAATGTCCAATAGCCATGCACAAGGGATGGAACATCTTAGTTAAAGGTTAAGGTCGGCACGATTTAAGGAATGGTTGAATATTTTACGGCGCGAACTATGGACTGCGAACACTTACCATCAGATACTCCGCATAACATATAACATACGTCCGCCTATATAATTTGTCGACAATATATATATTGTTTATTCTGAATAAAACCGACTAATCATTGGAAATACAAAATGACAAAAAAACTACTGAGTTTCTTTCGCCGGTTCTTCTCAGGTCAAGTTTGGATAAATTATTTATTTGTATAAAATTTAAATTCGTATAATTTGACAATCGATGAATAAGCGTAACCTTTATTGAATAGAGCAATTTGATTTGACTTAGATAGAGTTGGCAACCCTATACCGGATAGTGTGTTCTGAGTAGAATTAATAAACATTACATTAATAATTCAGGGCAACGGTTTCTAAGTGAAATATTTAAGAGTTATCTGTCAGTGAGAACAATGGCAATTTGAAATGTTTTGTCGAATTATATAGCGCTGCAGATCTATTCTGTAACTCAGTTCGCACTCACAAGCTAGGGGCCGTTCATTTATTACGTAAGACTATTTTCGCTTGTTTTTGTCCCCTCCCTATTATAAGAAAAAGTAAGAATAGGCCGACCCCCCCCCCTGTTTAATATTTATTACGTAAGAATCTAAAGGAAAAAAACGAATACACGTTCGGTTTATTTTAATGTTTATGTTTCAAGGAATCATTTTTTTTAATTAATTAAATTTGCGCATTTTTTTGGTCTTACGTAAGAACTATCGAGACATTTTTACCCAAATCCATAGTGAATATCATAGATTAATCAAGCTCTCGACCAATGATATCGCGTCAATTCGCTGTCAAATGTTGTTTGTTCGGCTTTCCTCCTCTTATGGCTGGAATAGAGTATAGATTACTATTATTAAGGCCGTGATAACCCACTGGTTAAAATACGTGTTTCTTAAGCGATACTGCTGAGTTCGAACCCAGGCATCACTGAATTTTCACGTGCTATTTGTGTTTATAATTCATCTCACGGTGAAGCAGAACATCGTGAGGGAACCTGCTTGTAGCGAATGAACACTTGATAGAGTATCACACTGCAAAAGAACTAAAACAAACGACTGAATTATCTTGGTGTGTGTGTGACCACGACCGACACGCCGAATATCACGCTACTTTACTAGTGTGCGTGTGACTGCGTGCTCAGCTTTGACAGTTAAAGATATCACGTTCAAAGAACGTTATTATTTCCAAGTCGGTTAAAAACGAAACCCCTTACACATTAAGTTCATTCATTCATTCATTCATGTTAGCCGAAGGGCGTCCACTGCTGGACATAGACCTCCAAAGATCGCCACAACGACCGGTCTTGCAGCCCGCAACCAGCGGCTTCCCGACCTTCACCAGGTCGTCGGACCACCTTGTGGGGGCCACTGCGCCTTCCGGTCCATGGTCGCCAGTCGAGAACCCGTCGGCCCCATCGGCCATCGGTTCTTCGAGCATTAAGTGTTAATAATAAAATTCTAATGAATAAACAAGAACTTACAATTCATTCAGGCAAAAGATCTCCCGATCTCTTTCAAATCGAATCAATAGCATTCCACTTGACTGCTTCCGCCATTTTGTTTTCCTTTTTAACTCGCCGCCGTCTTCGAAATGTCTGTCTATGAATTAGGGGTCCGTCTATGGAAATATTAATTTTAATTATAAATTTGTTTTATTTTAATTTTAATAAATTTTATATATTTTGACGAAAATAGACGCGTTATGATTTAATAAGTATACTGAAGTTAATAAACTTATGTCTATTAACTGCTGTTAAAATTTATTTTATAAATAGGTATTTAGTAATAGCTAGGTCCGTCGTAGGTAAATCCAGGGTGTACAAGGTGCAAAAACCCGGGCTTGTTTGATTATGGTGAAATGGGCTTCTAGGAACAGGAATTTTTGGAAGTACGCAAATCAACTCGCTAAAGTTTCATCACGAATTACGCTTACACCAGTCAATGGTGCAGCAATATATATTTATTTTTATTGAGCGTAACTACAGGTATACGATACATCACATCTTAGTAACCATCAGGAGGATCATTGGCCCGTCCGCTTACCACTTCCATAAACAAACTCTAATAACGATTGATAGTTAATACCTATTCAATGTTCACAACTATAATTTAATTTCTTTTAAACCTGAACAGCGCGATTCAAAAAAGTGACATTTTGAATCAGCGTCGTCTACCTTCCGGTTCGGTCGGTCGTAATATACGCAAATAATACATTGAGAATATGTGATAAAATTAATACATTATCCTACGGAACCAAATCTCTTAAAAATACACTTAACAGTATTTTTTTTTTATCCGTCCTCGTAAAGCGAAGCACACGTTATTATATAATTGACACCTTTCTTGGGCCCTTTGTGTGGGGTGGCGAAATGACTGGCGGGAATGATTAGTGGTTTGTACAGGGTGTTCACGAACACACAATCGATTAAAAACATCGTTATAAATGCGTTCGTTTTGTTTAACTTGATATGAGATTTTTTTTATACTGCTGTCTGTCTAGTATTATGTCATATGGCATATTATTTTGGGGCAATGCTGCAGATATTGAATCCGTTTTTATTTTACAAAAGAGACCAATCCGGTCTATTTATAATCTTCGAGCTAGACTCTCTTCGGGATGTTTTAAACAAAGTAGGAATACTGACTGTTGCATCACAGTATATTTACAACAATATTATGTATATTCACAGTAGCATTGATCACTTTGATAAAATCAGTGATAATCATTGTATGTGCACAAGAAGTAAGGATAAGCTTAGAACGCCAAGTTTCCGACTCCGCAAAGTCAATAAATCATTCTTGGGGCAAGGTATCCGCTTCTATAATAAAATTCCGCAGACATTTTTAACTTTGCCGTTTCATAGATTCAAGTCAATTGTAAAAAATACATTGGTAAAGAAGGCATATTATTCGATACGAGATTATATTGATGATAAAAAAGCGTGGAGTTAATGCTTGTTGACTTCCAGGCAGGAGACATAACATACATATATAATTGTATTTAACTAACATGACTGTATTTTTTACATGTTGAAAAAGAGTAACTACTGAGTTTCTTGCCGGTTCTTTTCCGGTGGTAGTTTCACGTTATATAGTTTGTTAAATGACGATTCAAAAGTGCTTGTAAAAGCCTACTTGAATAAAGTATATTTTGATTTGTTTTGATATGATATGAAAAAAATGTTAGTGTGAATTTTTTTGATGCGCGCGCACAGTGACCAGTCTACACGATGAAGTTGCTCGCTAAGCCGCCGGTTGAGTGTCAACTGTCAAGTCGCCGTAATAGACAACTTCACACCTTATGTTATATTTTTAAATTCGATATTTAAATTGTAAATTAATGTTAAATTGTAGAAAAAAAGAAAAAAAAATCACACTAATAATTATGATTTTAATTATGTTTATCACGCCGAAGAAGTAGAACTTATTTTATCTTCTTCTGTTAAGTCTATATCTATTATTATCTATGTTTATAGCAGATAATTTAATCTTTTCATAGACATAAGATTTTAAAAAGACAAAAATATACCTGTATCTTCAGAAGAAACAGAATTACATAAAAACCATTTTTAAATTGCAATAGAAACCACCTGTATATATATACAGGGCCGCCCAGGTAGTCTACCTATCTGTTTGTCGCTGCAGTCCTGCGCACTGCCCTAACCAAATAATATAAGTATTGTCACTGCACTCTCCGCCCATTAGCTATTGACAGTTTTTTTTTATTAAGGAGATCAGTGACTAACGGACAAACACACATCTAAAATACATTTGGTGAAAGTTAATTAACAAAAATTCAGATAAAAGAGGCGGATTTTTTTGTTTAAAAAAAAGTAAAATAAAAGAAAATATTAATTTTTAGCTTTAAATTCAAAAAACTTTATAACACACAAACCTCCAACCCTCCATTTTACTAGGGGTTAAATCTATGTAATTCCGATCCCTTTTCACACCTCTAAGGGCTGATTTCAAGATAAAAACTAACCTATGTGCTTTCCCGGAATCTCGGTTTAAGTCTGAAGTAATAGACAGAGTTACTTTCGCATTTTAATATTAGTAGGGATTATAAATCAAAATCAAAATATACTTTATTCAAGTAGGATTTTACAAGCACTTTTGAATCGTTATTTAACAAACTATATTAAGTGAAGCTACCGCCGGTTCGGAATGTAGATTCTACCGAGAAGAACCAGTTGATGTTGAAAAGGAGTAGCTCAGTAGACACTCCTTTTTAACATCTAAAAATAATGTCTCCTGCCTGGAAGTCAACAAGCATTAACTCCACGCTTTTTTATCATCAATATAATCTCGTATCGAATAATATGCCTTCTTTACCGATGTATTTTTTACATACTTAATAATATCATATAAGTCACGACGGGGGTCAACTCTGGAACACAACTCGGGGGAATAAGAAAACGGTACCAATGACATTGCGTCATATGTAGTTCGTTTGTCTTTTGTCTTGTTGTGGTTTAAATTTACTATACATTAACCTGATGACACAACGCCAGGGCAGGCGTTAACCATGTATGCATTGGCTCCCTTTTAAATCCAATCAAGGTCGGACTGGGTGACAAGGCTCCAGTCAAAATTGACGACCTCCGTGGTCGAGTAGTGTGTACACCGGTTTTCATGGGTACGCCACTCCGAGGTCCCGGGTTCGATTCCCGGCTGAGTGGATGTAGGAAAAGTTCATTAGTTTTCTATGTTGTCTCGGGTCTGGGTGTTTGTGGTACCGTCGTTACTTCTGATTCTCCATAACACAAGTGCTTTAGCTACTTACATTGGGATCAGAGTAATGTATGTGATGTTGTCCAATATTTATTTATTTAAAATTATTAAAAAATGTTCCAGTCTGAATCGGGATATGAACTATTGATCGAATACCGTATTAAATGGGTAGCTGATAGAATCACGCAAATAGCCCATAAACGTTATCCTAAGTACAAAAAGAAACAAGCCGCCATGGATGACTCCAGATCATTCTTGTTCGACAGAGAAGGAAGACTTTGTGAGGAAACCTCCATCTGAGCGAAGCAGCATGATAAGACTCAGTCCAGCAAGGCAGCATTTGAAGGCTGTTGCTAGGCAACGAATATATCAAGGGAATTTTATTATAAGACGAACTCGTCTAAATAATTTTCTCTAAGCATTCGACCGCCATGTAACTGTTAATAAGTCAATTTGTCCGTCTGTTGATATTGTCGACAGACAGACAAATTGACAATCAATATTAATTTAAAATCGTTTTAGTTTGCACGGTGACGGTTAAGCTCGCTACACACGGTGCGTTTTTTACCCAACTACGACTTACTTGGTGGTAGGGCTATGTGCAAGCCCGTCTGGGTAGGTACCACCCACTAATCAGATATTCTACCGCCAAACAGCAGTTCTCAGTATTGTTGTGTTCCGGTTTGAATGGTGAGTGAGCCAGTGTAACTACAGGCACAAGGGACATAACATCTTAGTTCCCGAGGTTGGTGGCGGTGGTAACGAATGGTTAATATTTCTTACAGCGCCATTGTCTATGGGTGGTGCTGACCACTTACCATCAGGTGACCTATTTGCTCGTCCGCCTACCGATATCATAAAAAAGACGGATGAGTATGTCTGCAGCAGTGCAGTCTTCTGTAAGGTCAAGCCGGGTACGGGCCTAGAAGTTGCCCTCTTTACTAGCAATTCGTCAACGGTAGCCTCATCTGCCTTTTCAATGTTTTTGGGCCCTATTACGACCTAATTAGCTCAGTGGTCTTCAGTATGTCTGTTTATCTGTTCTTACATAGGTACCGTATGATTATTTACTTTTAACTTTGACTTTGACAAAAGACGTAATACCATAGTTGGTTACCAAGGTTGGTGGTAACCAACTATGGTATTATTATTAAATAATATTTCTTACAGCGCCAATATCTATGGGCAGTATTGACCACTTACCATCAAGTGCCAGTCCACATACCATAAAACAAATCTGCTGTAGTCATACATATATATTTATTTGTCCCATAAAAGGATTATTGAGGTCGTGTATGGTATATTAATGCTAATTCCTGGTATAAATTAATCCGTGACGAAACAAATGTTGCTTTTAATTGCGCCACCGACTAGTTTACTAATTTAATTTGGTCTTTATTTATCTTTATGATATAAGTAGGACGGGAAAATGGGACACCTGACGATAACTGGTTACCGCCGCTCATAGAAAATAGGGCTGTAAGAATTATTAACAATTCAAATTACATCGCCTTGTGCCTGTATGACTACAGGCACAAGGGATATTTAAACTCTTGGCGGGGAGAAAACGAAGAGGGATGATCGTTCCGATTGAAAATTTGTAAAAAATTCAAGACCAACGTATTTCATTCGAGTAAATTTTACAACATATTACTTTTAAATCAATATGTCAACTTGACAACCGCTGCGGAAAGCAGCTTCCAGCTTGAGAGATGGCAAAAAAGTAATTACTGAGTTTCTTGCCGATTCTTCTCGGTAGAATCTACATTCCGAACCGGTGGCTGCTTCACTTAATATAGTTTGTTAAACGACGATTCAAAAGTGTTTGTAAAATACTTCTTAAATAAAGTATATTTTGATTTTGAAATAGATGGCACCTGCGACATTATATTGTCCGAAACTGTTCTCATTATTACGAGTTTCCTAGGTAAGCCCTTTGCCCTTTACACAACGTGCGTGATACGATGATCGGTTGTATACTTAGACGTGCAATCATTGCCGTCTTTACCATAGGGCACCCGGGGCACGTGCCCAGTGCCCCCATCCTGAGAGGGCCCCGAAGAACCCACAATTTGTTTCACACGTTTATGCTCACGTTGACTGCTATACATTATATTTTCGAAATTGTCATATCTGTTAGAAATAACTAACATATTTATCAAAAGGCTAGTGACCATAGTCGATATTAAAAGTAGACCAACCATAGTCGATATTAAAGAAACCTATAGACGTGCTCTTCATGATAGAAATAGCTATACTATAGCCATAAGATTGTACAACCAATCAGATTCCTATACTTAAAGCCTGGCTATAAGCAAATTATTTGTACATGGTAGTAAATATCTACCAAAAGGGCCCCAAAATCACGGGCACCCAAGGGCCCCAGCATAGCTTGAGACGGCTCTGCGTGCTTTTTATTAACTGAGTCACTTTAAACAATTAAAATTTTACAGTTCAATGTCTTAAGTTCGCGTTCTGACACTATGTTTGCGATGAGCCTTAAATTATTTTAAAACGTTTGTTTTATTTTTTGTATCTTAAAAGGAAGTTTAGTGATCGAAAACGTGTGGGTCTGTTTGTGACATCATAACCTGTGAATCACTTAACTTGGATTGCATTCAGCGCAGTCATAGTGTCAAGATACGCCTTTTACGTCACAACGCTGTTGATCGAGATGTTGCATTCAATTGGAGGTTGGGCATTGTGCAAGCTCACCTGGTTAGGTACCATCCTCTCAACATATATTCTAGCACTAAGCATCAATACTGTGTGGTTGTGTTACGGTTTGAAGGGTGAGTGAGCCAGTGTACTTATAAATATATTTGGGTAGTTTTTATAAATAAATATTGGACAACATCACATACATTACTCTGATCCCAATGTAAGTAGCTAAAGCACTTGTGTTATGGAAAATAAACATTGATAAAGTTTATTTAAAGGTCTTTTAAGTATTTTAAAATTTTTGCAATTTATTCAAAAAGTGGATTACGAGAAGTGATGTTCATCTCAACTGTGAGTGGCCTTTTTCAGGTTGTATTCAAAACCAAAATTCTTTGGTAGTTTTTGCGCTCTCTTCGCCAGTGTTTCCAATGCGGCTTCCCTCCTGCCATATGGCAGGCGGCTATAGGTGACCACTTACTATCCGTTCTAGAAGAAATGTTAAAACCTTTAATTATATCTCCACAATGAAGAATACAAGATTAATTATCTGTCTGTCCGTCGGTTGTTCTTTCACCGCGAAACCACTGAACAGATTTTAATAACATTTCGAAGCTAGTTTGAACTCCAAGGGAGGACATAGGCAACTTTTTTACCCCTAAAACTTTACGAGCGAAGCTGCGCATGACTGTTAGTATACGAATAAAAAGCAACCTTTGAAAATGTTAATTAAATTATATGACATACAATCAGTTATTGTTTATGAAACGAATCATTTGTTGCATGTTATCTCCTAAACAAAGAATCCTTCATGAGTTTATAGTATTGCGACTTTGACCTGCGAATGTTTAAGCCAAGTGTGTGTATATGTTTGTTATCAGATACGAAAACCCAAGTTTGTCTGCAGAGTGCGGAGTTAACGTCCCAAATAATTTTATAAATGTAAGTTAGTTCGTTACGCTTTAACGTGTTAACTATTTAATTTATTATCCAAATTGGTAGACGTTGTTAGGATACATAAAAAGGGATTTGACGGATACGGATTACGGATACATGAATAGTATTTTACCGGTTACGGATACGAAATTATGATGGATTATTCGATTGCTATATTAAACAGAATATAAAACGAGTTGTACTTATAAATAATATGGTAACATAATTAAGAGTTCACTGTTCATAACAATTTGCAATTTGCGAAGTAATCAGATTCGAACGGACTTTATGTTGCATAGTGTCATCTATTGAGATGAAATATGACCGCAAATCGGAGCGGATAGTTTCAACAACGAATGTTACAATATTTAGAAATGTTTTGCCTATGATTTGGTTTTAGGTATAATCAGAGACACAAACAGCATTAAAAATTAAATAATTAGTCTCTTTAAATGAAACACTGCAAAAAACATTGTATCGGATTCGGTTACGGTTTCGGATAGATATTTATTTCGGATATCCGATAAAATAGGATAAGGATATAGGGTAACTGACATCGAACATCCTTCCTTTGAGCTGACGAAATGTATTTATTTCCTCTCAGGATATTGGGCCCGAGCGTTTTTGAGTTTACTTACCTTTAGATTTTTTTTTTAAATTTCTTATTTGATCTGGATACAGTCAGTCAGCCAGTGGTATAAGTATGACTTTTGCAGAGTAATTTCTTCATTAACAATTTTCCTCATTCATGCGAGAATTTATGAAAATCAAAATCAAAATATGCCTTATTCATTTACTTTTAAATCGTAATTTTACAAACTATATTAAGTGAAGCTATCGCCGGTTTGGAATGTAGATTCTATCGTTAAGAACCGGTGAGAAACTGAATAGTTACCTAATACTTTTTTAATATTTAAATACAAAGTTATGTTAGTTAAATACAATTATTTATGTATGTAATTTATCCTGCTGGGAAGTCAACAAGTATTAACTCCACGCTTTTTTATCATCTATGTAATCTTGTATTGAATAATATATATGTCGCAGCGTCAGATAATTATATACTTTGATTGTAATCTCTTAGTTTTGAGATTTGATTCTGGATGGCCAGTGAAGTCAATCCCTCTTTGTCACGTTAGAAAAACATAAAATGTCAGTTGTCAAGAAGGATAAGACAGATGTGGTCGCGGCCAATGAAATATTGTAAAAATCAATATACGATAATCCAGCTATCGATTTGTTGTATTATTTGTGAATATGTATGACGAAGATGGTGACCCCGAACCAAACAATACTGCCGGCTCGCCGTTATATATTTTTTTTTAATGTAATTTTTATGAATGATTTGAATTTATGAATCAGCAAAGTTAAAAATATCTAAATTTGTTATTCATTGGTTCATATTTTGTAACTCCGTTAGATACTCAATGAATGCCTCATTAGTCGAATGTGTCACCTTCGACAGCCAGACCAGCTAGTCAGCACCGACGCCCGGCGCTTATAAGATACGGCCTGACCCTGGGGCCGAGGATGCGTGAGGTTATGGTTTCGCTTGTCCTATTCCAGACGTCCCTAGAACCAGCTGCCGGGATGGTCATCACAATTTTAGTGGATGAGATTTGAGAACCCCACATCACCCTCCTCGAGAGTACCCGGGTACCTATTAGAAGGTATCCACATTAAAAAAAAAAAGTCTAGCTTTAAAGCTTGGCCTTATGGCCAAGGTAATGGTTTCAATTCCCAGATCATAGAAAGTGTTTAGGTAATTCTGCCGACAAATTCTCAATAGCATCCGCATAGCAGGAGTCTGGAAATTGGTGTTTACACATCCGTGCCTCGGAGAGCACGTAAATAAACCAGCGTCATCATTGGAGGCAATAAGTCTTAGCTTTATATATATTTGAAAAGTTTTATACTACATATAAGTTTAAGTATTTCAAGTGCAAACGTTAAGTCACTGTACACGGAAAGTTGAACCCATTCATGCCCCGGATACACAAGGGAACCACATAATTACCTGGAATATCCCCGAGACAAACGTGCTGCATCTTCTGGTATAAGATTGGTGCAATGTGGTTAATCAGCATTTCCAGTTCATCTCCTTCTTCATTAATAAACATTAGTTGCAAAGTTCTGACCTTGAAATTATCTAACGAAGTTTTGCTTCCAAAACAAATGTTTTGTTAAACCAGTTGGTTTGAAATATTGTAATACAATTCAACGTGGGTTAAAGCATGTCTAGATGTGGAATAAGGCTGTAACGGTATAGCGTGGGCGTTGGGTGGAATACACTCAGACCAGCGGAGCTATTATGTGAGGAGACCTCGAAGACCACTGAACACGATCGTGAAGTGTCAGAAAGTGATGTTGGCTACAATTATACCAATATATATACCAACCCAGTCCCCAATGCGTTCCAAAACCACCAGTAGCCCACTCAAATACACGTCAAAATTCACATCGAAATCTGTCTAACCGTTTAGGAGGTCGTAAATAATGAATGGTCTTATCCAGACTTCGTACGGGTATAATAACTATTTTAATCCGAGATATTTTAATAAATCAAAAATTTATCTATATTTTGATAGGAGTTTTTAATTGGCCAAGTTAAAAACAATTTCAACGTTACGTAAATAAGGTTAAATTGTAAATTATTAATTTTGACTTGGAAATGAAAGTGGCCTCGTTTGGTCCAGCGCTGCAATTGACCTTGTGTCTCGTCTTAATACAATGATTATCACTGATTCTATTAAAATGATCAATGTTATTGATACGCAAGTAAATATAATTCTAATATCTAATATTATAAATGCGAAAGTAACACTGTCTGTCTGTTGCTCTTTCAAAACCAAAACTTAGAACAGAATTAAATTAGACTTGGCAGAAAGCAAGCTTGAACTTCAAGTACATTCCTTAAATTTGCCGATTCAGAAACTCAAATCAATTGTAAAAAATACATTAATAGAAAAATAAAACATATTATTCAATAAAATATTATATAAATGATAAAAAAGCGTGGAGCTAAAACTTGTTGACTACCAGGCAGGATAAACATATATAATGTATTTAACCAACATAACTTTGCATTTTAAATATTTTTAATATTGAAAAAAGTAATTACTGATTTTCTTGCCGGTTCTTCTCGTTAGAATCTACATCCCGAACCGGTGGTAGCTTCACTTAATATAGTTTGTTAAATGACGATTCAAAAGTGCTTGTAAAAGTCTACTCGAATGAAGTATATTTTGCCTCGGGCGACAGGTAGTATCGAATAAAGACACACATTTAAATGGATTTACATTGTAAGTTGTCAACGAGTGTTGAGACTCGACATTGTGACTTATAGAATAGAACCGCAGTAGCCTAAAAACACTATAGTTGTGTATGTATCTTTGTGGTTTGTAAGCTATAAGCGAACAAGGAGCCAATCATTTTGAGATAACAATTATGTACCAGATACTGTGATGACATATTTGATATTATTCATGTAAATATAAATGTTAAAATTAATTGAAGGTTACGGGTCTAAGCCCAGGTTACTAAGCTTTTTGTGGTTGATGTTATGGTATTAGGGTGGTAGGGCTTTGTCGAGCCGAGATGGCCCAGTGGTTAGAACGCGTGCATCTTAACCGATGATTTCGGGTTCAAACCCAGGCAAGCACCACTGAATTTTCATGTGCTTGATTTGTGTTTATAATTCATCTCGTGCTCGGCGGTGAAGGAAAACATCGTGAGGAAACCTGCATGTGTCTAATTTCAACGAAATATTGCCACATGTGTATTCCACCAACCCACATTGGAGCAGCGTGGTGGAATATGCTCCATACCTTCTCCTCAAAGGGAGAGGAGGCCCTTAGCCCAGCAGTGGGAAATTTACAGGCTGTTAATGTCTGTAGGGCTTTGTCTAGTATTTGGTATTGTTGTGTTCCGATTGCCCAAGGGACATAACATCTTAGCTACTAGACAGATTGTCACAGCCCGTCGGAGCTACATAGGGTACCATTGAAAATCTTTGAGTTTTGGAACCCAACTTGGAAACTGAATGATACGCCTAATTAGAACACGAATACTATCATTGCTTGTCAAATATATTTTATTTCCTTTTGTGTTTTATTGTATATTAAATATATATACCTTTTTAACTTTTTGATAGGATTTTTTTTATTATTGTGCGTGTCCTTAATAAAGTTTTCATTCTTTCTAAGACTGGAGGCGCGTTTAGGATATGTGGAATGATTAATATTGTATTTAACAATGTCGATGGGCAAGACTTCGATTCAGGTGGGACTTTACTTGGTGGTAGGGCTGTGGCGAGCCCGCCTGGGTAGGTACCACCCACTCATTAGGTATTCTACCGCCGAACAACAATACTCAGTATTATTGTGTTCCGGTTTGAAAGTTGAGTGAGCCAGTGTAACTACAGGCACAAGGGACATAACATCTTAGTTCCCAGGGTTTTTGGAGCATTGGTAATGTATGGAATGGACAATATTCCTTAAGGCGCCATTGTCTATGGGCGCTGGTAACCACGTCCAACTATACAATAAAAAAAAGGTTGCCTATTTGCCAGTCTGTTTACCTATGACGGAAAATAAGAATCGGTTTGATCGTGGATCGACACTGGTGTACTTTATATTCGTCGCAAAGGTAACCCTTTGATCGTACTGAGCCATCGATGCAATGTCTAATATAAGGGAATCTACACACTAACGACTTAAATGAATCAATTTATTTAAAAACACCTCTTTTAAAAACAAACTATCTAATAACTATATTAATATTATGAATTAAAAATAACTCTATCTGATATCTCCGCTAAACAGATTTAGATGAATTATTGGAATATCGATCATTGGCGGGCGCCACGGGATCGCTTTCGCATGCTACCGTGACGGAGACTTTTAAATCCAGCCTAGATTAAGAAGGACTTAATAACTGTAATCAGTTAGACTTTAAAGCTTTCATTGCATTGAAAATTGCTTTGCCGTTTGATAAAATTAAGAATTCGGAGTCTCGAGTCAATGGTCGCCCTTAACTTTCGCTAAGACTACGTTTAAGAACAAGCATTGTATGTGGGCCTGTCGTGCACATAATTAAGGGTTTTAGACCTCATTAGACCATTCATAGACAAGCTCGTTCTGTAGTTCTCTCGTCTATAAATACAAGTTGCAAACTTGTATTTATAGACGCATTGTCGTCCGCCATATTGAATATTTTAACTATTTGAATAAAATTTCTTACTAAAATATTTACTCGGATATTTAGATGCTTTAAAAAATAGGTTAATTTTTCAGTTTATTTTACAATTATTTATATTTATTATTATTATGAACAGTCGTTTAATTGTTCGCGATTTCATTTCCGGCCAAGTCGAGCAGAACGAATGAAGATGTGACGTGATGGTCCAGTTTGCAGACGTGATTTATAATCAATATTCTGAGTTCAAAGCTGGGGCAAGCACCACTGAATTAATGTGCTTAATTTGTATTTACAATTCATCTGGAGCTCGGCGGTCATCGATGACAGTCTTCCACGTGTATCATTATAGGCATTGGAGTAGCGTGATGGTAAGCCCCAAACCTACTCCACAAATGGGAGAGTCTTTGCCCAACAGACGGATGTTAACAGGCTGTTAAATTTACCTTTCTTTTCAAGAATATAACTATAAATTTAAATGGCAATATCGTTGCAAAATCAGTGTCTGTTATTACTTTCAAACATCCGCCAGATAAGCCTACAATAGTTAAGAAAAATATAATTACCGAAATGTTAAAATTGCCATGATTTTTGTACTCAAACGGCTTTTAATCAAATAAAGATTAAACAGAACCCTTTACCGATCGTAGTAGGCATAAAGATAAACAAACTTTAGATTTACGTATTTCATGCGATTTGCTAATAACTCAGCTATATTGTGCACTACTAGGAGTTTATGATTAATATATCTTTATTTATAATACAACACTATTACACTTAACTACTTATATCCACTTTAATTTTACTTCCAAAGTTTCGATAACAGATTCGTCGACTTTTAAAACGCCATTTTTTCGCAAATCCATAGTGAATATCATAGATTATTCAAGCTCTCGATCAATGATATCGCGTCAATTCGCTGTCAAATGTTTTGTGCGCGTAAACACATGTACACTCTCTATTCGAGACGGCAAACACGTGCTTTCCGAGGCACGAGAGTGTACATACTTCCAACATCAAGACTCTGATGCCTATTACTGAGAAATCGATAGAAATTCCCAAAATCTTTTTATCGGTGACCTGGGGCTTGAACGCGGGACCTCGGGATCTGCTTTATATCTAGCTACCGGTAGATAGTGCTAGCGTAAATTCTAGAAGTTTGAAGAAGTATAAAGAAGATGGCGGGATATTGTTTGACAACAACAAAACGAGATAACTCGCTACGGTTGAACTGCATCATCATCTTAATTAAACTGTAGCAGTCCACTGCTGGACATGGGCCTTTCTTCCCGATCCTCGGTCCTTTCTCGTCCACTTGCTCCCAGCCACCTTCTTACATCATCCTTGTGCCACAGGGCGCCCTACACTACGCTTGCCGATTCGCGGTCTCCACTCTAGAACTTCTTGCCCCAACGGCTATCGGTTCTTCGACAGATGTGACCCTAACACTTCAGCCGATTAATCCTCTGAGCTATGTCGACCTACTTACACTAAGAATGGATTGAGTGAATGCGGAATTATTTATTGTTTGTAGACCCACGAAGCCTATATCGTGGAAAGGTCAATGAACCTTTGAACAATAATCTTAGAGGTAACTAAGGTCACCTTAATACGCAATATTCATATAAATATATATATGCAAAAGTAACTATCTATATGTCTTTCACGGCTTAGCTACTGAACCGAATGTGATGGAATTTTTGTACGAAGCAAGCTTGAACCCTAAGGCTCCTGTGGTCGAAGACTTATATAAAATCCACACTATGCAATAAACTATACGGTATTAATCCAAACTTAAATTGCACAATTTTATTTATTTATAAGTACATCAACATCATATATATTAAAAACTTACAACTATGTTACACTTAAAACGATTTCTTATATTTGGTATGAGTGACTATTATAGATATACACATCATTCGCTTAAAAACATATTGTCTATCTATTTGACGGCGCATGGTGCGCCATCTTGTTTATTCGTACTGGTTGGAAAAGAGAGTCAATGGGAGTTGAACGGCGCTCTAGTGAAGCGTCGCGTCGATGCTAGCGAGGCGGCCATCTTGGATCGACGGTTACATTCAAGTTTTCCCGCGCACCACGTATGCGACGAATCACTAATTTCTTTATTCTTTTGTAATAAATTCAGTGATTTATATGTATTTGTGTATATTATATTTTAAAGAAACGATATTTATGACTATTGTGCTATTATATATGTAATTGATTTGTTCAATTAAAAACCTACTGAATTTGTGAACAATAATTTGAATATACGCCCGCTTATGAGCAATCCTGATATTGGCAATTGGCAATTTAATTAACTAAGCAATTCAATAGCAAATACGATAAACCTATTAGAATATAAATAAAACATTATTTGAAAAGTTTAAATGAATGTAAGTAGGTATTAGGTGTTCGTAATTTTGTTTTTTTTGAAAATATTAAAAAAAAAAAACTAAGAACAGAAATAGTGTCAAGTTTCGTAATTTTAAATCACCTTTTGTTACTCAGAATACGCAGCAGTAATGTTTGTAATCAGAAATTATTCCATAGTTTTTTTTTGCATATATCAAAATTTTTTTTTTACTAATCTGTGGCAAAGTTCTTTTTAAATCGATATCAATTTCCTCTTCACATAATAAATAACTAAAAATGTAATATCATTTACGTATGTTCACGTATTTAAAAAAATTACATTTTAAAAATAACTCAAACTTGCGTAACAGTGTCCACTGTCAATCGTTCAGCGGTACTCAAAATAACACTTGTGACCTATATTTTTAACTGGAAAGCTAATGACATGCAAAGAAATACAGAAAGGCGTTTCTTTTTTTTTAATCTGACTGGCAAGGCTATCTGATCTTAAGTGATCACCATCATAGTACATACATTACATACATTAGCAGTCTGTAAATTTCCCACTGCTGGGCTAAAGGCCTCCTCTCCCTTTGAGGAGAAGGTTTGGAGCATATTCCACCACGCTGCTCCAATGCGGGTTGGTGGAATACACATGTGGCAGAATTTCGTTGAAATAAGACACATGCAGGTTTCCTCACGATGTTTTCCTTCACCGCCGAGTACGAGATGAATTATAAACACAAATTAAGCACATGTAAATTCAGTGGTGCTTGCCTGGGCTTGAACCCGCAATCATCGGTTAAGATGCACGCGTTCTAACCACTGGGCCATCTCGGCTTATATCTCGGCCATCATAGTATGGAATAATAATTATCCCATACGGCTGTGTTCACCAACCTTGTGAGCTAATATGTTACGTCCCCTGTGCCTGTTACACTGGCTCACTCACCCTTCAAACCGGAACTCAATAACACCAAGTATTTTTGATTGACGTTAGAATAAATGGAATACGCAAATCTGAGGTTTCTTTATAGTCTTAACTTCATCAAAATCGAGTTTTCTACTATTTTAGGTTTATCTATACCAATAAATGAAAAAAAGAGAATTGTCTGTGATTTAATAATACGTCCTTTTTAGAGTTGCGTTATCAAATGGTAAAACGGTACCCTATTACTAAGACTCTGCTGTCCGTCTTTTAGAATCAGTTGAAATTTTCACAAAACTCAGCTAAATTGTGCACTTATAAGAGTTTACGATTAATATACATATATTTATATTAATACACCATTATTACACTTAACTACTTATATCCACTTTAATTTTACTTCCAAAATTCCGATCAGTTCCATTGACATTCAAAACGCCATTCTTTCGCAAATCCACAGTGAACATCACAGATTAATCAAGCTCTCGACCAATGATATCGCGTCAATTTGCTGTCAAATGTTTTCTATTCGTTGGAATCGAGTATAGCTTACATTCAAGTTGTTGTCTTTAAAAATATAAACAATACTAACCTATATAAAATATAATAATTTATTTTAATAACTAAATTATATAACAATTGAAATCCTTACTGTAGAATTTAAAAGCAATTTAGAAAATTTAAAAAAATCTAAATTTAAATATTAACTCAATAATAATAATAATAACCCCCCGTGGGATCACCTTGTCGTGGTGGGGGGGTTACGGGAAGCAGATACAATAAATAAGGTTAACCATCTGTAAAACCTACCCCATTAGGGAGATACAAATTTACAGTGGCTTAAATCTGACACAAATAGTACACCTTCCTACTAACGATCCCGATACCCTTTTTATGGAGAAATGTCTAATCGAGTATACAATTTGCGGCCGCTACCCGGAGGTCGCCGGGGCACATCTGGAGCCGACGCTGGATGTGACAGCATGCGATCCATCGGCGATGAGAAGTTGAACAGGCGGGCTTCCATCGCAAAATCTATTACAGTCGTTAACAGTTCCGTAGAAACATCTTATCGGCCTCCACCTTCCACATCTACAGGTAATACGTGGCTCACGAGTGTTGCACAGGAGACACCCAATGTCGAACAACTTGTGCCCACCATTAGCACTAAGCGCAAAAAATGGCCGCAAGATATGAATGAGTTCATACTGTGCACTTATCTCTACCTTACTAACATGGAAACAGATATCGTAGCCTATTTATCACATTTACATACAAAATTCCTCGAAAAATATCCTCATATGCAAGTTAGCCGACAACGCGTTGACGATCAACGACTAGCCGTAATACGAAACAAATTGCTGCGACAGAATACAATTAAAAGTATATATGAAGAAGTAAGATCCGATTTACAGACGTTTAACATAAATCTTCAACCCACTATAATTTTTTTTTTTTTTTTATGATGTCGTTAGGCGGACGCACAAATGGGACACCTGATGGTAAGTGGTCACCACCGCCCATAGACAATGGCCATGTAAGAAATATTAACCATTCCATACATCACCAATGCGCCACCAACCTTGGGAACTAAGATGTTACGTCCCATGTGCCTGTAGTTGCACTGGCTCACTCACCCTTCAAACCGGAACACAATAATACTGTGTACTGCTGTTTGGCGGTAGAATATCTGATGAGTGGGTGGTACCTACCCAGACGGGCTTGCACAAAGCCCTATAACCAATAAATACCCATTCCACTCAAAATGACACACTCATAACACATGCACCGTTACACACTCGTATGCATTGGAGTGAGGAACATAATGAAGCTGTAATAAATATATACTACAGAGTTACATTAATGGAAACTAATCTAACGACATGTAGGAAACAATTGCATAAGAATTTCATCGAGAGATTCCATCTCTTTCAAATTTATCCGAACAAAAAATAGCCGATAAACGAAGAGCTATTATTAATAATAAATATATTACTATTGAGCGACTTGAAGAAATCAAGCAAGACGTAGCTAAAGATTTACAAATAAAACCAAATACAATCGATACAACGGTCCAAAATAGTATATCAGAAAATAATCCCGAGTTAATTAATATTAACTTATGCAATAATCACACCCTTCAAATGGATACGTCATTGCCTACACAACAGCCACTAATAATAAACAATGACATAGAGCAAACGTTTAAACAAGCAATAGAGTATTATAGTAACATAAATCCTACTAATCGATCTTTAATACCAAAACAAAAGTCATCAAAGAAATTAGCGAAAATAATAAATTATATTAATGAAAAAATATTACCCGAACACATTAATAAAGAAACAGAATTTAAGTCAATACAAACGATTATCTGCTGCGCTGCATGGACAGCAGCTAAATTGAATGGAGCTAAAATTCAAATCCCACATATAGAACGTAGCAATCAGAATCAGGAAAGAAAACCAAAGTGGCAAATAAGACTCGAAAGGAAAATAAAAGATTCAAGGCGTAAAATAGGAAGACTAACACAATTTATGAACGGAAATAGAAGTAGAAAGTTAACGAAACACGTCGAAGCCATCCTCGAACAATATAAAATTCATTCCACACACGTAAACACCAATACAACACTATTGCAGTTTTTAGATACACTTAAACAAAAACTTACAGTTACCAGTAGTCCTTTAGCCAGATATAACAAATGCACACTTCGTAAAACACAAAATAGTAGGTTTATAAATAATGAAAAACTATTTTACCGAGAGTTAAAGAATGACAGCACTAATCAAGCACCTACAAATTCATCCCATACACAAATTTATGTAGATCCGGAAGAATTGCGAAATTACTGGGCAAACATTTGGGAAAATCCAATTAGACATAACACTAATAATTATGTATAAAATATATTAATAGTGAACAAAGTAGATGTAAAACACAGGAAATGGTATTTGAATTTATTTCATTAGAGACATTTAATGAAGTTATAAGAAAATTGCATAATTGGAAACCGCCAGGTTCTGATAATATTCATAATTATTGGTATAAGAAATTTACATTCATTCATCCATTTTTGTACAATATCATTAATAGTTTTATTAAAAGCCCAGAGTCAATGCCAAATTATAAAACAACAGGAACCACATATATGATACCAAAAGATAAATCCGACTATAAAGACCCATCCAAATACAGACCTATAACCTGCTTACAGACAATATATAAAATCATATCTTCATGTTTGACTCAAGAAATATACAATCACATAGAAAACAATAAAATTCTCACTGAACAACAAAAAAGCCGTAGAAAATCTAGTCAAGGCTGTAAGGATCAATTGATAATTGATTCTGTAATTTTAAAACAAGTTCAAATTCAGAAAAAAGATTTACATACTATGTGCATTGACTTTAAAAAAGCGTTCGACTCAGTACCGCATTCCTGGTTGCTACATGTATTAGGTATTTATAAAATACACCCACAAATAATATCTTTCTTCCAAAACACAATGCCCAATTGGATTACTAGACTCAGGATCAATACGGAGGGACTAGTAGAAACCACACCCATAAAAATTCAACGAGGTATTTGCCAAGGTGACGCTCTTAGCCCCCTCTGGTTCTGCCTTAACGAAGTCAGGACGGACTGTTAGTATATTTTTGAAAATAGTACTTAAACATAGTATATTAAAAAAACGCAGTAAATCATCAATTTTAATGACGTTTGTGATTTATTGTGTTTTATTGGCGTCTCATAAATTATAAACAATCGAAAAATAAACTTTACAAGGTCCTTTTGACTTGCGGACATTTGCAAGTAAAGCCAGTTTTATAACTAAAGATACGCTGACGATACGATCGAAAATAATTTCAGCATTTTTTTTTAAAGCTGTCATTTTTCGTACTCATGGTAATGTCCTCGACGGTTAGTTATTAGGACTGTGGCGCTACTGGCGACGGCAATGTTTTTTTTTTTTCAATAATTTTAATTTTTTTTATTTCCGTACCGTAATTAATTCTTAATTTGCAGCCTGCCAGGGCATTTTTTTTATTCAAGACTTAATAGTTGTCGTCCGCGGTTTTGATCGCGTTTTAGGGATTTGTTGTCAGGTATTAAATAAGGCATATTATTCAAACAAGATTATATTAAAGATAAAATAGTGTTTGCGTTTTTATTGTTTTCTAGGCAGGATATATAAAAAAATAATTACATTTTACTGATATATTCTGAAATTAAAATTGTGGGGAGTAACTACTAAGTTTCTTGCCGGTCTACTTTCTGAACCGGTGGACGATTAAAAAGTCCTTTAAGGGGCCTACTTGAATCAAGAATATTTTTATTTTGATATCGATTTTGTCCGGCATAAAAAAGTATACTCTATTCCAACCATAACAGGAAAAAAACCAAATAAACAACATTTGACAGCAAATTGACGCGATATCATTGGCCGAGAGCTTGATTAATCTATGATATTCACTATGGATTTGCGAATGGCGCAATGGCGTTTTGAACGCCGACGAAACGGTTATCGCAATTTTGGTAGTAAAATTAAAGTGGATATAAGTAGTTAAGTTGTATAGTACTGTATAATAAATAAAGACATCTTAATCGTAAACGGTTAGTAGTTCACAATATATGTAGCTGGGTTACCAGTAGGTAAATCACAAGAATACGTAAATCTATGGTTCGTTTATCTCCTTTCCTAATTCCATTGGAATAGGCCTATGTGGCTTGGAGTTCAAGCATCATAGCTAATTTCGTTAAATCCGGTTCAGTAATTAGTCCTAGAAAGACCAACAGACAAACATACAGAGTTGCTTTCACATTCATAGTATTAGAAGAGATCAATCCTTCATTTCATAAAATAAATCTCTCGAAATAAAATCATAATATCACAAACCAATCGAAACAGACAGCATAATACACACATATTAAATCTTGACAGTGCAACACCGTCTTAAAGGAATTCGCATAAAATCGCAGTTTGTGAGCAGCTGTCATTGCAATTAAAGGAAAATCAACTTTAAAATCAACGAATAAAGTCGATTTTCGTTTAACGTTGTACGCACGTGTCCATTTTTAGTAAATGTATGGCAAGTCTTTTGTTTACAGTTTATTTGGTTGCCATTGTCGATTACAACTGTATGTTGCATTTAGTAAGTACATGTTTAACTATAAATAACTAATTATTTACAACAGAACGCGTGCGTTACAAAGAAATACAAAATTGTGTTTCTATTTTTAATTCAAATTTCGAATTCACACAAAATTCTAGAACGAATAGAATTGACCACAATTCTAGAACGCGTGCCCTATAAAAAAATACAAAATTGTGTTCTTTTTATATTTAAAATTCGAATTGACCACAATTCTAGAACTGTGAGCCTAATGCAATGTTTATTTATAACTATTGGGTCGCCCGCGAAACTTCGCGTTTATTCAAAAGATTTTTAGGAAGTTCGAAACCTATGACAGGTTTTGTTTTGATTTCATTTCATTGTAAACTGCAAGTCACACATCTAGAATCGGCGCTGAAATGATGAAACCTTATTTAAATGAAAAATTTAATGTCAAATAGTATATATACTCAGTTCAGTTAGAATTTGAATTTGTCGATAACAATTTGCTTTTTGTTTACATTTTTCATTTTTTCCCTACACAGCTCTCTAACCGTCAAGCAACTTTTTTCCGCTCTCTAAAATTAATAAAATTACGTGTCCTCCAATGATGTTCTAGTAAATTATTTATTAGAATATCATTGGTGTCCTCTTTACTTTTCTGCACATCTACGCCCAGAGCTCTTCAAAATAAGACCATAACCAATCTTTTATATGTAGCTGTCGTCCCGTAACCACTGGGACAAAAATCGGTTCACGCTATTAATATTTAAGACGACGTACACTTGCAAAAATGCAAACATTTTTTTTTCTTTTTAAATTTCGATTTAAATCCGAATCTGGAACAAACAGCCTAAACAAAAAATATAATTGGCGGAGCGTGTGTAGTGTACAAATAATGATGCAATAAACGCATTTTCTTTTTTAATTTAAGCCTTTTTTACATGATAATAAGGGCAAAAGGGAGTCGTATGCAGAAATAGACCATCTGATGATAATAGACATTGGCGCCGTAAAAATATTAACCATTCCTTACATCGCCAATGCGCCACCAACATCGGGAACTAAGATGTCCCTTGTGCCTGTAGTTACAATGGCTCACTCACCTTTCCAAAGTTTGGCTGTAGAATGTAATATGAATGGATGTGTTCTGCCCAGCCGGTTTTGCAAAAAGCCCTGCCACTAAGTAATTGTTATTTCAGTAGTTTAAGATGACAAAATAAAATCACGTTTTATAATAATTCTCCAACAAATATATTTTACAATAATCTCCAATCGTCCCTTTATTTCTCGTGACAGATCTATTTTTTTAAAAAAAGAAATAGATATGTATTTTGTGCCAGTCTTAAATAGCGTGCCAAATAAAATAGTATTAATTAAAGTTTAACAAATTATTAAACAACTAATCATAGCAATAATTTTATACTACATAATAATGTAAAATAAATAGTTTCGATTGTAATCATTGTATATAATATAATGTGATATAATTAATTATGACATCCTATGACGTAACACCGTATTGGAGGCTAGGGCTACTCGCTAACATAATATAATATTATTTCTGGTATACAATTATTAAACTGTCGAATGACATATTGATCAAGATATTCAAGAACAAATTTCAAGTATTGAAGTCAAGTTCTGTCAAAAATATAAAATGGCGGCATAAACGTCAGTAGGCCTGAGAATTTATGGTGTGTGGGCCACTTATGGCGGGAATCTATATTGTACGTCACTGCAAGCGATACGTGCACCGCGAGTGACAAGCGGCCGGCGGGAAATAACAAATTATATTTTAAAAAATGAATTAATATTTGATCGATTTATATGCATTTGAATATATTTAAATAGCACGGTGTTTGTATACGTTGTATTTCATTACGAAATCAGAATACTTATGTTTCTATTCATCGTGGTTTTTTATAGAACTAAGATTTTAATTCCATAATTAAAATAGCAATACTCTCCTCTCATGTCATTTCACTTCACTGACAGTCAATTTTCTCTTTTCAATATAATTGTTACAAACAAATTAAATTAATAGTAAAATCCCAATTTATTGCCGGTAAAATCAGCATACCGAACCGTAATGACGTATAAAAAGTAAGGCATTTAATTAATTCCCCTAAGCCGTTAACAAATAATGTAAATTAAAAAAATAACTTTTTTTTTTAAATTGTTACGCTCATGACTTAAATGTACCCACGAGTGCAGATAGTCTGCCAAATCACCGAAAAAAATCACCACCTACTAGGGTTGCTACTTTAAAATAATAATATATTAATCTGATATTATTATTTTAATAATCATTTCTCAAATACACATATTTCTCTAAATTATCAATATATTGTTCCAAGAATATTTTTATGGACGACACCCCAAGACGAAAAAAAAACATTAGTTACGTTTACAGTTGAAAAATGATTATGCACATTCTCGTGTCTAAGAGAGCACGACTCCTGCATCCAAACTCTTTCCGATCGCGTCGGATTATAAGTATCGCACATACGCCTTATTAACATAAAAAAATAACTTGAAACTAAGCGTTCCAATTGACGGTTGAAATTGTATTAAATGAGATGAGATTGTACAAATAAAAGTTCCAAACTTTCTAGATTTACAGTGTGTTACATATAATGGCTATTATTATTTTATCTGTGAGTTAATTTTTTTCTTTGTTTTTTTAAAATAATATTATAAACACAAATGATCAAAGTATATTTTTAAAAGAGGCAACCCTGACGTCTTTCCGTGACGTCATCATTTGTGCATCTCCGTGCGCTTGACAGGTTTACCGGCTAAGAGGTGTGAATCTATGAGAGATAGACTAAGAGACGATAAAACATTTTATTTACAAATTTACTATTAGTTGAGTTGAAAAATTATTTTAATATATACATTTATATTAAGATATATATATGTTGTTATCTTATATATTAATAACATATATTATATTATTATTACATATATTATACATATATTTTAATATAAACAAAAATATTGTATATTGGTATTCACTTGCAGCTTCGTCCATGTTAAGGTGGGCGACACCCCATGTGTCTATTGTTCGTAGGTTTTAGGTAAAAACGTCAATGTCCTTGGGGTTTTGCAGTTTAAGCGTAACAAATAGACAGACAGGTAGACAGTTACTTTCGCATTTATAATATTAGGATAGATTAAATAAGAATTTATTGTAGTGCATAATATAGCAGAGCTATAAGCAGATCAAATGGAATATGTTAATCTAAGGTTTGTTGACCTCAGGAATTCTTATATAATTTTGTAACAATAAATATCTTCTTTTTTTTATTGCTTTTATTTGTGCCAAAAAGGGCACAGATTATTTCGCCAATGTCACGTGCGAAATAAATATCAGAATAATTTCCCGCCATGACAACTGTCAATGTTCATGTTGCCAGATTAAAAATTTAGATCTTCTATTAACAAAATACGTTTTAACCATATAATATCATAAATTACACATCTTACTTAGCTAGAGTTTCTCGTCTAGGGTAATAAATTGAGTCAACGAAGGTATCACCTACCATCGATAAGTAATTTTATTAGTCAAATAGTTATAATAAGTTTTAAAACCATATAGGTGACGTCACCGAAGGTATAATTTGTTAAATATAATTGGTCTTATTTAATTTATATTTATCAAGAACTTAGTAGTGCACAATATAGCTGAGCTATTAATAAATCCATTTTGTTTTCTTTTATGTAATAAGTAGACGGATAAACGTATGAACTGATGGCAAGTCACCGCCATAGACATAGACATTATACTGCAAGATGTATTAACTATTCCTTTGGGGCTATTATTAGAGTAATATTTTATAGCAACAATTGCTGTGCTCTAACCGTAATAGCCCGATTTATATTGCTGATGTCCAGCTGACCTTGGGAGTTACGATGTTATATCCCTTGAACCTGTATTTAACCTGGCTCGCTCATCTTCAAAACCGGAACACAACGATACTAATATTGCTGTTTGGTGGTAAAATATCTATGTAGTATCTGGATGGTACCTACCCAGACTCGGTTGCACAAAGCAAAACGTAGACATCAGTAACCCTGCTCTAGCGCCAGGCTCAGATATAATTGCAGGTCCTTGTGTCTACAATTATACAGAATCTTAGATTATATGGTTATTAGGGGGTTGTCAGTGTAAATAGAATGTCGATTTAACCCCCGGGTGGGTTGTTTACCTGATTTTCTTCCTTATAATATAAAACAAACCTTGGTCATATGTTAGTAGCGCCATCTAATAGTGAGTAGCAATACTGTATAGATTAAAAAAAAAACTCTTGTAAGCAATTTTATATATTATATGTTTTATATATAGTGTTTTGAATTTATGTTAATTATAGCGAATATATGCATTGCAAAAAAGTTATGGATTGATTCGATAAAATAATGTACCTTAGCTTAGCTTATCTGTGGTTTCTCAAAACCCAATTACAGATTATATTAGCACCATAACTACTCGTGGAAATAAGGCAAAGGTTTATAAAATTACTATTTATTTAATTTGAAATACCTAAATAACTATTATAATAGAATAAATTAAAAAAAAAAGTAAATTAACAAATTTAATTTTCTACGTGAAACGAAACGCAAGATTTTGGCCACATGACAGCCGCCACCAACTCGATCTGAAGGCGACGAAAAGGCATATCGAAATTAATGTAGACCTCGGGTCCCCGACATTACTAACGAGAAAGCTGCATCTCGAATAAAGTGAAGTATTTATCTTTAATACACGTGCGAGCCTAAATGGCTATGCTTACGATAACTATAAAATCGATTAAATAAGTGCCCGTGTCATGAGACCCTGAGCTTACATAACATTTTGTCTGAAAATAACTTATCGGTCAGTGCTAAGAGATTATTTACCTCAAGTAAGGTAAGAGTGTGCTACACCTTTCATTAACATTTAAACTTGCATGAACTAACCTTGAAATCTCACCCACATATGTTTCACGGACCCTCATTTTATCTTTACTAATCACGTATAATGTTTATTTTGTTTTAATCTGTATTGATTATTTTTTTTTCGCATTATTATAATAAAAACGTAATAATTTGTGTCAAATATATTTTGGCCGGAATGTCATTGCTGTGGCATGTTCTATTTTCAATTTTTTTTTTCTTTTTTTATTACGCTTTTCTTTGCCTGTAAAATATCATTCTAAAAAAACCGGTTTCGTATTAGACAGAAGTTTCTTTAATCGTAAGATTTTCTCATGATAATATAAAACTAGTTTTAACCAGAATCACTAATTTTCACTCAATTACTACTGAATTATCACTTGAAGTTTGTTCTATTTGTTATCTGCACTTGGAAGATATGCTTGTATCTATTTATTCTGTAACATAAAAAAATACGAAAGCCCAAAATTAAATACATATCTGGCATAAAATAAAAAAATATAAAAATTCAATTCTTTAATTCCTTTTATACATTTTAAAATTACATAATGTTGATTAGTACTTGACAAGACATACAAAATGAGTATGCACTAATTAGTTAACCTATTAATGATCTAATTAATATTCATCCGATTGAATAACACTTTTATTATTCTTGAATGAATAATTTTTCAATTTAAATCAAATCTAAACATTTTTATTTTAATAGACTTTTACAAGTACTTTTTGATCAATAATCTTTATCACTAGTTCAAAATGTAAATTTTACCACCAAGAACTGACAAGATAAAAAAAAAAAACATGTTTGTATATTAGCTAAGGACACCTTAACTTTAAACATTTTTTTGGGTACTTACAAGTTACCCAAAAAATTGTATATTTCCAATTAATACTTTTATATTAAAAAGTGTCATTCGGGTTAAAGTAAGGATTCTAATGGTTCCCCATACATTCAAATCTGTTTAAGCATTTAAGAGTTATGATTGAATAAATAATCTCACCCATAAACTCTGGAAATGATCTGTTTTTGGGCAGTTGTGTAAATAAATTATTAATTTTCAAGATTATTTTATCTGTCGAGTGTAACTCATAACCTGTTAGTTTAGACTTGCAATTTAAAGCCCACCAAACCAATTAAACAAAAAATGTATTTGAAAAAAAATAAAAAATATCATTCACAGAATATTCAATCAAATAATGTAATATATGTTTTATGATAGTTATATATATACAGCTTAAAGATAACTTTTTTTTGTCATATATTATTTAATGACAAAAAATAAATGGTCCAATAGGCAGACAAAGAGCCTTTTCATTTTTACATTACAGGGAATTAGTATTTGCTTTTGTTCCTTCACTATAATATTCAAAATGCTCCATCTGCCTTTTATTTTATAATCAGAGTAAAAGATTATTGTAATTAATGTATGTATACTAGGATCTATTTCATGATAATTAAAAATACAAAGATCATATATTTCTAATTAGTTTTCGCCTGTCTTCGCTCACATTTTGATGGTTGGTTGTCATGTATTTGGCAAAACGAAGCAGCCCATGTCATTCCTTGGAGTTCAAGCTTGCATCAGATTCAATATCATCAATATTAGTTAGACTAACAGTTACTTTAGCTTTTACAATATTAGTATATTTGTATTACTGTTTGGTTCGTTTACATATTTTTAATTTTTTAAAAAATTCAATAAATTCGATATTAAAATTTTGACTACCTATTTCCATTACTTTTTACATACTTTTGATACAAGCTTTAACCAAAATATATGATTAATAAACTTTAGTGCACACAGGATAACATGACTTAATTATTTATATAACCAGTCATGTTTATTTATAGATACTCCCAATATATTTTTATGTAAATCTGAAAGTTTGTAATAAAATTCAAGTTAAGTGTTGCATTGTTCAGATAGTCTTTTAGAAATGTAGATTTGACGTGACATTCAATTTTGTTAATAATAAAAAAAGAAACAACGAGATAAGATAAAGACTTGCAGATATAGTAAATCACAAATTCTGACTGAATCACTTCACAGATAACATAAAAATTATGCAATACAATGATTCACATACAGATAATAAAAAATTAATCATTATAATTGTCATACATGAATATGTCAAGTGTGTAGATGGACTGAATCTTAATCTTCATTTGTTGGTAGGACTTGCAGGCCCGTCTGGATCGGTGCCACCCGCTCATCATATATTTTACCGCCAAGTGGCAATATTTTGTGTTGTTGTATTTCGGTTTGAAGGATGATTGAGCCAGGGAACAATAGCTTAGTTTCCAAGATTGGTGGCGCATTGGACATGTAACTAATGATTGAAATTTCTTACGGCGCCAATGTAAGGGCGGTGGTAATCACTTACCATCAGGTGGAGGTTTTGCCAGACTGACTACCTAAAAAAAAATAAAAAAAAAAATTAAAAGAAAGCTTTACTGAATTTTAATGTTTGAATTTTGTTTATTATTGTTCTTGTGATTTGATGAAGGAAACATCTTGAGAACACCAATCTCATGCCTTCCAGCAGTGGACCATTTGTAAGCCTGACAAGTCTGCCATTCCCATTAAACTGACCTCATAAAATATCTACCAATAGTCAACCGATCGATTCTTAAGTAACGACTTGTAAATGTCCCACTGCTGAGCTAAGGCCTATTCCACCACGCTACGGGCTTGTAGATACACATGTGTCAGAAGTTCGTTGAAAATAGTCACATAACCTGCATGTGTCTCGCGATGTTATCCTTCACTGAGCACGAGATGAAATTCAGTGCCTTGCCTAAGTTTGCTTAAGATGCACGCGATCTAACAATTGGCTATATCGAATCTGTTCCATTGTATGATTAAAAAAAAAAAAAAACGTCAAGTTTGATATAGATTCGTTGCGACATAATTTACTTTGATTCTTTAAAATGTCCGAAAGCTACGCTTGCCACTCCCATAACTACGTTCTATTATATTAGTGTGTGATTAGTCGCCAACTGTTAGCCGCTATTTTATTTTCAAAGCCTCCAGTCTACTTAGATTGGTTTATGTTATTAACCTTAATAGATTATTGTTACTAATAAAAAAAATATAATAGTTTGAAATGATTGTTTAGACCAAGCGACTGTATCCACATTTAAAAGTCTATAAGACAAACAGTATAAGCCTCACGATCTTTTAACCTCGTATTTTGGAAAGCAAGTAAATAATATGACTATGCCTGAATTCTTATCGGATTTTGAGGGAATAGAGAGTGCAATTTATTTTGTATTTTGTCATATTCTAATCGAAGTAGGAAAAAACATAAAGAAACCTTAGATTTAAGTGTTTCATGCGATTTGCTAATAACTAGTGGTAATAATTGGTATCACTTGAAACAGAAAGCGAAACGTTAAAGATAATCTTAGCCCACTTAAGAAACACCTGAACGTAGACTTGAATTAAATTAATTGAATCGGTTTGATTAATTGCAGGATTCGCAAACCATACGATCTATTTAATTTAATAAAATGATGGATTCTTTCGCATTATAGTCCATTTATGACTTTGACTTGACTTGACTTAGCTGGGGCCCCTTGAATCCATGGGGCTCTGGGCTGAAGCCTAAAAAGCCGTACGGTAGATCCGGCCCTGCCAAGGACCAAATTATTAGAAATTGCGTCAAATTACGATCTGAACACACTATAACACAAACATCGCCTTCTATTTCTGTTTACTTATTCGTTCTACGCGCTCTGTCTTTATGCACTATTTCCATTTTCCAATCCATAGGATTCTAACTCACGTGATAGAACTTTGTCCACGCCCGCCTGGGTTCCTCACATATTTGACCGCCTTTATCTTAGTTATGTTTAAATTTGGGTGCGTGAGCCAGTGTAAAAGGGCTACACTACAGGCACAAGGGACAGAACATATCAGTTTTCAATTAGCGACGCGAATTAAAAAAAAGATAAAAGAATATGAGCAATGCCCCAAATTAATTGAGGAATTATTATTATTCCTATTTAGACTCTCCTTTCAAGCTTATCACTTGTACTAGGAGTGGGGACTGTGACTTTTTACATTGTTATAGATAGACGGACCGGCAAAAAGGCCACCCGATGTTAAATGGTCACCACCGCCCATAGACATTGGCGCTGTTAGAGATATTAGCCATCCTTTACTTCGCCAATGCGCAACCAACATTGGGAACTAAGATGTTATGTCCCTTGTGCCTGTAGTTTCACTGGCTCACTCGCCCTTCAAACCGGAACACAACAATACTAAGTACTGCTGTTTGGCGGTAGTATATCTGATGAGTGGGTGGTACCTACTCAGACAGGTTTCCACAAAAGCCCTATCACTAAGTAAATTTTTGTAAGGAATGCTTTTTTTCTTACAATGTCTTTGTGCGTTGGATAGGCACTAACTATCTGTTAGCCCATTTGCTAGTCCGCCTACGTAATACTAATAATAAAAATGAGTTCGAACGGTCATTTTGCCTTTCCTCGAATCCTGAATGTAAGTCCAAAACTACGTAACCTTACAATCCGTCGTATGCTCATGATACCATACAGATAGACAGATATTCTCGAATCTATATCAATAATAATATTATAAATGTGAAAGTTACTCTGTCTGTCTGTCTGTCGCTCTATCACTACCAAAAAATTTAACCGAATTTGACGAAATTTTGTATGAAGCAAGCTTGAACTCCAAGGAAGGACATAGGCAATTTTTTTGTCTAAAACATGACAACCAACCACCTAAAAGGCGAGCGAAGCCGCGGGCAACAACTAGTTTATAATGTATAATATGATTATAACAATTTACTCCAAAAGTACCTCACGTCGTGATATTGGTTTTGTATGAAATGAGAAATCAAATCGGAAGGATATTATCACTATATCGGTTGGCGATTCGTTCAAAGTTTAGACATCAAAAGCTTGTATTAATAATTATTTATTTAACTATCAAAGAATTGAAAAAAATACAAACCATATTATAAATTGCTTAGAATAGATTTTCGCTCGCGTTTTAGGGGTTGGTCGTCAGGTGTTCGCGGAAAGAAGCCTTGGTTTGCTTTATACCAAGATGTAAATGATTGACTTGATTTCTGTAGAAGAGTTTTTACAGTATATAACGGCAATTACTCTAAATCTTTGTGTGTATCCATCCATCAAGTCGCAACAAAACAGCGATGCCGATGACGATACTTTTATGGGCTGTTATCATGATTTTCTTTGCCGATCAGCCAAAACTATAAGCTATGTACAAATGTGGCACTCTTGTAATGTTTCACAATTATTAATTGTTGGATTCTCACAATCATTTTATTAATTTTATTCGGCGAAGCCGCTTTGCCTTCGTGTTATGATCTTATTGTTTTTTTTTTGTACACAAAGAACTATTTGTAATTAAAATTATCATTATCTCATTTCCAGGGTAACAAAGTGATCAAATAAAAATGTTGCGACGCTGCTCGAAGCATCTTCAGTCTATATACCGGAGACAGGGCCAGGGAGTCCGGTTCCGGTCGTCAGAGGTGCCTAAGATCTGCGGAACAGTGCAGGGGACCCGCATTCTCAAACCTAGGATCCTAGCCGCTCACAATCAGGTCGCCTCCATTCACTTCACGAACCCACTCTTCGCTGAGCAAGATGTTCTTACACCAAGTTTCCCCGACTCCGTATCCGAGGGTGACGTCAAGCTCGATAAAAAGGTAGGCGATGCCGTGGCCGCCGACGAAGTGGTCCTCGAAATCGAGACCGACAAAACGGCGATACCCGTCATGGCACCAGACAATGGTATCATCAAGGAGTTCTACGTTAAAGACGGCGAGACCGTCAAAGCTGGACAAAAATTGTTCAGGCTAGAAATTACCGGGGCAGCTCCTAAAAAGGCGGCCGCTGCGCCAGCTCCTGAGCCACCTAAAGCAGAAGCTCCACCCCCACCGCCACCACCGGCAGCTGCGGCGCCTCCTCCACCGCCTCCACCAGCAGCCGCTCCACCACCACCACCACCACAAGCACCTCCAAGACCGGCAGCACCTCCACCAGCTGCGCCAATTTCCTCGATCCCAGTCGCAGCTATCCGCCACGCGCAGGCAATCGAAACCGCCTCCGTCAAAGTACCACCAGCGGATTACAGCAAAGAAATCGTCGGCACCCGCAGCGAGCAGCGCGTCAAGATGAACCGCATGCGGCAACGTATCGCTGAACGTCTAAAAGATGCTCAAAACACGAACGCACTGCTGACTACGTTCAATGAAATCGACATGTCGAACATCATGGCATTCAGGAAGAAGTATCTGGATGCTTTCACCAAGAAGTTCGGCGTTAAATTGGGTTTGATGTCGCCATTCGTGAAGGCTTCCGCCAACGCTCTTATGGACCAGCCCGTCGTAAATGCCGTCATCGATGGAAACGAGATAGTGTATCGCGATTACGTAGACATTTCAGTAGCAGTCGCGACGCCGAAGGGTCTGGTCGTGCCGGTCGTGAGGAACGTGCACAACATGACCTACGCTGACATCGAGCTTACGATCGCAGACTTAGCTGAAAAGGCGAGGAAAGGCAAACTAACCATCGAGGAGATGGACGGTGGTACCTTTACGATAAGTAATGGAGGTGTTTTCGGTTCATTAATGGGTACCCCCATTGTAAATCCCCCACAATCTGCTATCCTGGGTATGCACGGTATATTCGAGAGGCCGATTGCGGTCAACGGTCAAGTGGTCGTCAGACCAATGATGTACATAGCGCTGACATACGACCACAGATTGATCGACGGTCGTGAAGCTGTCATGTTCCTGAGGAAGATCAAGGAAGGTGTAGAAGACCCGGCTGCCATCGTTGCTGGTTTGTAAAGAGAAAGTGTGTCCTTCAGTCGAACGAATTGAAAAATTGTAATCTTAGATACAATTGAATTTAAGATTTCCGGTAAAATTGCTTTTGGAATTAATGGCCGACTGGGGGGGAGGATTTTATGTACAATATACTCTTAGTAGCAATGATGCAACCAATGCTTGTCACGTCTGGTGTTAATTTGTATTTATTTAATACGTCCATCTGCTCGTATTGTATTATTTATCGATTTATAAGTAATAAATAATAATTTTCAAACATATTTCACGATTGTACCGGTCGTTTTATTCACCTTCATATGTTTATAGCATTTGCATATATGTCAAATTTTATTCCATTAATAATTTTAGGCTGTAAAATGAAATACATTTGCCAAGTACAGATACGATTTAAAAAGAAATGTTTATTTTATATGTCCTGTTAGCTAAGTTTAAATTATTCATTTATTAAATATAGTAAAGATACATATCTGCAATAGCCTTGATTAAAGTAATATAAAAATATTTATTTATATAATAAATACAAGTGTATCAGTTGTTTTGTTTTGAACCTGGAGTTCCTAACCTTTTATAGCTTACAACGCAGCCGCGAGAAATTTTCTACCATCATTTACGTTATAATCTTAATTTATTTAATAATAATATATATCAGCGTTGTAAAACTATCGATAGTTGACCTCGGAAACTATTCAGGATATCGATAGATATTTTCCGAACCGATACGACTTGGGAACCTTCAAGAAAAGAGCGTACTCCTTCCTGAAAGGCCGGCAACGCACCTGCAAGTCCCCCGGTGTTGCAGATATCCATGGGCGGTGGTAGTCACTTTCCATCAGGTGAGCCTCCTGCTAGTTTGCCACCGCTAACATAAAAAAAAAAAAAATGTTTTACAATCCAAAGAACACTAACTCTCAAGTTCTTCATATAAATATTTTTTTATTTATACGCGAAGATAGATAAAAAATATTTTAGTTTGCTACGAAGGTCAAGCATATAAATAACTAGGCTAGGTAAAGACTGCTGGGAAACGCTGCTGTTAGACCAATTAATACATTTATTTTATACAAGATAGGTAGATAAAAAATCAAATAATATACTATGAAATAATTTTGATGTAATATTGCCTTCCAGCTAAGCGCCATCTAGTTAATAGAAATGTAACCATATAGTTCAACATGTACAAGATAGATGGCAATAGTTACAATACAGATAAATACAATACTAATTAATATAATTTTATTGATTACAATTTCTCAGCTTTATAAAAAACGCGGAGCTTTTAAATTTATTTTAATATTGTTGTTAGTTTTTTAAATAACATAATGATCTCTTATCTGAATGCAAATTTTGCATTAGTTATGGGAACGAATAACAGATGGCGTTAGCATGCAATTAAATCGCGCTTACGAAGTTACATGCTCGTGAGTATAAGAAGAAGTCCAATGCGTTCACTCGTCCACAAGAGACTTAACATTTTAGTAATTTTTGAGCATATCGGGCATATTTAATGTATCGATATCAAATAAAGCCTATCCTTAAGTAATTAAATTGCATATTTATTTTCATTTGATTATGAATTGTGTTCTAGGTATGTTAATATAGTAAATAAAATTCTATATACGATACAGACGTAATTCGCATACTGTCGATCTGTCTGTTGCTCTATCGCGATTAAACTACTGAACCGAATTTGGTATTAAGCAAAGATTGAACCCCAAGGAGGGTTTTTATAAGGTTGATCTAGGACTATATTGGCTATTGGAGTGCATGTCAGTCCTCGTGGTGCACCCTGGGCTACGGGGCCGGCTTGAGCTTACTCGACGGCTAAGACTGACGCAGCGGGATACCACGGGGTCGCTCCTGGTACGTCTCTGGTTGAGCAGAGTGTACCGTGTGAGTGGCCTCGTTGGCTAGAAGGGTGGAGGGCTCGTTATTCGAGCCTCCGAGGTGTTTTACACCGGTGGTCAGCGGCGGAGCCAACCATCTTATCCGCCGCAGGGTGTCAGTTTTTGACGCCCGGCTTCCAGTGGCGGACTCGGGGGAGTTCGTCATCTCCATGTATTCAGTCGCCTTCCGGCGGCTGCCGTTCGTGGGGTCGCGGTTGCAAGCCACGGGCGTTCTCGTAGCCTAACCACTCGACGGCATGGTGGACACTCGAGGAGGTTATAGTGGATAGGACAGGGCATTAGGCATGGGGCCCTCATAGCCCCGGTTGAGTCCCACATACCCGTCCCGGTCCCCCGACCGGGCGGCACGCGTAAATGCATTTCCTCATAAAACTAAAAAAAAAAGGATTATATCGAAATATAGATCAGGTAGTGACTGTCTTGTAGGGTAATTCAATAGCCTGTGTCAAGGATAATCAATCCTCTCCCCGAAAGTTGAAATAATAGAAATAGATTAGAAATATCAAAATCAAGATTCACATATATTTTAATATTTTATATTAAACCGTGTTCTATCCGTGCAAACCGATCCGGTTAGCTAGTTTTTACTAAATTCCGAAATATTGCATATATTGGTACATAAAGAAATATAATAAGTCCAGATTGATACTAAGAGTTTCTCAATAGAAATACCCAATAGATAAATGAGTAAATTCATTTATTTTACCGCTTTAATACTGAAAAAAAAATTGATTAAAAATAATATTTAATATTTAGATACCTACAACAATTTAAAATGATTTCAATTTCATATTATACATTTATAAATACAACGATTATTTTAATTTTACTTCTTTTTTTTAAATAATCGTGCATTCGGTATAAGAAATTAAAAACACAAAAATGCATTTATTAAGCATTGAGACAGATGTCAAAATTCGCAAAATGGCCGCTCAGTCGGTTACTATGGCAACAAAAATGTACACAATTAAAAATACATGCTAATCATAACGAATGGATTTATAAAATATATTTTTCAATATAAAAGCATAGCTATGTTAAGAATTATTACATTTATGATATATTGTGCGTGTTTTTTTCTTAGTGTAGTGTTATGAATTTAATATTTAAGAGAAATTATTATGTGACCTGCATTCAATGCCAAGGTAAGCTGAATTATTAATTTTCTTTGCGTTTAATATGTTTAAAATCAATATTTTTTCTTACTTTATATACATGGCAATTGTTTTATCTTAAATGAAAACTTTTTCGAGATAAATTAAAATCTAAATATTTTGAAATACGAAAAATATAAAATTCACCAATTCGCAATGTTTATTAAGATTTTAACATTGTAGTTATTTATTAAATAAATAGTAATATTTTAATATAATAAATTGTCATAATGTAAATACATATTAATATACTTAATTTATAAAAAAACAAATTACATTTTTAGCATATTTTTACTTTATTAATAATCGTTAAACCCTAACAATTACATCTATATTAATAATACATATATAAATAAATAAATAATACATTTATTTTCGGATATTAACTAAGTATTACCTGCTGTTATGAGATATTAACATTTCATTTGCTCAATAAGTTAGTTCATATTTTCGTCAATAGATGTCGCTGTACTGCTAAAAGTAAATTCTAATATTCGTATATTTTTTCGTTTTGGGTGCACAAATACAATTTCATTCATTGGTTGTGCTACAACTTTAAACGAATATTCTGTATCAGTGTTGCAGAACCACTGATATTTTGACTATCGATAGTTGACCTCGAAAACTGTACAGGATATCGATATTACTATCGATAGTATCGTTTTGTAACTGCACTATCGATAGGTCTCCGTTAACAATACTATTGATAACAGCAATGCTCTATAATACAAAAGGAATTTAGAGAACATAACGGGCCGGTAATTTACCACTGCTGGGTTATGACTTCATCGCCTTTTGAGAATTTTTGGAGCTAATGCCACCACCATGGAGTAGTCTCCAATGCGAATCGTTTATGTTCATGGCCAGAGTTTATTCGACTCTTGTTGTTTTACTTCACAGTTCAAAAGATGTATTACAAACATAAATGAAACTGCATTTCATTGGCGTTTGAACTCACAACCATCGGTTAAAATCCTCGTATTCTCACTACTGGAGCATCTCGGCTTTCATGTAAACAAAAATTATATAAAAGTATCGTTGATTAATTGCGTGTTAATATATTTTATAAATTTACAGATAATTATTAAAATGCAGAGTCTAAGAAAAACCGTAGACAAAAAGAACAAACTCGATACCAAAGACGATTCGATTGCCAAGAAGCAAGATGAAAAAAACAAAAGAAACGACCACAGAGTTTCGACTCCACGAAGTTTCGTACCAAAATCTACAGCTGACATTTATGCGAAATCCACTTCGAGTGTTAACGCACCAAAAAAAGCACCTCACACTAAAACCACGAACATATCTCCTATGAAAGATCTGCTAAAATCGTCGCCATCATCCATAAGTCAACAAAGTTCTAGAAGTTACAGATCAAACAAAACGGCCGATGCAAGAAAAGTAACACCCGTTTCCGCTAGATCAACTGATAAAAATAAAGTTCCAACGAGAACTTTGGCTAACAAGAAACTACCCACGAACGCCATTGTTAATTCTCCAATTGTGAAAAGGAAGTTAGATTTAGGTCAAGATAAATCAAAGGAGGTCGCGTCGAAAGCGTTAGCGCTAAATTCGAAAGAGGTTTCATCGAAAAAGGTTGTATTGCCAACGAGACAACGCACTAAAACGAGAACTTTGGACGACGAGGAAATAAAAGTATTAACGCCGGATGTTGTGGACAATAACGCTGAATTTCTTAATTTGACGAGGCAATTAATTGCCAAGCCAAAAGTTTTCTATGTAGAATTGAATGAAGAAAAGAAACAGGTAAAATAGTTTATAGGCAAAGTAATAGTCTTTAAAAGGCCCACTGTTGGGCTAAACCTCCTGTCATTTTGAAGGCTTGAGGCTAATTACACCAAAGCAGCTTTGATCACGATGCTTTCCTTCCCGCCTACCACGAGATGCACACGAGTAAAATTTAATCAAATTATTGAAGTTATTTTTTATTATTTTTTTTATTTTTATGTTCAAAGGTCTACAAAACAAAATGACAATCACAAAAATACACATGATTACATATTTCATGATGTAGTCACGGCATGCGTTTAATATTAAGTACCAATTAGCGTCTAGTCCGTGAGAGCAGCAGAGACCAACACATACGGTATAAAGGCGAGTGGCTAAGAACATTTGTTCGAGAGGTAGGAAGACAAAAGGTCCTAGAGTTGGGCAGGCGACTGTTTGAACGAGGGGTGGAAAATTTTATGCATTGCAGGATATCGGACGAGTCAGTAAGCCCATGAATTATCTTGTAATGAAAGATAACATCGTTGATTTTTCTTCTAGTATGAAGTGAGCTTGCTCTGTAAAAATTGAGCCTCTGTATGTACGATTTAAGTTCGTGACATTTATTGTCGGTGTAAGTGAGATGATATTCAAAATGATATAAAGTTTATACAAAAGGCGGGATTAATACCAGAAAGCTTAGTTCATCAGTCAACTTCTAGGTTTAACTTTACCTGAAATAATCGCTTGAAGAGCATAGATTCTCCAATTTCCCAGAAAGTAGGGTTGGATTTAAGTTGTAATTCTGATTATACACCATCTTTGGATATTACCCCGTCCACATGCTGCAGATCATCTGTTTGATTATATTTTGATTTCTTTTGGAAACAATACACGCGCGGTCAGCGGACAGCTTCACGTCTCGATAGAACGTTATTGCTTGGATAAATTATTTATAACTTAAAGAACTTTACTTGGTGGTAGGGCTCTGTGCAAGTCCGTCTGGGTAGGTACCACGCATCAGATATTCTACCGCCAAACAGCAGTACTCAGTATTGTTCAGATTGTTGTATCAGATTTGTTCGTCCACCTACCGGTACCATAAAAGAGTAACTTTTCAATTTCTTGCCAGTTATTCTCGGTAACTAGTGTCTTAATTGCGAATCGCAGTGAATTTATCCTCAACAATAAAGATTTAAAAGTGCTCAAGGCAAGAAAGAAAACATTTTTTTGACACGAACTATAGAACAAAATATTTGTATTGTTGTAAGGAATGGTTAATATTTCTTACGGTTGATATGTCTATGGATATTATGACTACTTACTAGCACATTTGCCGTTCCTACCTATTTTATACAAAAAAATACACTTTTAAATAACGTATAAATTGATTTTACAGTTAGAGACATTTATTTCCTCAAAAGATTTACATTTAAATCTCTCACAGAGAAAATTACAAAACAATTATTATAAAAATTAAGTCGAATAGGCGTACATAACAGGAGTAATATTACAATAACCCAATAATATCAGTACAGCGCTAACAATACAAGGATATTTTGTGATGTAAATAAAACATATATATATGTATGTATTGCATAAACATAATAATTATAAGTAAGCTGCGTCTGCCCGGAGGTGCCGCCATCTTTTGTCTAATGTAAAATATACCGGGACGCTAGTCCAATCCGCGCCGACGCAGGGGTTGCGTTCAGCGTTGCAGAACTATCGATAATTTGACTATCGATAGTTGACCTCGAAAACTATTCAGGATATCGATAGTACTATCGATAGTATCGTATTGATCAATACTATCGATAATATCGATAGTTTGGGTTAAAAGTAATGGTTTTTGCAAAACTATACCAATAGTATTGCTCATGGGAAACTATCGATAGTATCGATACTTTCGATAGTATTGATACGTGACAATACTATCGATAGACTATCGATAGTATCGCTTACACCTTAACTATCGATAGTCTATCGATAGTCTATCGATAGTGGACTATCGATCTGCAACACTAGTTGCGTTACGCTCGCTTGCTACCATAGACAATACATATAAACTGAAACTTGCTATTAATTCTGTGTATTTTTCCCGTTAAGTATTGTAATACTGAATAAATAACGGTGGTTTCACTAAAGTAGATATTTTACATAAAGTGCCTATCTATGTAATCTGTAATTAATATTGTTTCAAGTAATTTTGATTTTGAATACTAACAAATGCTAACTCTACCTTACCGAGACCAACGGCGGAATATTTACAAACTGCTATATTAAAGTCAATTTAAATTTATATACTACAGGTGAAAAAGGAAAGGTCAAGTGACGAGGAAGTGAGTTACGAAGATGACTTCGAGAGTTATGAGTCTGACTTCGATTCCTATCACAGTCAAGAGAACGATACGAGCACGGGTGATGATGATGATGATCATAACGAAGCTAGTGATGAGCAATTTGACGATAAGGATGATAGTGCTAATGTCCAAATAGAGGATGAAGATGCAAATTCTAAAGATGAAAGGATGTTGGATTCTGGTGAGAAACTTGTATATTTTAAATTAAATAACTCGGCAGTCGTCCTGCCTATATCTGATTGATCAACAGACAACAAGAGTGTTTAGATGATAAAAAAGCGTGGAGCTAATACTTGTTGACTTTCAGACAGGAAATATTATATACCATTGTATTTAATTAACATAACTTTGTATTTTAAATGTTGGAAAAGAGTAACTACTGAGTTTCTTGACGGTTCTTCTCGGTAGAATCTACGTTCCGAACCGGTGGTAGTTTCACTTAATATAGTTTGACGACTTCCGTGGTCGAGTAGTGTGTACACCGGTTTTCATGGGTACGCCACTCCGATGTCCCGGGTGCGATCCCCGGCCGAGTCGATGTAGAAAAAGTTCATTAGTTTTCTATGTTGTCTTGGGTCTGGGTGTTTGCGGTACCGTCGTTACTTCTGATTTCCATAACACAAGTGCTTTAGCTGCTTACATTGGGATCAGAGTAATGTATGTGATGTTGTCCGATATTTATTTATAGTTTCTTAAATGACGATTCAAAAGTGATTGTAAGAGCCTACTCGAATAAAGTATATTTTGATTTCGATATGTCTGATTATTTTCGATAACATGTCGATATTCAAAGGTATAGAAGTTAAGGCTTTATCTAGCGGCGAGTCTAAACAAAGTGGATTTAATGATGTACATAAATTGATATTATCGACTAAATCATTTTTAATTTTAACTGACAAAAGTACTGAGTCTAGAAATGTCTTTGGTTTATTATATAACGTAAGATGAGCTAAAAAATGATTTTTGGAAATTACGACTTTAAAATGAAATATTTGTTGTTCATACAAAATCATAGTTTATTCAAAAGATTTTTAAGGAATTTCGAAACCTATGACAGGTTTCGTTTTGATTTCATTTCGTTGTAAACTGCAAGTCACTCGTCTACATTTGGCGCCAAAATGATGAAACCTCTTTTAAATGAAATTTTTAATATCAAATAGTATACATTAGTTCAGTTAGAATGTTTACGTTTTCATTTTTTTCTTGCGCAGCCGTAGCGCCGCTCTCTAACCTCTAATTAATTCTTTGTTAAATCGTAACAATTTAGTAAATTGCAATATGGAATCCTCTTTATTTTCCTGCACATCTACGGCTGGAGCTCTTCAAAAGGAGACCATAACCGATATTTTACGTACAGCTATCGTCCCATAATCACTGGGACAAAAATCGGCTTACGATACTAATATACAAGATAATTTATAAAGTCTGTAATTTGATACATACTAATATATTTTTCGTTTTACAATAACATAAATATTTCAAGAGGAATAAACTCAGTCGGTACATTGAGTTTAGTATCTGTTTTCGTCGCGGTAATGTTATCAAACAATTTTTTTTGTCTCTTGATTCTAGGTAACTACGAACTGCGTGATCCTCGTTCAGCGAATAGATCCAAACCGATGGACTTTATATCTGAAGTCTCAGAAGAGGGGGAGGGAAAGATCAAGCAATATTCCGAGGATAGTGTAAAAGTATCCCTCACGGATGAGGGATTTCAAGACATGTCTAGCATCAAGATTGTTCATGTAGATGTTTTGGATAGGTAAGAATATATCGTCTAGAGATTGACTGATGACGTTGATTTGTATTTCAAACCTTGCACCTGAAATTTTGCACCAACTTGACGCTTGTGACATATTAACTAAGTTACTAACTTCCAGTTTCTGAAACGGTGATTAAACTTAGATTAAAGGATTTAACTTGTATCTTAATCGATAACGTCATAGGCTACCAATGTGCGTTGAGAGTTGTCAGGTTATATCTTTGATCAGGGTCGTAGATACTACGTAATAAAATATCTAATCATTGGTAGTAATTTTTAGTAGACCTAAGCCTGTGAAAAATGAAGGGAAGTTCAGATAGCTCTATGGTTTGAGTATATAATATATCTACTAGACATTCGTGGGCTGTACTAGCATCAGTATATTTTCTGATTTAAATCCATAAAAAAGTATCCATATTTTTCATGGATACTTGGTGGTAAGTCTTCGTGCAAGTTCATAACATCTTAGTTCCAAAAATCGGGAGCGCAGTAAGGAATTGTTAATATTTTCTTACAACGTTTGTCTATCGGCGGTGGTGACTTACCACAGTAATAATACGTCGGTTTATATACGAACAATGTTTTTAGGCCCTTATTCATTGATTTCACGAGATCGAAAGAGAACAAACGAAAGCGCCGCATATTCGATAAGTTGCGAAAACGAGCAAAAGATATCCTCAGCATGGTAACTTTGCATGAAATGTCGTATAATCTATTCGAAATGGCGCCAATACCGTACGACTTGTATATGGCAACGTTTGGCAGATTTAATTATACCCAAACAGCCGTTCAGACATTCGACGATGGAGTCACAGAAGAAGTACAGACTGATAGAATTGTATTTTATAACAAATGGACGCAATGTCCTGTTGAGTTCTCTGATACTGATATATATTTGAATGATAATACAAATACAAAAATAACAAATGAAGATTTGGAAGACTTTAAGTTTCTCACTGAGAATGAAAATGATAATGTCGTGGATGATAATTACAAAAGTGATCCGTTAAGAATATATTTAGAACAGAAAGATGGCGTCGGTCCCGATACAATGATGCCAATCGAGAAATATAAAACAAAATTAAAAAGTAATTCGTACAATGTGGATAGATTAATGAAGTTTTTAAAGAGATTCGAATGTCGAGTTAGTGATATATTAAGTATAAATGCTGGCAACACTGATACGTCGAATTTGATCAGAACGTCAAAATTTCCGTTCAGTGTCGGATATTTGTCGATATCAAAGACGGATTTCGATGAAACGTTTTTAAGTAAATCTCAAATTATATCGACGGTGATGTCTGAAACGAAGAGTAACTTAATTATAACAGTGCACAGGAAATTTACAAGTGGTTTTGTTGCACAGAAGTGTGTGCTGTGTCTGTGGGACTTGAGTGTTGCCAAACGTGAACCTTTAAAAATACTCATTTCGACTGATAATGTTAAAATTGGACGGTTCAGAGGGAGTACTGATGGTCAGTTTGTGGGAGCGCTTGAAGACGGGTGAGTTTATTTTCATTAAATACTTGCTTTATTTTCAAAGGACATTCGGTTGTGTTATATTTTTTATGTTTGTTACTTGTCAACTTCGGATTTGGCAAATCATTTTTGAAGTGATAACTCCTTATGCGAGGGTAAACCTCTTCGTTACGTAACGCGTTACGGCGCCAGTCTGCCAGTCTGGTTGCCCTTTCTGTTACGCACACGGCAGCGATAGGCAGGTTCCTCCTGTTTATCTATGACTATCTAAAGTTATATTTTCCGGAAAGTATTAAAATACCACGCCGCACGTGGATTTTTTTCATACACCGTTTTTTTAAGACGGTAAGAATACTTAGGTGCGTTTATGCTCCTGGTTCTCAAACCTCCGGTTTGACAGGTCCCTGTGTAACATTTTCTGAACTGTGTTCTCCATTCTAGATCTCATCTGCTCCAACATCCATCGGTTCTACGATAAACATAACCAGCCTATTGGAAGTTTAATATTAGAACCTTCGCATTTTACTTTTTATGTATTTACTGAACCTGCGACTTAAACCGCGCGAAATTTAAAAAACTTTACCTATAGCACAGAAAGGCATACTGGAGCCATCTTGCCCGGCTGAAACTATCTCCTTAATAAGTTTCATCTTATTCGGTTCAGCGTTTCAAGGGTGACGAGATGACAGACGAGCTGTTTACACATTTATTATATTATTTTCAACACAGGTCAATTCAACTGTGGGATTTATCGGAAGAAGCGACCTGGTCCAATGATGTGGTCGATGATGATTCTACTGAAACAGTAGAAATTGAATCGAAACCCTTGACCCAAACGGAGAGGGATAGAGTATGGAATCTCAGAAATAGCACTCGCGTCAGTGACGAGGTAAGCAAATTGTTTTATAAAGCTTAGATTTCACACTTGATCAGCTTTGCTCCTGAACAGCCGTTATTGTAGCGACTAGCTTACGGAGGCTGTTTTCCGAAACGGTAGTACTGTTTAAATATGACGATTTAAAAAAGGCTTCATTGTGAAGTTAACTTGAATGAAATACATTTGATTTGATTTATAGAGGCGCAGATCTTAGGTCTTGAATTCTAAGCCCAGAAAGCGTTCAAAATGCCTCTGTTGCAAATTTAAAAAAAATGTTAAGGAACGCTTGTGTGCGAAAGGTTACTGTACAATTAGTGAGTTTATGATTGATAGCACACCTTGGGAATGAAACGATCGCCTCCTGGATATTTCTGTTCATATTCAATATATGTATGTATTTAATTAGTTTGATAAAAAAAAAACCCGCTGAGTTTCTTTCGCCGGTTCTTCTCAGGTCAGGGTGTTTCCTTTTCCGAACCGGCGGTAGTGTTTAATTTGACTATCAGTAAGTAAGTGTAATGCTTCTATAGTGAAGTTTGAACCGATAAAAAGTCTTTGAAGTTTTTCGGTCGAAAAAATCTCAGTAGCAATAGACGACGAAGACGACCTCCGTGATCGAGTAGAGTGTACACCGGTTTTCATGGTTACGCCACTCCGAGGTCCCGGGTTCGATCCCCGACCGAGTCGATTTAGAAAATAAGTTCATTAGTTTTCTATGTTGTCTTGGGTCTGGGTGTTTGTGGTCCCGTCGTTACTTGTGTTTTCCATAACACAAGTGCTTTAGCTACTTACATTGGGATCAGAGTAATGTATGTGATGTTGTCCAATATTTATAAAAAAAAAGAATTATGCTGAGAATTATGCACACACTGTTTCCCCATAACGTCTCCTGTAGTTGACCAGTCTCACTTGAGGAGGAGGACATAATTATAACGGTTATAAGATACAAATCAACATAAACATACATATGTCACGACAGCCGTCAGTTCAATCGAAAATGAAGAGTATTATTTGTGCTTATTTCTAATTTTATTGTGGTTAGAACGCGTGCATCTTAACCGATGATTTTCGGGTTCAAGCCCAAGCAGGCACCATCTCTCGTGCTCGGCAACGAAGGAAAACATCGTGAGGAAACCTGCATCTGTCTAATTTCAACGAAATTCTGCCACATGTGTATTCCACCTTCTCCTCAAAGGGAGAGGAGACCTTAGACCAGCTGTGGGAAGTTTACAGGCTGTTAATGTTATATTTTTATACATATCGTGCAATGTGATTTGATGTGAGACTACCTGGAAATATTAGAACATTTGCCGAGATCGTTTTGAAATGTAATTGTTTTTGATGTGATATTGTATCTACTGTTGGTTACGATTAAAAATATTCTTTATTCGAATAGACATAAGAATCAATTTTTTGTAATCATGATTCGTGGGTAAGAAAATAAAGTAAATTCTACCGAGAAGAACCGGCAAGAAACTCAGTAGTTGCTCTTTTCTCCTTTTTTTTCAATTACGATATTACATATCTGTCCCCAGAAAAACCAATGTCTACTCCAAGCGAGCTCCTACACGAGTAGCGCAATGGCTGTGTGCAAAAATGAAACAGTCGACAGTGTCGTGGGGTTGGAGTTCATGGGAGATATGAACACGGCTAATTTAGGTTCTGGAAGGAAAATTATACGGCAGGTAAGGAAACATTTTGTAAGTTTTGGGAGTGATAACTCTCATGGGAGGATAAACCGTTACGTAACGCGTTACGGTGCTATTCTGTCTGGCTTCCCTTTCTCTTAAGCATACGGCAGCGGTAGGCAGGCAATAATTATACTAATAATATATTTTATCTATATTTATAAAATAACATGTCCTGACTGACTGATTCATCATCGCCGAGCTTAAACTATTCAAGTTAGGGCCATGAAATTTGGTGAGTAGAATCGTTTTATTGAGTAGACGCTCACTAAGGGAGGAATTTTGGAAATTCTACCCTAAGGGGGTGAAATAGGCGTTGAAAGTTTGTATCGAAGTCCGTCATTATTTAAGTTAGAAGCATAAAATTTTATTTTTGGGCGCCTGATTAAAATTTTTTGGACTACGTGTCCAAGCTGTTGTTATAATTATTTGCATTTTTGTGTTATTTTAAATGATTTATTAAATTAAAAAATGATGTCGAAAAGTTTCCATTAAACTATACGACTTCGACTTTTTATTTTGTCGGATTTATTTGTCTTGGATTTTGTGATTGAAAATGAAAGTGATTGAAGTTGATATTTTGGACAAAAATGAAAAGTATCTCTTGAGTATATTCGTGAATACAATTTTGATAGTATAAATATTAACTTAAACAAAAATCAGTAAAATGTCGCACGGCTGTCGAAATACCAGTCTTATGTTCTGGAGAATAATGTAGAAAATATTAAATGTATTATTTAGACTTACTTTTATGACAGCAGACGAGTAGGTCCACTAAATATTAAACGGTCTTCTTCGCTCGATACTGCAAGTAAGGCGCCATTCAACGTTGTGTACAGGTTCTTTAAACCTATTATTAAAGTAACACGGTTCACATTTAAATCGGAACACATTCAATTGTAGAAGATACAATCGTAAAAAAAACTGTTGGTGATGTTGTTCTTACGAACGATGCAACAAAAGTATCCAGTACAAATTCTTGATTCGTACACTGAACTGTATGTTTGACTGACTGACTTTAACCAGCTGTTGTTGAATGAACCCGTGTTGTTCGCAGATTTGCTCGTTACAACGGACAGGTATATTAACAATATGGTCGATAGTACAAGAAAAAACGAACGTTAACAATGATATCGGGAAAACGTTTTGGTCTAAATTGAAATTAGAACGAAATCAGACAATTAATTTAACGGAATATGTAAACGCGCCGGTCGATGAAGAATTTACGAGATTCAATTTAAACGCAGCTAAGAAAAGATTAACTGTCAAACGGCAAGAGAGAAATTTGAGTAAAATTTCCCGCCCGAAATCGGCCATTAGTAAATTCGACTTTGACAGACCGAAAAGTGGTGCCAGTGTGAAAAATAAACATGTGGTTGAAAGCGATTTGTTTCATTTCTGGGAGAATGGCACTGTGTTTTATCATTTGAAAGTAATGGAACTGAAGAACGTTGATAGTTATTTGGTGGCGAAGAATGGCGGGGAAGTGCTTTGCTGTAGGCGGACGTTGGGGACTGTTAAAGTTAAAACGCTATGTGTCGCCAGTAAGTAAAGATTTGTCGTATTAATATAATGCTCCACTTTTACATGTTGATGTTAGTACAAGAATAAATTAAACATTCCTTGTAATGTCAATGAGATATACAATTAATTAACCATGGTAATTATGATCTGTCTAAAAAGTAAAGTAACAGGCTGTACATGTTCCGCTGCTAGGATGAGGCGTCCACTTGTGGGAGGTTATTCGATCATGATGCTCAAATTAGATATGGTGCATATAGACCATATGCACCATATCTAATAGATAAATAAATAAAATAAAAATAAAATAAAATAAAAAATATAGACGTGGTTGGTTTGTTTTGGTTGAATTTTTTTTGCTTCATCATGAATTACAAACGCAAATTCATTATTGGTTAAAATTCACTTTTACCGATCACTGATTGCTACAACAAATTTTATAAATAGATAATGAATGACAACACGATCACACTACAGGGTGGAATATGGTCACCACTGCCTTAGAAGACATTGACGCTGTAAATATGTTCCAATTCTTGCATTGCCAATGCTCCGCCAAGCTTGGGAACGAAGATGTTACGTTGTGCTTGTAGTTAAACTTACTCACAATTAAAAGAGGAAAACAATGAATGAATATTTTTATTTCATCCTAAATTAAGTAATCATGTTGAATAAGATTACAGATTCATATTGGATAAGTTCTAAATTAAATCCCAAAACAAATTAGACCAATTTAAATGAAGTTAACGACCCAAATTGGTTGAACAATATGGATCTTAATCTAGTGGACACCTCGCCGATGGACATATCTTGGACCATAGCTGAAGCGTCTCAGAAGGTCTCTTAGAAATCTTTTATGAGTTATGCATCAAGTAAATTAATTTTCCTTATAATAACAGAAATCATTCAAATGTCGCTTCGTTTTTTCAATTTTTCTGATTATATGTAGATGCAGCGTCGTCTGTAATACACTTGGAGTCATCGCCGCATGGGTTGCCGTATTTTTTAGCCGGAACCGATTCGGGAACAGTCAACTTGTGCTCGCTCATTGATTTCCGAGTCCTTCTAACTCTGGAGTGTGGGTGAGTTGATGACGTAGCTGTCTTTGAAATGGAATATCTTTGAGATATTTACAAAGCGTTTGATAAAAAACCATTAGTAAATAAGGCATAGTCACCTGAGGTTATTGAAATTTGAAACACACATAAATACATACCTACTTACACATAATTCGTTAAAATCATGTGAGTTACTCTTTTCTAACATTTGAGATACAAAGTTAAGTCACTTAGATTTACATAAAGCATCCTGCCTGATCGGACTCAGGGGCAACTGCCCTACGGCCTCCACGAGAAAGGTGCCCTCACAAATAGGTTCCGACGAGTTTAGGTACCTGTATATATAATCAAATGATAGTATTAGTAAAGCTGTTTTAAAGCTTCAGTAAATAAATTATAAACAAACCTTACTGACAGAAATGAAATTCTTAAAATTAATTTATCGAAAATAACAAGGGTTCCCAGTTCTCTGTTGCCTCAGGGCCTCCAGACCTCAAAATCCGGTCCTGCCCGGTAGTGCGAAAAGACGTGTCATATGATGCTAATATGTATGACGCCAATTTGTCGACGTCATAGTTGTATCAGCGCGTGTCTCAGTTCCGAAACGTCGCATAATATTTTTGATCGTTTTCAAATCGATTTGTCCAAATTTCCTTATTAACTAGTTTATGTGGTATCTGATGAGAAGATATTCAGTATTTCAATGCGTTGTTTCAGAAGCGGTCCAGTTTTAGTAGATAGATGTATTGCGGATGACAGAGGGCGATACATATCCAGCGTTAAGAAAACAACCATCGATACCAGTGCCAGTAATAAGGTACCCACCCATTTTGCATGATCACTGTTAGATTGTCCTAAATGGGAACCCTGGACTTTCACCTGCAGCCTCATAACCTCGAGTTTTTTTTGTCAATGAGTGAAAGCCAAAATGTGTGTTCAAACCAAGCACTACTGAATTTGAATGTGCTTAATTTGTGCTCAATGGTGAAGGGAAACTTCGTGAGGAAACCCGAATGTGTCTAATTTCAATGGATATCAAGTCGTATTGGAGCAACATTGAGTTATAAACTCAAAGGGAACGAGCGTTATCCTTAACACAGGACTAAGGGAATCTTCGACTGATTTTTGATCTGGTTGAACCGAGTACTTTGGGAACTTGACCCTTTTATAACTAGACCGAGGTATAATATAGTATTTTTATCGGTTAAAGCGTGTGCAAAATTTCAGTTTAAATAGTTAGGAGGAACTAATTTAAAATTCAGTTGCAAGATTAGACCCATACATACACACAAAAAGATCTACTAAGAAAACTAACATTAAAAAAAAATACTAAGAAATTACAATGAGCTCGAACACTGTTGTAAGTTGGTGAGGAGTTTATCCAGCTGATTCCAGGTGACGCAGCAGCATCAGACCAAGGATGCTATGTTGTTGTAATATTTAAGACATTGATTCTTATAGAAGTCGCACTTAGACATGAGCTGGTGATTTTCAAACAGCAGAACAGATTTTCTTTATTCATAGTGTAAGTCACCTATCGGACAAAATAAACTAAATCAAAATCGGTTCTTCCATTCAGGAGCTATGATCCTACAGATAACATACGGATACACACGTTAAACATATAACATATCTCTTTTTGCTTCGTGGGTTACAAATATAAATACTCTAGAAGATTTAAGATAAGATCTGTGAAGAAAAAAGCTCCACGGGTTAATATGTAGATTTCTTATTCTTTTGTTTTTTTTATTTTTTAGCAGTTGGCAATAAAGTCGATATGCTGGTCACACACAAATCCGTTTTGCATAATCGCAGTTTGTAACACAAATGTGTTTGTTTGGGAACTGACACACAGTGACATGAGAGCCAAGTGTACGAGTGGAGATGTTGCACACTGTTGTTCCACCGAACGAGCTCTGGTGAGTGTAATATTCGAAAGAAGATTTTTATTTAAACTAATATTTAAAAAAAAAATGAATCAAATCTCGCCATTGCGTTAGCTGCCATTTAGCGGCCATTATCTGTGAAGCTGACCAACTGCGTAGCAGAACTTATAACTCATGAGAATTCACAAGAACAAATACAAGTACCCTCTGTTCTCTCACAATCTGATGGGGTCGCAAAATAAGTGTTGTTTACCAGTGGACAGAGTCTAGGTTCAGCTGTTCGGGTCGTGGTTTTACATTTTTCCAAAGCAAGGGAGTGTAAATATACCATTTTCAAAATACCGAACTGTGGTTTTGTTGACCAAATAATCCAATAAAATTTGCTACACAAGGTATTTAAGCCCATATATATATAGATAGACGACCTCCGTGGTTGGGTAGTGTGTACACCGGTTTTCATGGGTACGCCACTCCGAGGTCCCGGGTTCGATTCCCGGCCGAGCCGATGTAGAAAAAGTTCTAGTTTTCTATGTTGTCTTGGGTCTGGGTGTATGTGGTGCCGTCGTTACTTCTGATTTTCCATAACACAATTTCTTCAGCTACTTACATTGGGATCAGAGTAATATATGTGATGTTGTCCGATATTTATTTATTTATTATTTATTTATATATCAGTTACCGAGGTACGGGATACAACTCGAGTCATTGTTGGAATTACCAGCAGCCCAAAGTCTGGTTAACAGTTTTTAGACCCTTATACCTCGGAAAGTATTAGGAGGGGTACGTCTACTATCAGAACTCATTTTGGTCACATCGAATTATGAGAGTTCACCAGTATTTTCGCATACACTCAAGAATTATCTTGATAATGTCGTCCTGACCGACCTGCCTGGCCACGGCGGCGTATCTCAGGATACCAGAAAAGTATACAGGACTTGTCATAGTGCACAAGTGTGCACCAACACAGGTCTGTCCGTCCAGGTGCACTCTCTATTCCCTCACTATCACAATCTGATGAGAAGGCAAGAGGCGCAGTCACAACAGCATTACGTGCTTTCCGAGTCACGGGAGTGTACAAAGATCCAGACTCCGTGTTCCTGAGAATTGTTTTTGATAGAAATACTCATAAACTTTATCTACCCGACACCTGGATCTCTGGCGTTTGCTTCGACTTCCTTGTTGATGACAAGGAAGTCGAAGCAATGTCGTATCTAGCATATGCAGGCTAGCCTCCCCTGATCCTGGACTACTTCATATATACGCGATTCAAATCCGTATTTATACCTTTAAAAGCGAAATACTGGTGAGCGGACCAGGTTGGTTCCTTAAAGGGTGAAGACATCCGCTAAGAATAGATTTTACTAGACTTCACCCCTAAGAGGCTAAAACGGCGGTTGGAAGTTTGTGTTTTATAAATTTTGCGCGAGTAAAGCCGCAGGTCCAGCTAGTAGAATATAAGAATCAGATAAAGCAGTACCGTTGTTGATTAATGTAATATCATTGCAGGCTTTACTTACCACAGAAGGCAACGTACAAATCTACAAGATGAGAGACGAAACGGGGAACTTGGAGCTGTTCCAAAAATACGTGTCCCTACTGTAGCTGTATATATTGTTGATGACTATTGATTATTTAATAAATACGAGTGTTTTGTTTTATTTTATTCCTTGTGCGGTTAAAATTTTTATTGAAGACAATATTATATGCAATTTTTTTTTGATGATCACTTGTGTGGTTGAGACGGTAGAGCGTAACAAACAAACAAAATCGAAATCGAAATAAACTTCATTCAAATCTCGCGAGTATCTTTTAAACATTATACATGATTAAATGTACAGCTACCCCCGATTCGGAATGTAGCTTCATGACAAGAAACTCAGTAGTTACTCTTCCAAGAATCAGCGACTGGCTTCTTGAACATTAAATTGTCATCATCATCTTAGCCGGAAGACATCCACTGACAAAGGCCTTCCCCAAAGATCTCCACAAAAGCCGGTCTTGCGCTTACTCGCAACCAGTGGCTTCGCGACACTCACCAAATCTTCAGTCCACCTCGTGGGGTCTGCTCACGCTGCGTTTTCCGTTTCATGGTCGCCACAAGAGAACTTAAAACAACATAGAAATCAACGAATATGGACTCCAATTTTTTTTATTATCTACGTAACCCTTTATTAAGAAATACTCTTATGTATTAATTTTTAACATTTAATTGAAATGCATTTAAAAAAAGTGAAAAGTATTTGAGGTATTTTATTGAAGCAAACTTGCCCTTGCCCGAGGACGGAGAACTTTGCGGAGACGGAAACCAGGCGATAAAAGATTTACTTAACTTCTCATTCTTTACTTGTTCACATAAAAAAAAATTATATCGCTGTTAAAATTATTTAAGTATACCAGTTTGAACCAGGGGCAGATTATCCCCTTAACCGCTTAGACCCGGCCACAGGTGAACCCACAGCAAGTCATCGCTTTAAATCTCATCTTATCAAAAGCAAATCACATAAAAACCTTATTGATTTCTAGATATTATTAAATGTTTCATGATTTCTTGAGATATATGGCATAGACATATGGCATCTAAGGTATCAAATCTGCCCCTGGTTTGAACATAATTAGATAAAAGATAGATATTGTTATCTATTTAGGTAGATAACATTATCGAAACTAATGAGTTTTTATTAATAAATATTATCGTGACGTCGTTAGCTCGTATTATCTATATAATAAAGCTGAAGTATTTTTTTGTTTAACATATCTCCGAATTGAATTGACCGACGATTTATAAAAATTATATGTTTGTATGCCACTTGGTGGGACGACTAACACCCAAAACGCGAGGGAAGTCGCGGACAACGATTAATACTATAAATGCGAAAGTAACTCTGTCTGTTATCTCTGCACGCTTAAATTGCTGAACTGATTTTGATGAAATTTGCTATGGAGTTTGAGTCCGGGGATATGGGCAGTTTTTTTTTTTATTCAGTCCTCGAGGGTATTTACCCTTATTATATAAACATGTCCCTATGTGTGCTTAGATCTTTAAAATTACACAACGGATTTTGATGCAGTTTTTTAATAGATAGATTGATCCAAGAGGAAGGTTTATATGGATAATACATACACAAAGTTATGTCGTGAATACATATTTTTTAGCGCTTGCATTGTAAACGCTGGCTGAACCCTACGAGATAGATCAAAATAATGTTCTACAGTATTGTAACCTTAAAAAGGTGCGATGGTATGTGTCTATCTCTTAGGGATAGCCCACAATAGCCATTTTTTATCCTTTATTTCTTACGAGAAATAATGCCTTATCTTCGATGCGTTTTTAAGCAATACAGCATTAATCCTTATCCAATTAAAACCTTAAATACATTGTGCATTTAATATACATCAATATTGCGCTTTACAGCATGTAACAGCGTGTTAACTTCTAAATCGATCGTCATGAAATTTTACATACACTTGTCAAGGTTACAGAAAAGTTTACAGGGTACATCAGGTTAACATCTGACCCACAACTCAAACACGAGCGAAACCGCGGTCTGATACTGTGTGATAAAAATTTTATCATAATCAAAATGATAACGATATCATTGTTACGCACGTGTTGGATTGAAGAACAAGTATGTATTGTTTATTTAGTTTTATTTATAACATATATTTTATAACGAAGGTAATTGAGGATACGGTTATCAGATTCATAACGTAGATGAGACATCTTTACTCTTAAAATCGTTCATTATATATTTCTTTAATAATTCATTTGTTTTCTAATGATGATCGTCAAATCAAATCAAATCAAATCAAATCAAAAATCTTTATTCAATATAGAAGTGTTTACACTTGCTTATTGATTGTCAAAAATCTACCACCGGTTCGGAATTTAGCACCTCGGACCTGAGAAGAACCGGCGAAAGAAACTCAGCGGGATATTTTTTTTTTTTCCATTTTGCATGTACAATAATAATTATATTTTAGTTATTTGAAATGACGTTAATCCAGTCGCCACCGATCCATACTCAATTCCAACCATAACAGGAGAAAAGCCAAATAAACAACATTTGACAGCAAATTGACGCGATATCATTGGTCGAGAGCTTGATTAATCTGTGATATTCGCTATGGATTTGCGAAAAAATGCGTTTTAAACGTCGACGAATCTGTTATCGAAACTTTGGAAGTAAAATTAAAGTGGAAATAAGTGGTTCAGTGTAATAGTGTTGTATTATAAATAAAGATATATTAATCATAAACTCTTAGTAGTGCACAATATAGCCGAGTTATTAGCAAATCGCACGAAATACGTAAATCTAAGGTTTGTTTTTTTCTTTTCATACTTCGATTGGAATAGGCTGAATATATATATATATATATAACGGAGGTAATTGAGGATACTGGTTATCAGATTCATAAGAAAACGGATGAGAAATCAAATAATATCTTTACTCTTAAATTAATTTGTTTTCTAATGAAGGCCGTCTACCTATGAGAGTCGCCATTAATCAACTTGACACATGCGTAAATAAGGCAGCGTTGCAGAACTATCGTTAGTTTGGCTATCGATAGTTGACCTCGAAAACTATTCAGGATATCGATAGTATCGTTTTGATCGATACTATCGTTAGTATCGCAAGCTCTCTGTAAGCAATACTATTGGCAGCAGCGATACCATTGATACTATCGATAGTATCGATAATTTTGGATTATCGATAGTTTAGGTTAAAAGTATTGGTTTTTGCAATACTATAGATAGACTATCGATACTATCGTCAACACCTTAACTAGGTTTAGTATCGATAGTCTATCGATAGTGGACTATCGATATTCAACATTAAAATAAATCAATAGTGTCAACATATGCACTGGCTGTGCCCGCGAATTCGTGCGCGTTTAAAAAGTTATTGTTCAGTTCGCAGATTTTAATATAACTTATTAAATCTGTATTAGGCAGCTTTGTGATATTAAGTCGTTGGCGGGAGGCAGCCGACGTGATGGCAGAGTGGTGGCATGCGCGAGGGCTGCGTGCGATAGTAGACAGTATTTGGACATTGCAGTGCGACTTTATTGATATTTTATACAAAATTCTAAAATACAAGTAGCCTTAGTCACTTCTTATTGCATCAGCTTATCTGCCATTGAAAGTCCCGTCAAAATCGGGCCAGCCGTTCCAGAGATTAGTCGGAACAAACAGAGAGACAGACAAAAATTGTAAAAAAAATGTTGTGCATATGCATTTAGTAAAAAGGGGTTATTTCAATATTACAAACAGACACTCCAATTTTATTATATGTATATATTAACAGTTATATGTTTGTTTTGTATGTGTTTCATGATTATCATTTATTATTCTTGTTTAAACAAGCCATTTTCCAACTCGAGGTTCTGAGTATGTGTATAATATACTCGGATTAATATCACGTTCGGGAGTAACTTTTTTGTTGTTCAACCGAGTGGTTCGTTTTGCGGGTGTGATCAGTTACCTCCAAAGTGGTCCCACCACAATTTGCTACAGGATATAATTAAGTTTTTATTCGAAGCGAAAAATCAGGCTCCAAATTTTTGGACTTTGTACATTAGTTGAAAAAAAAAAAATATATATATAAGAGTTATGCTCTCGGCGATCAGGCATCTTAGGTTCTCCGTCTCTTTCTTTTATATTACATTTACATTTTTACATTAACAGCCTGTAAATTTCCCACTGCTGGGCTAAGGCCTCCTCTCCCTTTGCGGAGAAGGTTTGGAGCATATTTCACTACGCTGCTCCAATGCGGATTGGTGGATGAAATTAGACACATGCAGCTTTCCTCACGATGTTTACCTTCACCGCCGAGCACGAGATGAATTATAAACACAAATTAAGCACATGAAAATTCAGTGGTGCCTGCCTGGGGTTGGACCCGAAATCATCGGTTAAGATGCACGCGTTCTAACCACTGGGCTATCTCGACAATTGCATGATTTACAATTTTAGTCTAAATAATACTTATGTTATCATAAGAATACTATATTATGTAATATTTTTACCGAAAAAATGCGAAAACCCGATACATCTGACCAAACCGAAATATAACCATAAATATTTTTTTTTTAGCAGACTTACAGACAATTTTTTATATGACTGTAAAATTACCGCATATTTTTTGTGACTATTTTGACTGGATTTGTACTCATTGTCTAAAAATATTTTTTGAAGTTTAACATATATTAAAAAATTCGAATCATCGTTGAAACATCAAACTGAGATTTACATTATTTCATAAAATGTCGTAACCGGACTTAAGTGTTAAGCTATTTTGATCCGTGTAGCCTTCAAAAGTTATAATTATAACAGACAATATCGCGTACTTGACGTTTCACGATTTTGTTCTGCGATCAAGTTTGTTTTTTACACTTAGTCATTTTAAATTACTCTGATGACATGACCTTCGATATCTTCCACGTAAAAGATTATCGAAATAACGCTGAATCATGATTACACTGGTCAAATAATATTGCCAATTATATAATTTAGAATTTACATAATAATACCCTTACATTACGGTTGATTTCAAACAGGTGCCCAGAAAGGCAAACTGCTCAAAATATATGATCTATACTCAATTCCAACCATAAGAGGAGAAAAGCCAAATAAACAACATTTGAGAGCAAATTGACGCGACATCATTGGTCGAGAGCTCGATTAATCTGTGATATTCACGATGGATTTGCATAAAAATGGCGTTTTGAACGTCGACGAAACTGTTATCGGAATTTTGGAAGTAAAATTAGAGTAGATATAAGTAGTTAACTGTAACAGTATTGTATTATAAACAAAGATATATTAATCATAAACTCTAAATAGTGCACAATATAGCCGAGCTATTAGCAAATAGCATGAAATACGTACATAAATCTAAGGTTTGTTTTTTTTCTTTTTCTACTTCATTTGGAATAGGTACTTTAACTGTTAGAGAACAAACCTGTGGCACCTGTCAGTGGTGGATATAGGCCCGGTGTGGCGTTGAATTTGCATAACTGGGCTCTGAATTTATTAACATATACGTATATATTTCGTAAAAAGCTGTATATTTACGCGTAGGTACGCGAAAATCAATTTAAACAAGCAGATTGACCACACGGAACATTAAAATAAAGCATCAAAATCGAATACAAAAATAATTTCCGTTAATAGGTACGTCGATATTTAAAGCGTTTTGATGTATGTATTAACAAAAAGACGCGTCATTTCGCTCTACCTTTACTTATGATTTTGAATCAGTGTATGTAGCGCCTGCAGTAGAGTCTTGCGCCTGAACACTCCGCGGTCATGTCCAATATGAAAGAAAACAGAGAAAAAAAAATCGTTATAGTCACACGTAACAAAACAAATTTGAATTTCGAATTTTTAAACGATACAGCCCATGTGACGATATAGCTTATACATTTCATTGAATCAATAAATGGGCTATCTAACACAAAAATAAAAAAAAATTGGCGTGATTTTTCTGTGGGTGCGCTTCGAGAGTGAGACCGACTGTTCACAATCTTACGACAGTTTACAACCTGCGAGATTCTTTGCGTAACATTTTACTCATTAGTAAAATGCCTTATTTATTAACGTTTTTTTAATGGACCAAGTTAAAAATAACTGTTGTATCTTGCTGAAGTTTATTGACATTAATGAGTTACGTTAATCGAAGGTGTCCATTGGAGGGGCCATCTTGGAAAAAATATATTCAAGTGTCATTGTATACCTTACAAATAAAGGTACACGGGTTACACGTTTAGATTGGATTAAGCACATGAATTAGAGCTAAAGATTACACGTTCAAACCCGAGCAAATACAAAATATATTCCTTGTGTTGGAATTTGTATTCCTCATTCATTTGGTGATGGGTGTGAATCCGTGGTATATTTGCAAGTCTATTGAAAATGGCTTGAAGCTTCGGACCAGAGTGTTAATGTTAGGATTGAACCTGTGATTTTTACATAGCCATTCAACCCTTAAATAATTCTCCTATTGACGTTCCAATTTTTTTTCCACAGATTAAAAATCTTCAAATATGAAGTCGTGTATACTGCCATGGATGTTCCTATCAGTTATATGCTCAGCTTCAGCGTACCACATTCTATGTCTTCACCACATACCATCCATGAGTCACCACAATCTCGGAAAAGGAATCGTGAGAGCTTTGCTGAAAGCTGGTCATGAGGTAACGCATTTGGAATAAAATTATATTGAATATTGCCACTTAAAAAAACAGTTTAATTTATTAGTGAAACTTCTTTAATTAAATTTAAATCAGATTATTGTGTTCCAATCTGAGCTGAGTGAGCCAATGTAACTTCTGGCATTAGGGTCTCAAGATTGGCGGTGCTTTGGCGTTGTAAGGAATGGTTAATATTTCTTATAGCGCCTATGGAGATCACTTAACATCAGGTGGACTTTTCACAGGTACCACGGTATATTTAAAAAAAATTAAGCTAGACAACATGTTTCAGATAACTTGGGTGACCCCTTATCCGAATAAAACCTTGGAAAACTCAAACTTAACAGTTATAGACGTTAGTGACGTCATCGAGGCTACTGGTCGTGAGTATTCTGTCGTAAGAATATCACTTAACTTGATTTTTATATACGTGTTGGTAGCGCTTCGTGCAAGCCCATCTGGGTCGGTTCCACCCACACCTCAGATATTCAACAATAGCAGTACTCAGTGTTGTTGTGTTTCGGTTTGAAGGGTGAGCGAGCCAACGTAACTACAGGCACAAGGGACATAACAACTTAGTTCCCGAGGTTGGTGGCGCATTGGCAATGTAAGGAATGGTTAATATTTCTTACAGCTTCAATGTTTATGGGCGGTGGTGACCAACTTATAATAAAAAAGAACATATAATCTTTATATTTATTTGCTATGAAGATTATGTATAGACTCTACTAATCGTACATTATTTTCGCAAGGAAATCTTGCAATGTTCTAAAAGCAAACTGTACTTATCTTGAGATAGTATAAAACAAAGTCTCTTCGCTGTCTGTACGCTTGGATCTTTTAAACAACGCAACGGATTTTCGTGCGGTTTTCATCACTAAACAGATTGATTCAAGAGGAAGGTTTATATGTATAATACATGCATATTATAGTAGAGAGAACTGTCATCAAGAGCTGTCAAAGAAACACTCGCCGTGTTTCTTTGACAGCCGGAAAAACACAATAATTTATCTTTTATGTTTGCTCATCAATATAAAAGCTGTATATAGACCGGAGGGTCATAAGTTGTACCCGTGTGAAGCCGGAACTGGTAGCTAGGGCTAAAAAAATTTAATAAAGGTAGTCGGATAAAGATTTTTGATGGTTTCCAGCGTTAGACGTGAAGCTCAGTCGTGTAACGAGCATGTCGATGATAAAAGACATCACTAGGAACATATCCCAAGCGGCCCTACACGTCAAGGAGTTGAGGGAGGCGCTGGTGAAGAACCAGTACGACGCGGTTGTCTCGGAGTGGTTCATGTCGGACGTAGAGGCTGGGTAAGGGATATATGGCATATGATTTAGTTACAACATTAGACGATAGACCGACCGCGACTTCGCTCACAATTGAGGCCCTCTCAAGGCTATAAATATAACTAAGTTTAAGTATATATAAAATTTGGCTCATAAGTGTTGCAATACTAAAAATCACGTCAATATTTATAATAAATACATATGTTAAGCTTTAATATCTTTGGATTTAAGTTCTCTGGTAGCAAAATGTCTATCTGTCATATCGTCTGTTTCAATAAAAAAAAAAATTGCTAATCAACCTTTTTTTACAAGTACACCTTGGAACATCTTCTAATCCAATATTCACTTATCTCCAAATTAGTTATGCAGCAATACAGCAAGTTCCTTGGATATTGATCAGCACGATAGTGATGCATCCTCACTTGGAGTACCTGGTGGATACAGTCCGCTCAGTCCCAACCAACCCAATGATAATGTTCGACTTCCCCATCCCCATGGGGTTGAAACATCGGTTGATGAATAGCGTGGTCTATTTATTTACAATTTTGGATAATTGGTATGTACCAGTATATTACATCGCCCCGAAAATCTATCGGGAGCAAAATAAATTATTTGAATTCTCATCTAAGTAAGATATTAACTTCATGCCCCTATTAAACTTTTGATGTTGAGAAATTCAAGTTTCACCAAATAATAGTTTAATATAAGTATATAATTATAATGATAGTTTAATATAAGTTTCGAGTGTTCTTTGCAAATGAATACATGCACAATGTGTCCGTCTGTATTTCAATCCATCCAGGCGCTATCCGAGATCATGACTCCCAAAATCGTATGCGTCAAATTGCACTTGAACCTTCCGAAATACGTCAAATTAAGATTTTTTTTAACAAGGGATTTATAAATTTTTCACCAGGTGATATTCCACCATCAAGTGACTTGTTCTCTGTCATTCTTGCAGGTGGGACAGTTCATTCAACGCAGCTCTCTATAAATCCTCCTTCGAGCCCTTAGCGAAGGCCCGAGGCGTGACTCTGCCACCTTACTCAGAAGCATTGTTCAATATCTCCATACTATTTGTTAATTCTCATCCCTCCTTCTCACCCCCACAGAGCCTACCACCCAATGTAATTGAAATTGGTGGCTACCATATTGATGAAGATACTCCCGCGTTACCAAAGGTATTTCCAATATGGTCTATCTAACTTTTATTTATCTTCAACTCCCTGCTTTGGTAGTCATGGTCCGATTGCCAAACCATGTGAACCTTGATTGAAGTTTGTGGGTTCAAACCCACCAAAGAAAGCACCACTGATTTCCATATAGTTTATTTCGGGAAACATCGTGGGGAAACCTGTATGTGTTGAATCAAAATTTTCCAAATTTGTCCATAAAACGTACGTTAGCTAAGAACTGGTGCGGTCTTCTCAAAACGATAAAAGGCATTTGCTAGAGAGTGGGATATTTACATTACTTTAGATACATTTCTAACGAAATTTCAGAAACTATAACAGCTATAAAATTGAAATTTGGCAGGTTCCATAAACGCTATAAGTAAGTAGACATCCACTAAGAACTGATTTTACGAAATTGATGTATGTGTGTGTAAGTTAAGATACATAAACGAAATTGTTGGCCCTAGTGAATTTGTTCTACAATTGTACCTCCAGCACCAGCACTAATATCTGATTGACGTTAAGTATATTTATTGTTTCGATAATTATCACAGGATCTTCAGACAATCTTAGACGGTTCATCTCAAGGCGCTATCTTCTTCAGCATGGGCTCATTACTGAAATCTTCTTCCTTGCCCGAGGAAGCGAAGCAAGGTCTCATCAAGATGCTCGGTGAACTCCCTTACACCGTGATCTGGAAGTACGAAGAGGAAATAAAAAATCTTCCGAAGAACATTCATATTAGGAAATGGATGCCACAGACTAGCATATTGGGTAACTCTTTATTTAATAGCTAGGTGGACCGGCAGTTGGCCACCTAATGTTAAGTGGTCACCAACGCCCAAAGACATTGGCGCTGTTAGAAATAATTACCATCCCTTACTTCACCAATGCGCCACCAACCTTGTGAACTAAAATGTTATGTCCCTCGTGCCTGTATACTGGCTCACTCGCCCTTCAAACTGGAACACAAGAATACTAAGTATTGCTGCTTGGCGACAGAAATAACTAGACGCCAGACGGGCTTGCACAACGCCCTACTACTAATTTCTATGGTAAATGTCCTTATAAGGAAGGCTGTCAGGCAAATCAAATACATCGACAATCCCATTGGTGGCGATTAATTCTATGTAATATTATAAACATAACAGTGAGTTAATTTGTTAAGGGTAACTACCCTTTCGTATTTAAAACATTGAACCGATCATCATAACATTTAGGTATATATGTTTTCAGGGGTACAGACAGTGTCGGATTCAAACTTAACGCCGTCCATCCACTGTAAAATTTTCCGTCCCATTTTGCGTAAAATGGTAAACGTTTTGATACAAAATTTTTATATGAATAAAATGACTCATTTATGGCAGAAAATTAAGTATATTTTCTTTAATGATTCATATTTTGTAAAGCATTATCAAAAATACCCCTGAAAAGTTTGCTTTGGGCACTAGTCCCGAATGCCAATAGTGTAAACCCAACGCTGGGTACAGAAAAGGATATAGGATTACTTCCCACCTGCCCCTCTCATGCGGGTGAAGTCGTAGACGGAAAATAGTTGCATTGACAATGTCCATGAGGAGGTACCATAAGAAGCCAGTTTGTCTGACTGCTCTGTTAAATTCATAACTAAGGCTATTCATAAAATTATTTTTCTAGCACACCCAAACACGAAAGTGTTTATATCACACGCTGGTCTCCTGAGCACTCTTGAAGCTCTGCACTATGGAGTGCCCATGCTGGCTATCCCAGTCAACGGAGACCAACCACGCAACGCGAACAGCGCTGTAAGAAACGGGAGAGCCATTAAAGTGGAGTTAGGTCCAGATATGGTGCCCGAGGTTAAAGCTGGTCTTATGGAATTGTTCAAAAACGCCAGGTGGGTTTGTATTAACGTTTCTTGTCGCACTACACTAGGTGAATGAGATTGAAATAAGTGGGCATCAGACATCACTCTGAATAAGGACATTTCTGACTATTACTATATCGAATGTCAATATCGTACACTTTTGGAATGATTCACAAACTCATTCAATTGCCAGTTTTGTTTGGACGTATCAGTCTCATAGTGTGGATACGACACGTGACCTTTCCGGTCGCGTTATGATCTATACTAATATTGTAAATGCGTAATTAACTCTGTCTATCTGTAATGTTTTAACGGCCAAGCTAGTTAACCGAATTTGAAGATATTTGGTAGCAATGTTGATACCTAAGGACCAACCTTTAAAACGAGAGCAAAACGGCAGGCGACAACTAGTTATTATGATAATTTTTATACTCAGTGATAAAAGAAATTAATTTTAGTGGACGATTTGTAATCATGAGTGTATAAAAAATATATGTATTCATTATTCCAGCTATTACACCAGAATGCAGCATCTGTCGAAGCTGTTCCGCATACGACCCGTCTCGCCTTCAAAGCTGATATCTCACTACGTTGAGCTCGCAATTGAAACTAAAGGTATATTATCTGATTTTGTTCTTATACCTAACTAATATTATAATAGCTTTTTGTTTTGAGTTTTGGTTTGGTTTGAGTTGGTTTTTGTTCGACGCGCTAATTTAAAGACTGACTGATCCGACTTAAAAAAAATCCGTGTTTGATAGCATCTTTATCGAGGAAGAATCTATCATGACGCAACGACCTATATTTATTTTTACATTAGCAGCCTGTAAATTTCCCACTGCTGGGCTAAGGCCTCCTCTTACTTTGAGGAGAAGATTTCTATAATATATCATTTCTACCGCCAAACAGCAGTACTCAGTATTGTTGTGTTCCGGTTTGAAGGATGAGTGAACCAGTGTAACTACAGGCACAAGGGACATAACATCTTAGTTCCCAAGGTTGGTGGCGCATTGGTGATGTAAGGAATGATTAATATTTCTTACAGTGCCATTGTCTATGGGCGGTGGTAACCACTTACCATCAGGTGGCCCATTTACACGTCCGCCAACCGGTAACATAAAAAAAAAAAATTGGACCATATTTCACCACGCTGCTCCAATGCGGGTTGGTGGAATACAGATGTGGCAGAAATTCGTTGAAATTAGACACATGCAGGTTTCCTCACGATGTTTTCCTTCACCGCCGAGCACGAGATGAATTTTGAACACAAATTAAGCACATGAAAATTCAGTGGTGCCTGCCTGGGTTTGAACCCGAAATCATCGGTTAAGATGCACGCGTTCTAACCACTGGGCTATCTCCGCTCTCAGGAGCAGAGTATCATTGACAAATATTACAAAAACGGTGGAAAATTTTTCCTTTAAAAGCTTTGCGCTGCGTAAACGGTTAGTTTCGCAAAAAACCATCCATGACAGGATCTGTAATATAGCCGAACGAAGTCCTTCTTCCGACAAGCAACGACGAACCAATCACGTGCAGTCTGTGCCCCCCGCTCCTTCATTCCTCCAAAGAGACCTAAAGATGTACTACTGTATCTCAAGGTTGTGTTCCGATAAGCTGCTCAAACTCATACTCAAATTCCTTTATTCAATATAGAAGCATTACACTTACTTACTGATAGTCAAATTAAACACTATTACCTACCGGTTCGGAAAAGGAAACACCCTGACCTGAGAAGAACCGGCGAAAGAAACTCAGCGGGTTTTTGTTTTTTTTTTCAATCTAATTAATTACATATATTGAATATGAATAGAAATAGCCAGGAGGCGATCGTTTCATTCCCAAGGTGTGCTATCAAACATAAACTCACTAATTGTACAGTAACCTTTTGCACACAAGCGTTCCTTAACATTTTTTTTTAATTTGGCAACAGAGGCATTTTGAACGCTTTCTGGGATCCTGTTGTAAAACCGTATACATTGCCCCACAAAAGAGTTACTGTCTCTATGCAGTCGAGTAACAGGACTATACCCGGCTTAAGTTTTCCTTTTTTTTTCCAGGTGCTTACCACATCCGTTCGCCAGCGCTAGGATATCAGTGGTACCAGCTCTTGATGTTGGATCAGCTACTCGTTTTATTCATAGTTTTGTATATCTTATATTCGATACTAAAACTCTTGTTCGAATTCGCGAAATATTTTTACAATGCGTTTAAGAGGAATGTCAAACAAAAAACGAATTAGAATTTATTTAAATTAATTTGAATGAATTTTTAAAAGAATATATAATTTTTAAACGAAACGAGTTATTTATTTTTGGTCCTGAACGTTTTGCTTCGAGGTCACTCAAATTTTATAATGAGGTATTCAGAAGTATATATTATAAGGATATTGGAATATCTATTTATATATCTATCTCGTTTCTTGATATCATTTTATATTGCTAGTATGGACATACGACTGCCTTGTTTTTCTAATAGGTTAATATAAGGACTCAGGTCTTAAGGTTCTGGGTTCAAACCCCAGATGAGCCAAGGATGTTCGGAAGAAAAACTCGCAATCACAGTCTGGTAGTTGGAAATGTGTACTAGTGTTGCATATCGATCGTCCACTATCGATAGATAGGGATTGTCTATCGATAGTTAAGGTGTAAGCGTTAGTATCGATAGTATCGATAGCTCCCCATGAGCAACACTATTGATACTATCGATAGTATCGCTGTTACCAATAGTATTGCTTACCTGAATAAGGCCTATCTTAATGCCTTTCCCTTTTTTGCCGCTATGGCCCAGTGGTTAGAACGCGGACATCTTAACCAATGATTACGTAATTTTAAGTGCGAGTCAGACTCGCGCACGACCTTTGGCTAGGTAAACAACAGCAGGTACAAATATTAATTATATTTAGCGACAACGGAAATAAATAATTTGTAAAAATTTCAACTGTCTAGGTTCTACTAACGCGGTTCTTGAGATACAGATACAGACAGCCTGGTGACAGACAGACGGACAGACGGACGGACACACAGCGAAGTCTTAGTAATAGTGTCCCGTTTTCACTCTTTGGGTACGGAACCCTAAAATGAAAAAAGGTATTATATACCTTAGTTATGATTCAAACTGTCTAGTTGGTCTAGTCCTGGACTCAAACCTCAGGTCTGTCCGATAAATATTTATTGAGTTTTATATGAACAATTCTCAGTATCAGCTCGGAGTATGAAAGATGGGTGTACACTCCCGTGCCTTGGAGTTCACGTAAAGCCATCGTGTATTACAGTATGTCCTGTGTTGTAGGCTGGATACAATATTGGAGGCCCACACAGGTGGCCCAACCGTTGGGGCGTCACGGTACGTCACGTACATACAAGCAATTCCGTGGCGCCCTTCGACGGGATTTCGGAACTCAGCTGCTGATACCGACAACCTACTTCATTCGGGGGAACCGCGTAAATGCGTTTTCCAGCGAATATTAAAATATATATACAGGGTTATTGGTAATTCGACGTATTCCCATATCACTTCAACAACAACAAAAATGCAACTTCATAAATTTATTTAAAAAAAGTATCAAATAAAATGTATTTTTTTCTTCTTATTTATAAAAACGAATAAATACTGGTTATTTAACAACAATTATCTGTCCAAATTTAAAAATGCGAGACGGAAAAATATATTATTTCATAATTCTTTTGATCTTTTTCGACAAAAATGCCTTAAAAACAAAAAAAATCGTTATGAAACTTGTCCTACTTTTACACGTCCTGACAGGAGGTCATATATATATCATAGCGTCAGATATAATTAAATACTTTGATTGGAATCACTTGATGGCTAGTGAGGTCAAGAACGTCAGCTGGCAAGAGGGATATGGCGGATGGTGTCGCGGCCTATGGAATAATGTTAAAATCAATGTACCATAATTCAGCTATCGATTTGTTGTATTATTTAGTGAATATGCACGACGAAGACAGTGACTCCGAACCAAACAATCTTGCCGGCTCCCCGCTATATATATGCGCGAGAAAGGCTGACGTGCCGAAATCAGTCAAGACGACGACATTATCATTATTCAAAGAATACCTTTGCCTGAAAAAGTGTAGTCACAAATAAAAAAAAAAAATGTGCAATATATTTATTTTCTCGCAAACTCGATTAACTATTTACATCTAGGTAATGAATTGCAAGCAAGACAGTTATATATAGCAGTTTTAAGAGAGAGCGAGAGAGTAAATGAGTTGACACAGTACCGGTCCGATGCTTACAGAAGTTTAATCTCTTGAATAAATAGCAACATACACAATACGTTGTTTCAAAGAAAAACAAATCGAAATGTACTATAAACTTTTGAAATAGAGATCAATTTAAAATATCTACAAAATTACATATTACGATAATGAAAACATTAAACAAGGTAATTTGCTTTATAAAACACTCCAGATAGAGTTAAAAATAGAATGCATATTCCGCATACATCACCAGTGACAATATTCCACGTTCAATTAATAAACAGATATTACGTATACTAAAATGACACTTAAATATATGTTAATTGAGCGTCATTTTCGCGTGCAATAATTAACACTCCGTTGTCGACTTGTTTGATTGACAGAGCTTGTTCGTTTAAGCGCCTCAGTAATAATTTAAACTTGGAATCTCTAGCCCGTTACCGACGGACTTTTAATTTTTTTAAGAAGTTTAAATTTGGAATGTGGTTTTGTTGACTGTGATGTGTTAAAATATTTTTAAAATTTGGAGTCATTCTATTATAAAAACGAGTAAGTTGTTTTTTTTTAAATATAGTAGTATTATTTAATTTATTATAAAAAAATCGTGTTATATTAAAAAATGGCGTCACAGTTTTTTTTTTAATTTCGTGTTGTCTTATATTTCAGAACGATACAAATTATCGAATATTCCCTTCTGTTTTTATATGTTTTTTTATTGATGAATTGAACATTTTTTATTGGTACTATTTAAACAGACAAATATATTTTCTTGTGGCCAGGACATGCCGGTAATAATTATTAATATTACACAAATACTGTGAATGTTATTTGATTTAAATTATTATTATTTATGAAACGTGGCTTTGTAAACTTACTTTAGAATGTTTTTTATCAGATTTGAAAAAGAATGATGTTCATAAATCATCAAATTGTCGTGTTACGTCTTGTAGCTATTATGAACTGAATTTGATAACTGTTTTTTATTCGAACGATACCTTACAAATGGTCTCATCCAAATTTGGTATTCCTCATTTGTGTGTGTGTGTGGTTTTGTGTGAGTATATTACTCGATATCTTGCCGACTGCATATTAATGAATAAATGGAACGAATTATACTTTCATCAAATTAGATTTAAAAAAAAAAGATTCAATAATTTGACTATTTTAGTTTTTTTTTTTTAAATTAAATAAAAATATCCTGGCTTAAAGAAAAACTATAAAGCCTAAAATATACTGCACCTGCACTCAATTCTAAATAAACATATAATATTTACGCAATTTGTGCATAATTATTACCTACGTATTGGTTTCAATTGAGTCCTACAATATTTCATCATCTACAATCATTATCCTTGTAAATGTCACGTCTACACGTGGACTACTAAGACCACTTAGACCTAATTGACATCCGAATTAAACCTAATATGTTTATAATAGGACTTCGCACGCTTTTTGTTATAGCCGGCTTTAAAATAAAAAAAAAAGTCGATCACGACGAAGTTCATTGACTTGTAAATACTTTTATCGTAATTACGATAAATAACGCGCGGAAATTTACTGTAGTTTCGGATTCATTTTCGAAAACAAGTCTTCACCGACCCCAACATGTTTTACCCCAACATATACCAGAATTTAATTTTTTTTTTAAGGCGAACTTAAATTTTATGTCACCTGTGGCTGCAAGGTGAAATACCTTAGTCTGTTTAAAAATAAATTATTTTGCGAAACGAATATCAAAATCAATTGGCGGGAAATGATAATTAATCATCCATTCATTGTTCTAAAGTAACGCTAATTAAATACATTAATTATAATATTTATAATCATTATCATGAAGTTACATGTAATTTAATTGTTTTTATCAAGTAATTTATTTTAAACGCCATTTTAAATTAGTGTTTATATTTGAATTGTATATTATTTTGTGTAACATACATTACATTAGCAGCCTGTAAATTTCTCACTACTGGGCTAAAGGCCTCCTCTCCCTTCGAGGAGAAGGCCTGGAGCACCACGCTGCTCCAATGCGGGTTGGTGGAATACACATGGGGCAGAATTTCGTTGAAATTAGACACATGCAGGTTTCCTCACGACGTTTTCCTTCACCGCCGAGCACGAGATGAATTATAAACACAAATTAAGCACATGAAAATTCAGTGGTGCTTGCCTGGGGTTGGACCCGAAATCATCGGTTAAGATGCACGCGTTTTTGTGTCATGTTAATAGTTTTTCTTCGTTTATTATTAATGTGTCTTAAGTAATACTATAAAACTTTACCCATGGCTCAGATATCGTCATCCACATTTTACCCCCTCGAGGGCGAATTAAAAAAGGAGCCTATTTCCTACCCCGGGACTACATTTTTTTTATATATAATAGTATCAATGCCTCATTACAAGGAATTACTAATATTCCTATTTACCCCTCTATTTAAGCTTAAAGCTTGTGTTAGTATTGAAGACGACCGTAGACAAAGGGGTCAAGATCGATCCTGCGACTCTTTGATCGCTAGCTTTATCGGTTCAGCGATTTAAGCTTGAAAATGTAACAGACAGACATATTTTCTCAATTATAATATTAGTATAGATTTAGATTTGAATCTTAGATAACTTATTAACTCGAACGAACGCTTCAAATAATAAATTTACTATGTCTGACGCTCATTAAATTTGTAAACTTATAGAACTAAAGTTCGCTTCAACGACAAATATCATTATGTAATCTAATCAAACTGTTAAAACATCCCATATGCGGAATCATGTAAGGCATTATTCATATTTTTTATGGTGGACGAGCATATGAGCCACTTAAGGTAAGTCACCACCGCCCATAGACAATGGCGCTGTAAGAAATATTAACCATTTCTTACATCGCCAATGCGCCAACAACCTTGGGAACTGAGATGTTATATTCCTTGTGCCTGTAGTTATACTGGCTCACCCTTCAAAACGGAACACAACAATACTGAATACTGTTGTTTGGCGGTAGATTATCTGATGAGTGGGTGGTACCTGTCCAGACGGGCTTGCACAAAGCCCTACGACCAAGAAAATTCATTAATGTTGATGTAATGATTTTAAATGTAGACTTGAAATTGATAATTGAATCGATTAATAAGCTAAACTCATAGTTGGACGGTGCTGTGCAGAAACTAAACTCACAATAAGGCGATTAATACGTTTTTTTGTTTGAAAACTATAATCACTTTTGTATAATTATTTTTACAGTAACCCCGTTACATAATGTTACGTTAATTATTTTAAAAACAATACACGCCATTTTTTAATGTCATAACATTTTGTTTCTTAATAAATTTATATTTATGATTAATGTTTTTTCTAAATTGGAACAGCTCTGCACAAGGCGCGTCAATTACCCCTAATTGCAGTATGCTACTAGTGGTCGCCCATTGGTCGAAATTCGATCGTAATTAAATATAAGATGCGTTGATTCGAAAGATACCTAGGAAAGGTTAGGCTCAATAAGACGATTCCTTGTCACACCTACAATACAAAAATTGAAATGTCATTGATTTTCATTTTTGACACGACGTGTGTTGTCATTGGCAGTATATACGTAAACTATGAATTTGTGTTGCATATCGATAGACTATCGATAGTATTGTCACGGGTCAATACTATCATAGATACACAAACAGAATACAATCAGAACATACATTAAAATTACGGACTTACACAATTTTGAGCTAGATTACATTCAATTAATATATCAATGCAGTCTGGTGGCTTTTTATATAATAATAAAAAAAAAAAAATTACAGTAAATATATAAATTAAAATACTTTGAAATTATGTAACATTAATAATTAAATTATCTAAATAATTTGATTTGAATTAATAATTACATTTTATTTGAAATAATTTAAAAAAGTTTTAACACACGAAATAATTCTTGCAGTATAAACACATTTGCTTACTTAATGCAAGCTAACCTGGGTAGGTACCACCCACTCATCAGATATTCTACAATAGCAGTACTCAGTATTGTTGTGTTCCGGTTTAAAGGGTGATTGAGCCAGTATAACCACAGACAAGGGACGTAACATCTTAATTCCCAAGGTTGGTGGCGCATTGGTGATGTGAGGAATGGTTAATATTTCTTACAGCGCCAGTATTGACGGTATTGACCTTCCACCATCACAAGACCTGTCTACATCTGTCTTATAATTTATAGATACACGACTTTTAAACCTTAATCAAATAAAAAACCAACAATAAACAGTATAGTAGTTAATTGGAAACCACGTGTTATGTACACAAGATCGTCTGTTCTCCGGCTCTATTTATATACCAAGTGTCAACAGTAACATCAAGGTTGTCATCGTGAACATAATATAATTACTATGTAAAAAGTTTCCGCGTACATTTTTATCTATTCATCAATCAAACCAAATAAAAATATACTTTATTCAAGTACGCTTTTACAAGCACTTTTGAATCATTTAACAAGCTATATTAATTGAAGCTACCACCGATTTACGTAGATTCTACCGAGAAGAACCGGCAATAAAATCAGTAGTTAGTCATTTTAAACATCTAAGAATACAGTCGTTTTAGTTACAATACAAATAAATACATACAATACAAGCTGAACCGATATTTATTAAACTTTAACACAGAAACCGCGACACACTGTTTCAGCAGCTCGAGGCGTGAATTAAAAAACCTATCCCATATCCTTCTTCGATATTTCATCTACATTAGTTCAAAGTTATGTGTCAGAGTGAATCAAAGTAATATATAATTGTGATACATTCCAAAACGAGGAGAACAGCCAAATAAACAACATTTGACAATGAATTGACGTGACATTGAGTTACACTCAACCCACCCCGGCTTCGCAAGGGTGCATAGCTGAGTCTAAATATCCTACAGAATGTCTTTCAACGTTCACAGTTTTTCAGTCATTAGACAATACAAACCACTATGTCCCTGCGTTTTAAATCTGTGTTATTTTCGAAAATATTCATTTAAATTACATGCTGTAAAGGGTCATATTGATCTATATTAAATGCACAATGTATTTAATGGACTTAATTGGATAAGGATTAATGCTGCATTGATTAAAATCGCTTCGAAAATAAGCCATTATTTCTCGTAAAAAGTAATGATAAAAAATTACTATTGTGGGCTGTCCCTAAGAGATAGACATATACAATTTTTGAAGACCTTTCTAAGATGTGTAATACTGTAGTACATTATTTTGATCTATCTCGTAGAATTCAGCCAGCGTTTGCGTTTATTTTATAAGGATTAATGCTATATTGTCCAAAATCGCTTTGAAAATAGCCATTATTTCTCATTAAAAGTAAAGGATAAAAAATGGTCGGTGTGGGCTATCACTTCAGAAACCTCTAAAACTATCTGTGTTTCTCTACTATATTGAACATGTATTATACATATAAACCTTCCTCTTGAATCAATCTATCGATAAAAAAAAACCGCATCAAAATCCGTTGTGTATTTTTAAAGATCTAATCATACATAGGGACAGACAGCGGTCAGCGACTTTGTTTTATACTATGTAATGGAGAGAATGACTATATTTCTTTACTCAATACCAAATAATAGCCTACATACAAACATATAAAGTCAAACTACTAACTTGAAATTGAACTGAAACTCTGAAATGATTTCGTATACATAAACGTATCTGACCATAATGTCCTAGATACCAATGACAATTCGGAATAGCTCTTTTGATGTTATCTGTAGTAGCACTTAACCTTGATGCTCAAACAGTGAACAGCTCCAAGTGAATCGATTTAAATATACCACGGAAATTCCTCTGTGGCTTGGGTCTCTCGTGATTGGAGATAAACACGTATAATCTATTCCAATCGAAGAAGGAATAAAGATAAACAAATCTAAGATTCACGTATTCGAAGCGATACTAATTGCTCAGCTATATTGTGCATATCGATAGTCCACTATCGATAGACTATCGATAGAAAGGTGTTAGAGATAGTATCGATAGTCTATCGATAGTGTTGTCAAGTGTCAATACTATCGATAGTATTACTTTTACCCTAAACTAGTCCAAAAATATCGATACTATCGATATTAGCGATAGTATCGCTACTACCAATAGTATTGCTCACGAAGATCTATCGATACTATCGATAGTAACGATCAATACGATACTATCGATAGTACTATCGATATCCTGAATAGTTTTCGAGGTCAACTATCGATAGTCAAACTATCGATAGTTCTGCAAAGCTGTTGTGCACTACTAAGCAGTTCTTGTTTAATATATCTTTATTTAAAACACAATACTGTTCCATCTAACGACTTATATCCACTTTAATTTCACTCCCAAACTTCCGGTAACAGCTTCTTCGACTTCCAAAATGGCATATTTTCTCATCCATAATGAATATCACAGATTACTAATCACGACCAACGATATCGCCTCAATTACGTCATATGTAGTTTGTTTGGGTTTCGTCTTCAAGTTGGAACAGACTGTAGACTGCCATTGGTGCGCATCGGGGGTAGTACTAGTACCGACTCGTGTGTCATGTCAGGAGAACGACCTGCGCTCTGATTTATCATGATCCCGTGACTCTCGACTTGCTTGCCGTGATGTGTATTCTTGATGCGTTTTTATATTTTAATATAAGAGCCTAGATGGCCCAGTGGTTAGAACGCGTGCATCTTAACCGATGATTGCGGGTTCAAACCCAGGCAAGAACTGAATTTTCATGTGCTGAATTTGTGTTTATAATTCATCTCGTGCTCGGCGGTGAAGGAAAACATCGTGAGGAAACCTGCATGTGTCTAATTTCAACGAAATTCTGCCACATGTGTATTCCACCAACCCGCATTGGAGCAGCGTGGTGGAATATGCTCAACACCTTCTCCTCAACGGGAGAGGAGGCCTTAGCCCAGCAGTGGGAAATTTACAGGCTGATTATGTTATGTTTATGTAATATAATCGACGATTTACTAAGATTTACATTTAAAATAAATGTTAAAGGACCCTGATTAACTAGTATAAAAAATATAACATTAACGGCCTGTAAATTTCCCACTGCTAGGCTAAGGCCTCCTCTCACTTTGAGGAGAAGGTTTGGAGCATATTCCACCACGCTGCTCCAATGCGAGTTAGTGGAATACACATGTGGCAGAATTTCGTTGAAATTAGACACATGCGGGTTTCCTCATGATGTTTTAATTCACCGCCGAGCACGAGATGAATTATAAACACGAATTGAGCACATGAAAATTCAGTTCTTGCCGGGGTTTGAACCCGCAATCATCGGTTAAGATGCACGCGTTCTAAGCACTGGGCCGTCTCGTCACTCCTAACTAAGTTTTAGTTAAATACCAACAATTTATACTATCTACCTACTATATTCCACCAACCCGCATTGGAGCAGCGTGGTGGAATATGCTCCATACCTTCTCCTCAACGGGAGAGGAGGCCTTAGCCCAGCAGTGGGAAATTTACAGGCTGATTATGTTTATTTTATTTATTATGTACCTACTATACATATTTATACTAACTATCCAACTGTTTAGGAGTTCATTTACACACACCCATAAAATGTTTCTAACAAGAATTCATTTGGAATCATAATAAGGTAACAGCTGATAGAAAAGCGTGGAGCTAATACTTGTTGACTTCCAGGATATATAATTGTATTTAACTAACATAACTTTGTATTTTAAATGTTGATAAAGAGTAGTTTACTTGGTGGTAAGCTTTGTGCAAGCCCTGGGTAGGTATCACCCACTCATCAGATATTCTACCGCCAAACAGCAGTACCCAGTATCGTTGTGTTTCGGTTTTAAGGTTGAGTGAGCCAGTGTAACTACAGGCACATCTTAGTTCCCAAGGTCGGTTGCGCATTGGCGATGTAGGGAATGGTTAATATTTCTTACAGCGCCAATGTCTATGGACGGTGGTGACTTAACATCAGGTGGCCTATTTGCTCGTTCGCCTACCTATATCATAAAAAAAAAAAAAATTTCATCTCCACATAGCGCTCCACTCGACCATGACAATATCAGAGTGCGGACACATAATCCCAGCCGATGACCTTCGCGTAGCACTTCCTTGACGATAACTGGATAGAAAACGCTAAACAGAAGACGTACAATATTCTGAGTCTGTATATCGGTCTGAATTATGATTACGATGACCTGCTAACCGATTTTGGTCCCGTCGGCTGTTCTCAAGGGAGACTGTATCATATTACACAATGTAATTATTGAATACATAATTTAAACATAAGCATAATAATTAAAAATAATAAATATAATACGACGGTACCACAAACACCCAGACCCAAGACAACATTGAAAACGAATGAACTTTTTCTACATCGACTCGGCCGGGAATCGATCCGGGAACTCGACCTACCCATGAAGACCGACCCTGGAATACACACAGCGTACACACTAGTCGACCCCGGAGGTCGTCAGATTAAACTGACGAGAAATCATTGACTCAGACCTCGAATAATCTATGTATGATATTTGCCGAAACGATAACTGATAACTTGATTAGTTTAAATTATCATTTCAGTCGGGCCTCCCGAGACGGACACGTATTTTTCTTGACCGCAATCGCCGCAGAGCTTAGTTTAAACGCCAATATATTTATATATAACACTAGATGAGCCTGCGGCTTTACCCGAGCGAAATTTATAAAACACATCCATCCCCGTTTTACTCCCTGGCGGTAGTCTACACTCTGTATGGTCTACCTGCGATATTTCAAGTTTGAAAAAAAAAAAAAAAATACATATATATATATATATATATATCCCGCTGAGTTTCTTTCGCCGGTTCTTCTCAGGTCCGAGGTGCTAAATTCCGAACCGGTGGTAGATTTTTGACAATCAATAAGCAAGTGTAAACACTTCTATATTGAATAAAGATTTTTGATTTGATTTGATTTGATTTGTAGGTGTAACAGTTTCTGCGAATTCGTGATTAATAGTAGCTGTAACTATCAAGACTTTACGACATCTGTTTATAGCTTTTCATCCAAGAATGCTGGTATCAAAACACACTTTCATTATTAATTTTTTAATTCTTGTATATAATCTAACTTTTGCTCGGTTGGAGGTGAAAAAAGTGAGAAATCTTCCATGTGTCAAATTAATGTTAACTCAGTTACACGCGCACCCAGTATCCAACTTTGGAGCAGCTTGAAAGAGGAGTATTTCGCTTTTTATGAGTATTAGTGCACCTGTAGGTAGAGGCTTAACCGAGATGTGTTTTCAGATGTATGACTTTGAAGACGTTCTCTCTCCCTCCTGTCCATGGTTGAATATCAGCACTCGGCCTTCTAGTGTCTTTTTAAGGCCAATATAAATTAAGAAATCATTCAAACGCCTTAATATTTCGTCTTCTTTCAGATCATGAAGTCGGTGCTAGTGTTCCTGTCAGTCGTCGCCACGGCTTTCGGTTACAACATCCTGTGTATTCAATCGGTGCCATCGAAAAGCCACTACCATCTGATGAAGGGCATCGTGGATCCGCTCTTGAAAGCTGGACATCAGGTAATTTTACAACAAAATTATAAGCATAGACTTTCATTATAAGCCAAGTTTTCAAGTGCTTCAATTCAATTCTTAGTTTAATGGCTTTTATTTGTGCCGACAGGGCATAGATTATTTCGCCAATGTCACGTAGGATGGAGAAGACACGAATGAGATTGATTGGTACGTTTTAAGTGTTTAGTTTAATATTTAACCAAGTGTTCAGCGTTGAAGGTAGCATTGATCATGTATATTTCGGATTCAATTCTTCTACACACAGATTATAACCACAAAACCGGAATGCCACCTGCATTCCAGTAGATTCCAATTTTATCCTTCAATCAGAGAGGTTTTGTCCTAGTACCTTGTTGATAGCAGTTAGTGGAAAAGGGTAATTACAGCCACAGGGGTCAGTTTAGACCTCTTTCCCATATCTTTATGATATAATGTTAATGAAGCGTCTGAGACAAGCGGCCTAGTTCAGGCGCCTGTACTCATACAATAAGTACATACAAATTGTAATATTATACATTAATGGTTGTCGCCCGCAGCGTCGCTCGCGTTTTAGGGGTTAATTGTCACGTTTTAGGCAAAAAAAAACCTATGTCCTTCCTTGGAGTTCAATTTTGCTTCGTACCAATTTTCATCAAATTTGGTTCATTTGTTTGGCAGTGAAACAGGGACAGACAGACAGACAGATAGACAGAGTTACTTTCACATTTATAATATTAGTATAGAAGTATAGATTTGGTTTTGGTTTCTAATTAAAAATATATATATATTGCGCAAAAGTGAAGTTCACCACTGTTGGCCATATTTTTCAATTTCTTATATTTTTATTCCATTATATACGTCGCGGATTCAAATAGATCTAAATAATAACTGTTGTCGTCCAACATGTTGATTTCACTTATTCAGTCAGTACGCACGTCTGGCGCTGGCGCTGTCCCAAGACAAAGAGACCAAGTGCCTCACTCAACAAAGGAACACACACTGACAGATACACCACTAAATCTTTGTATTTCCATCAGACGACCGTGTAACGAAATACGTGCCAGTCTTATATTTTTTTTCAATTGACGTCTAACCACTGACACCCTATCAAACGTTTATCAGGTCGTGTGTTAATATCATTCTAATAAATGAGGTTGTATATCCGTGTAAATTGATTATCTCTAACATAAATGTTTTTTTTTTATCTGAATAATTTCATATTCAATATTTGATTTAAATACTTGTGTCTCTCTCTGAATGGTTTCGTCCACAGCAGCTAATCTCTCGGGACCAGCCAAAGGTGCAAATCCAGGTGCACCCTTTTTTCCCTCCCTCTCATAATCTGATGGGAAGGCACATCCGACGGACCGGAAAGAGAGAGCAGGATCCAATGGCTTCACGTGCTAACCGAGGCACGGGAGTGTACTCGCTTCCAACGACCATATATCTAGTTACTAGACCAACGAAACAGTCTCGTAATGCTTCCAATAAACATGTGTATATTTTAATGCATAATATATCTTTTCCAGATAACATTCGTATCAACTTTCCCAGAAGCGAAACCAGTAAAAAATCTGAAGTACATCGATATTAGCCACATACAAATGCTAACCCAAAGTGAGTCCTGAAGATTCTTTTTGTAATTTGTCTTTTCGATGGTAAACATTTTTAATTTTCCGACAATGTTGCCTATCACTTCCCATTATTCAAAAGAATATCTTGTACTTTTATTTGGTCATAAAATTATTAAGATTTCGATAAGTAATCATCATTTATAGAGCTAGCGTGTTTTAGTTAACATTTATTTAACCATACTTTGTGGTAGGGCTTTTTGCAAGTCCATCTGGGTAGATACGATCCATTCATCGCATATTCTATGACCAAACAACAGTACTTAGTATTGCTGTGTTCCGGATTGAAGGGTAAGTGAGCAGTTTAACTTCAGGCACAAGGAACATAACCTCTTAGTTCCCAAATGTAATGATCCATTGGTGTTTTATAGAATTGTTGATATTTTTGGGCGTTAATGTCTATGGACGTTGGGGGTCAATGTCAATGGACGTTAATGTCTATGGGCGTTAATGTCTATGGACGTTAAAGGCTATGGGCGTTAATGTCTATGGCCAACGATGACGAATAAGTATCAGGTGTTTCATTTGCTCGTCTGCCTACCTATTTTATTGAAGGGAAAAAACAGCACTCATTTGTATTGCTGGGTTTAGTTCGAAGGGTTAAGAGTCTATGTAATTACAGGCACGATTCAATACAAGTTCGTATAGTATTCTAATGGCCTCGGTGGCGACGCATGGGAGCTGTAGCTAGAATAATGAGTATTATGTATCGGGAAATTGAACCGAGACGGCAAAGTGGTTAGGTTAACCGATGATTGCGGGTTCAAACCCAGGCAAGCGCCACTGAATTTTCATGTGCTTAATTTGTGTTTATAATTCATCTCGTGCTCGGCGTTGGCGTAAAACATCGTGATTAAACTTGCGTGTGTCTAATTTCAACGAAATTCTGCCACATGTGCATCCACCAATCCGTATTTGAGCAGCGTGGTGGAATATGCTCGTAACCTTCTTCATAGAGGGATATGACCTTAGTCCAGCAGTGGGAAATGTACAGGCTGTTAGTGACTACTTACTAAGAAGTACTCATGCACTTTAGTATGTCGTACGACATTATAGCCGAGGCGCGCTGTCCACCGAGACTGTACCAGCCCAGAGACTATTTTTCTGAACCGCGCAGAAATTTTATACTTGAAATCTTCTCCAGGTAATATTCAAAACACAAACTTATAAAATTACAGTCAACAGTCTGATTTAAACGTATAGATTTAGCAGATAGTACTTTTGCTACGCTCTGTGTGTAGTACAGTAAACTAACAGCCTGTGAAAATCCACTGCTGGGCTGAGGCCGCCTGTGCCTGTTTAAGAAGATTAAGGAGAAGATTTTGAGCATATTCCACCACGCTCCAATTCGAGTAGGTTAAGCTTAACTTTATTTTTACATTTCAGATGTCGATATGATAGATCGTGCCAAGCAAGGTATGTCAGTGGTCAGGGAGTTCGCGAGGAACATTTCCAGAGACGCAATTGGAACTCCTGCTGTCAAGGAGGCGCTGATGAAGGAAAAGTTCGATGCGGTCGTGACGGAGTGGTTTTTCTCTGACGTTGATTCCGGGTGTGTGATAATGATTATGGAGTTTTATTATAAATGACCTACAAAATCATTCAGACTGTTCAGAAAAACCTTCTGAATCCTTTGTTTATTGAACACAATTAACACATTCACCTAATAAAAGTTACACCCTGTGAATTTCCCACAGCTGGGCTAATTCTTCCTTTCCCTTTGAGGAGAAGATTTTTAGGGTTGGTGGATACACAAATATAGCAGATATAGCAAATATGGCAGAATTTCGTTGAAATTAGACACATGCAGGTTTCCTCACGATGTTTTCTTTCACCGCCGAGCACGAGATGAAATATAAACACGAATTAAGCACATGAAAATTCAGCGGTGTAAGCCTGGGTTTGAACCTGCAACCATCAGTTAAGATTCACGCGTTCTAACCACTGGGCTATCTCGGCTCATCTAATAATTGTAAATAATTAATTACAGAATACATCTTTAATATTTCTTGGTAAATTGTAATGATATATTTATTCCATGTTTTTCAGATACGCAGCCGTTCAGCAAGTACCATGGATACTCCTCAGCGGTATGACGATGCATCCACATATGGAAAACTTGGTGGACACAGTTAGATCCGTACCCATGGTACCAGCCATCAAAAACGACTCACCCATACCAATGAACTTTTGGAGTCGCCTCGTGAATACTTTTGCATTTATATACATGTCCACGGGATCGTTGTAAGTATGACTACAATGGCAATGCTTCTGGGCGGTGGTGACCACTTACCATCACGCCTATATGCCAGTCCGCCTACGTATTCTAAATAAATATAAATAATATATCTTCAAATATTTCTCCATAAACGGAAAGTGTTTTAACTTAATGTTACTCAAAGCTAATATTTCTTCCAGCTTAGACTATTCGCTGGTAAAGTCCGATTACGAAACCTACTTCACCCCCATCGCAAAAGCCCGAGGAGTAACCCTTCCCTCCTACGAAGAAGCCCTCTACAACGTCTCAATACTCTTCGTCAACTCGCACCCTTCCTTCGCCCCCGCTCAGGGTCTACCGCCCAATGTTATTGAAATTGGAGGATACCACATTTCTGAAGAAATACCCCCACTGCCAAAGGTAAGAGATTAATTAGTTAAGAGACAAATAAAATTACAATATTTTTATTATATAAAATATTTAAAACAACATTAAGTCTTAATCAATAGTTATTATCAGATAATTTATTTGTTAAACACTTTCACCAACCAATATAATGAGCACCCAAATTTGGTTGCAAATTCACACAGTGATAGGGCTTTCTACAGGCCCAGTTGGGTAGGGAACAGCCACTCGTTACTGCCAAACTTACTTAGTCTCGTTTTGCTCCGCTTGAGAAGCGATCGAGACTGTGTAATTACAAACGCCAAGGACAAAACATGCACCAACAACTAAGGGTAATTCTGCATTGAAGATATAAGGGATGGTTGATTTATTTCGTTTATTTTATAATATATGTTGGTGGACGAGCAAATGGGTCACACGATGATATGTCACCACCATCGCCCATAGACAATGGCGCTGCGAGAAATATTAACCATTCCATACAACGCCAATCCACCACCAATCTTGGGAACGAAGATGTTATATCCCTTGTGCCTGTAGTTACGCTCGCTCACCCTTCAAACCGGAACACAACAATACTGAATACTGCTGTTTGGCGGTACAATATCTGATGAGTGGGTGGTACCCAGACGAGTTTGCACAAAGCCCTACCACCAAGTAAAAATAATTCTGAAGGTGTCAATGTTTAAGGGCAATGGTGACCACTTAGCGTCAGGTGGTTAATTTGCTCTTATTTATATTGCTGTGTTTAGTTAAGAGAAATAGAACCAGTATAATTACAGGCATAACACAATACAGGTGATAATATTCTTGTGACCACGGTTGGGGTTCATTTACGTTGTATGAATAAGGATAAGTTATATTTCTTGCAATACCAATATCTATCAGGTCATTGTGATCGTAATAATGTTGACTACGTTATCATAAACGAGATTGCCATGGCTGTAGGTGATGGTAGCTACTTACATCTGCACGATTTATATCGTAGATGCTCATAAATGTTTAATAAAAAATACGTGTGCGTATCGGGACGTCCGACAGAAGTGGTAGCGCTATGGGTTAGAGTGAGAGAGGAGTCTGCCTACCGCTGCAATATGCGTTACAGAAAGGGAAGCCAGATAGACTGACGCTGTAACGCGTTACGTAACGAAGCGATTTACCGACTCACCAGAAGATATCACTCAGAAAAAACCTGTTTTGCTTTTGTTTTACAAAGAATACCACACAAATTTTGATGTCATCTGATACAATTTCAGGAATTGCAAGATCTCCTAGACTCCTCCCCCCAAGGTGTGGTATACTTCAGCATGGGATCAGTCCTCAAGTCTTCACTACTACCAGAGAAGACTAGACAAGATCTGATCAAACTCTTCGGCGAACTGCCCTACACCGTGCTGTGGAAGTTCGAGGAAAAACTCGAAGGTCTGCCGAAAAATGTCCATATCAGACCCTGGATGCCGCAATCTAGCATTCTTGGTGAGATATTCAATATATTATTAAGTTTTTTTTTATGACATAGGTTGTAAACGCGCATGAGGGTCATCTGATGGAAAGTGTTTATCGTTGCTGGCGGACATCTGCAACACTGGGGGGGGGTCTCAGGTGCGTTGCTGATCTTTGGGTAATAAGTACGCCTTTCTTGAAGTATTAGTTCATGGGATGTACGGTTATAATAAATAAGTATTATTTAATGAATGTAAATCAATTTATTATATATGTAATAAATATACATCTATAGAATTAATGTTTACTCATTATTATTATTATTTTATTTTATTTTTTTACATTTAACTAGTTTTACAATTTATTTTTACCAAATATTATCTGCAGAGACCAGACATCGGGTAAAGACCTCCCCGAAAGACACCTAATTTTCTCTGTCCTAGGCAATTTGTTTCCAGTTTGGGCCGGCTGTCCTTATAATATCATCTTCCCGACGTGCCAATGGCCTTCCTCTGCTTCTTTTACCTTTCCAAAATGTCACCTTTAGGGTCCAACTCTTATCTTTAAATATTTATCTTATATTATATATTTAAACTAATTTTATAAATGCAAAAGTAAATCTGTCTGTTTCACTATAACGGCTAATCCAATAAATTGATTTTGATAAAATTTTATTTGAAGTAAGCTTGCCTTAAAATACTTAGGCTACATTTTACACCTAAAACCTACCACCGCCAATAATGGGTTCAATGTTTAACTGTGAATGTGCAACAAACATCAGACAACAACAACAACTGAACAGATATTCTACCGCTAAACTGCAGTACCTAGTATTTTCGTGTTCCGGTTTGAAGGGGTGAGTGAGCCAGTGTAACTACAGGCACAAGGGACATAACATCTGAGTTCCCAAAGTGACGCATTGGCGATGTAAGGAATCGTTAATATTTCTTACAGCGTCTTTGTCTATGAGCGGTGGTGACCAGTTACCATCAGGTGGCCCATTTGCTCGTCCGCCTTCCTATATCATAAAATAAAAACACACATACAGACTTACTTTCCCTGTTCGTCTCACTTTAAGACTACTGACGTGAATTCCATTTCTTCTTACAGCTCACAAGAATTTGAAAGTGTTCATCACTCACGGAGGTCTGCTGAGCACGCTGGAGACGCTCCGGTTCGGAGTCCCCATCATAGCCATCCCCGTTTTCGGGGACCAGCCCTCAAACGCGCAGAAATGTGTGCGAGGAGGACACGCACTGAGGGTTGACTTCACGCCAGATATGGGGGCGCCGCTGAAGGCCGCCTTGTTAGAAATGCTGAGCAACGACAGGTTACGTGACTTTACTAGTTTGTTTCGTGGCCAAGTGGTTTAAGTGAGCCAGTATAAGTAAAAGCATAATATCAATTTAGATCCTATGATTGGTGACGTGACCAATTATCATCAGGTTGTCCAATTGCTCACTTGCTCTCCTAAGATTTGTTTATAGCAAACAACCCATCTTTGGTAAGATTAAGTTTCCACTTAAAACTGATAAAACAATTGACAAATTAAAATAAAATCGGTTAAAACAGTTAAGGTTTGAATGTATTGCGTAAACTAATTTTGAATTCACTTATATTTGACTTAAATATGTCTAATTCTTTACAATGTATTTTTATTAGTATGACTATTGAACTTTTATACACTTACAAATATATAGTTATCCTTTGCAAACACAATTGCCGTCTCAACATTGACAGCAAAAAGACAGTACCATAAATTTGATCACAAATCACACTAGTGTTGCATATCGATAGTCCACTGTCGATAGACTATCGATAGTATTGTCACGTGTCAATACTATCGACACTATCGATAGTACCGATAGTATCGATAGCTCCCCATGAGCAATACTATCGATACTAATACTTTTAACCTAAACTATCGATAGTCCAAAACTATCGATACTATCGATAGTATTGCCATAATCAATAGTATTGCTCACGTATATCTATCGATACTATCGATATACTGAATAGTTTTCGAGGTCAACTATCGATAATCAAACTATCGATAGTTCTGCAACGCTGGATCACATTTAAACGTCATTATAAGGGAAACGCTTGAGGCTCTCACCAGCGCCATTAATTAAGAACCCATCAATTTGATGTATACAGAATAAAAAAACAAGGAGTTAATACTTGATGACTTCCAGGCAGGAAATATAACATACATATATAATTGTATTTAACTAAAATGACTGTATTTTTAAACGTTGAAAAAGAGTAACTACTGAGTTTCTTTCCGGTTCTTCTCGGTAGAATCAACATTCCGAACCGGCGGTAGCTTCGCTTAATATAGTTTGTTAAATGACGATTCAAAAGTGCTTGTAAAAGCCTACTTGAATATTTTGATTATGATATTATTGGTTCACTTTGTTAAACCCGGCCCTTAAATAATATTTAATATCACAGTTACTACAAACAAGCGAAGTACCTGTCTCAACTGTTCACTGACCGCCCTGTGAACACCACTCACCTCATACAGCACTACGTCCGGCTCGCCATCAAGACCAACGGTGAGTCAGCTTGTCTAACCTAACTTAACGAACTGTTAACATCCCACAGTTGAGCGAAGATCTCTCATATTGAGGTTCCGAGTTTTCAGCTAATATTTAATTAAATATTATAGTAATGTTGATATATTTAACGTTAATCTGTTTAAGTTCTTACGAGTCTTAAAAAACACTATTTATCATTAATATTATTTGAAGCTTATTGTTTTGTATCTTTTTTTTGTTAATCTTGGAATAATTCATGTTTGATAACCTTATTTCATATACTTTCATAATATTTTACTTTTATTACTTGTCTTTTAGTTCACTTCATGTTTTAATGCAACAGTGGAAACTTTTTTTGGCATATGTTAGAATTATTTTGGTATTAATTGTATGTATTATACTATGCTGTATTTTTCCCTAAAATAAATAAAATAAAAAATAAATAAAAAAATAAAATAAATAATTCGACGATCTTCTCAAATGTGAATTTCCAATTTTCCTCATGAAGTATTCCTTAACCATTTTGAACTCTGGTCGAATTTAAACTTATAAAATCCGGATAAGAAAATCTGTACCATAATCTTGAATTAAGGTTTACGTGGTCCATACCGCTGGTCCATATTGGCTCTAGAACCAAGGTAATTCCTTATTGAAATAGTTGTATTTGTTTAGTAAATAGCTCCATCTGGGTAGATACCTCTTAACAGCAATACAGTATTGTTGTATAACAAGCTCAAAAAGCATAACGACTTAGTTTCCAAGTTTGGTGATATGAGGAATGATTAATATTTCTTAAAGTACCGATGTGTATAGGCAGTGGTGACCACATACCATCGGGCGGTCCTGTTCAAATTAGCTCTATTTATGAGGTTTTTATTTCAGTTGCTATTTTCATTTCCAGGCGCTCACCATCTCCGCTCCAAGGCGCTCCTCTACTCGTGGTACGAGCTGTGGATGCTGGACCAGTTTGCTTTCCTCCTCGTCATATTGTATATAATATACAGCGTGTTTAAGAAAATCGTAGGTTTGTTTAGAAAAGATAAAATTGTCAAAAGCAAGAAAGAAAAAAGGCATTAAGTATTATTTATTTAAATAAAGACAATGATATTGGTTTTTTTATTTTATTTTTAATTTTCAAATCCATAATCCACAAAGTTACTCCTAATTTTCTTTTATTCTATGATTGTTTATTTTTAATTGTCTTTTTTAAATAGATGTTCACGAATATCTGTTCCTCGATCAATCAAAAAATGCAGCGGTACTCTTGGATTTTGCAGCTTACCATAAGTTTGGAAATCCAAATTAAAGTAGGCTTTTACACCCACAATAATCATTTTTTGATTCATCGGATCGGATAGATTCCTCAGTAGCTATACTGAGGGCTTTACTTGCTCGTGTTCATTCGTCGAAGTTTTTTTTCGAACTGTGTATTGAGACGGACGTTTAAATATAGCAGTACTTTTTAAAATAAGAACATCAGTAACACTTCCTTATTTGCTTAAAATTAAAAACGTTCTAACACGATTCGATTAAGTACTGAAAACCTCAAAGGAAAGGATGAATCGATTAAAAGACTACAAGTTGAGTTCAAAAACATGCCTTAACTTTGGATAAATAAGATTTCAAATTGGATACGCGTTTTTGTAGGTTAAGACAAATTTCGAATACTCGTTGGAGTCGTTTGTGGTAATAAACCTGCTATGTTGAATATAACTCGGCGTTATACAAAATGCTTGTGAAAATCGACTTTTTTAATTAACCCGGAAAATTATCTACTTATTTCATTTTTAAATTTAAATATTTATAGACATTTTATTGGCAATATCAGGATTATTCGAGATAAGTGGGCGTATATTCAAACGATTTTATATGAACGATCCACAAATTCAGTAAGTTTTTAATTAAACAAATCAATCACACAGATATATTCACAATAGTCATCAATATCGATTCGTTAATAAATCATATACACAAACACATATAAATCACTGAATCTATTACAAAAGAATAAAGATAATGTTGGAAATTAGCGATTCGTCGCATACGTGGTGCGCGGGAAATCTTGAATGTAACCGTCGATCCAAAATGGCCGCCGCGCTAGCATCGACGCGATGCTTCACTAGAGTGCCGTTCAACTCCCATTGACACTCTTTTCCAACCAGTATGAATAAACAAGATGGCGCACCATGCGCCGCCATATTCAAATTGTTTTTATTTTTAATCCTGTGAATCGGCAGAATATCTGATGAGTGGGTGGTACCTACCAAGTAAAATCACTCTATGCAATTCATAGTCAAATATTCATAGCTTGTTGTAATATTTTTGTAACCTCAAGCCCATGTGAACAAGTCCTTTCGAGGGCGGGTTACACAATATCGGAAAGAAGAACTAGAAGAAGAAAGCGGAAAATAATATATGTTGTTAAATGTTAACAAAGAAATGTAAATAAAAATACGAACTTTTAAAATATAAATAAGTGTCTAAATCAGTGATATATATAACACTAAAAAACATGGTTTTAGCTTTTAGTATCCTTTAATTTAATACCCATATCATGCATTTCAAATAGCCAATCCGCCATCTTGGATGTCCGCCATGTTGGATTTAAGTGACGTGACTATTTTTTTCGTATTCCTGACAGCAAACCCTTTCATTTGATATACATATCATGGGGGTGGATTTGAAACAGCCAGTCCGCCATCTCGGGGAGGCCGCCATATTGGATTTGTAATGATGTTTCTTAGCTAGTCATGTATTGTCACCAGAACTCAGAGCGTGTGCAAAATTTCATCCTAATCGAAGACCGGGAAGTGGCTCAAATTAAGATTCCAAGATTTTCTGTGTATGTAACATAGTTAGTTACAAGTGAAGCTAATAAATTTTTATTTTCTATTTGGGCGCGAACAGTAACGTCGTTATTGGCGCGACTTGTAATTCGTTAAAAGTGTTTGCTGTGTTTTATTTGGCCTTGTAAGCTCAACTGAGAAAGTAGTTTACTTCAGTACGTATGACTTGGTGATTTGTTTATGTTAAGATAAATTCGAAGTTAGAACTATTTATGGTTTGTTATTAAATTATTTAAAGTGATTTATATTCTTGACTTTTTTAATCTATTTCACTTATGTACGTTATGTATATACATATATGTTCTGCTACTGCCGAAAATTAAAAGTCACGGTGACTCAGCCTTTATGTAACATCGCGTGACTACAATGTAATCAAATAAAAATGGTACAATATTGCGCAATTTATTAACAAACATTTTGTAATATAAACTTAAATATATCGAGATTAGGCGTTATATTGTTATGCGAAGATTATATACCTCAATGATGATCTGTTTCATTGATAAACATTGTTGTTTTGAACGCTTCAGTAAAAATTTAAACGTGGAATCGATCGGTCGTTTGAATTTTAAATTATAAATGGAATAGTTTAAATTTGGAATGTAATTTCCTTGACTGTGTTGTTATATTAGAAAACTGTTTAAGTCGAGTAAGTAGGTTTTTTTTTATTATTTCATAGTTTTAAATTTGTTACAAATATTAGTGATGTGTTAAATTGACGGTTAACAAAATTAGTTATTGATTTTAGAAATATTTATTGAATGCTATCAAATAAACTACTCTTTTTAGTTGAAATTATAAAAAAATATATATAATTTTCCTGAATGAAAATCCGAGCCGTTCCTAATGTTTAATTTACTGAATTTCTGTCAATATTAATTTAGTGAAGAGCATATTTTTATCCGTTTTGTGCTATACATATCAGAGTAAAGCGATCGTGAACTCGGATGCGACAGCAAAAAGATAAGGCTATCCCTGTTTGTAACGTTTATATTTCATAAACAAATTGAAAGTTGAATGAGACAAATATATATTTATATTTGTTTATTCAAATACAACGCCATTTACAAACTTATATAGTGCGAATCATTTCTAGTAGTTAACTGAATTTGAATTTTGATACTGGTGTGCGATACGTATAAGAACTGATCGTATTATGGTATTACGAGTAAATTAAAATGTATGCTGCGCTTTTTTTGCGATTACTGCTACACATGGAGTACTGCTCTCACATCCGGGCGGGTGCTCCCCAGTACCACCTTCCAATTGATCGTATCCAACGCAGAGCGGCTCGAATTATCGACGATCAAGCTTTCCGATCTGCTTGATCCTTTGGCTTTGCGAAGAGATGTTAGATCACTCTGCATCTTCTAACGATTTTTTCACGGGGAATGGTCCGAGGAATTGTTTTGATTAATCCCGGATGCTGAATTTCACCTTCGGACATCTCGGTAAAATTCCAAGTTTCACCCGCACCACCTATATATAATATATATATATATATATATATATGTCTATATATATATTCAAGACAATTTCTGCCTCACACAACCACTCTGTGGAAGGAACTTTTGCCGGCAGTTTTTCCGAACTGATGCGACTTGGGAACCTTCAAGAAAAGAGCGTACTCTTTCCTGAAAGGCCGGCAACGCACCTGCAAGCCCCCCGGTGTTGCAGATGTCCATTGTCAGTGGTAATCACTTTCCATCAGGTGAGCCTCCTGCTCGTTTGCCCCCTATAACATGAGCCGGGCTGGTTGACACTAGCCGTTTTATAATAATTATAAAATGTATAGTAGTCCAGGAAATAAAGACATTGCACTTCGGAAAAATTCGGGGAAAGCTGGATTTTTGGATGAACCTTGAAAGTTCCCATTGATCCATGTGCCGCTAAAGAAGTTATCCAGAGTCAAAGGTCAACAACGCGACAAACAGTTTGTCACGATTATCTCGTGAGTGGTCATAATTACGGAAAAAATGTGGCTATTAAATTTGTAGCTCTGAAAATTTCCAGTAAAATTTTTTTTATCACTTTTTCTCGGAAAACTAAGCGTTTTCGAGAAAATTTGAAACACCACCAGGTTTAGACAATTCACTTACTTTTATTATCCTAACAGTTTCATGTTTTTATTCTAAAATCTAAAATGTTTACAATTTTCCACACGAGAGAGGCACCCATCTTTTTTTTAGTAGATCTCGACTCGCTTCGAGAGGCAGTCGCGACATGCTCAATACAACCGATCGAATGAAAACAACGAACAACCGGAAACGCTATCGCATCGATACATCAAATAGGGCGACTTGATAACAATACCCTTTAAACTCGGCCAACAAGTACGAGACTGATACCAAAAATTGTTATCTTAAGATACTACAATACATATTCAAACACTGTACTCCGTAACACAGGTTAGCCGTATTTTCATACTGTTCTTTTTATGATGTAGGTAGGCGGACAGTCAAATGGGCCATTTGATGGTAAGTGGTCACCACCGTCCATAGACATTGGCGCTGTAAGAAATATTAACCCTTCCTTACATTGCCGTCATTAAGTCGGAATCGGACACGACTCCTAAATTAATGCTTAATGCGTCTCTGAACACCACCTGTTTCCCGGATTCGGTTATTAAAAACTGATATATCCGGTAGCCGGTGATAAGGAAACTCACGAGATCAATCTTGCATTGGTTAGGTGTGTATTTAATCTATTTGCGAGACATTCAAAGAGCGAAATAAAGTTTTGTTCGAATACAAATTTCCACCAGCGTCCTTTGTGGTCATTTTATTTCGGTTGTTTTGAAATAAGTTCCTAGTTGTTATACGTTTTTGGAGAGCTAAGAAAACGGTTATGTTTTTTAAATATTCTGCAGGACAAGTTTCATAACGATTTTTTTTGTTTTTAAGGTATTTTTGTGGAGAAAAAAATCAAAAAAATATTGAATTAATATCGTTTTCCACCTCGCATTTTTAAATTTGGACCGATTTTTATGGTTTTAATATTGACAAAAACCCAGTATTTATTCGTTTTTATAATTCAGTAGCAAAACAGAGATTTTAATAGATTTTTTTTAAAATTAATTTTTGAGGTTGCATTTTTGACTAAATTTGAAAAAATCTAAAAAAAGTCAAACTCAAAAATGATACACTTTTGCATAATGCATATGGGGGTTAAAATTATCGCAATAAATCACCCCTATCACTTCCTAACAGGAATACGTAGAATTACCCATAACACTGTACATCAAATCAATATTCCCGCCACGAGTATCTGTCAAATCTGTCAATGTTTATGTTGACAGATTAAAAAGAAAATATTATAAAACTATTATACAAAGTGACAGATACTCGAATGCAATATACAGATAATAATAATTCGTATAATATTAAGTATTACATTATAATGTGGTCTTATACAATGGAGACAACAGAGCCTCAGTGTCATGTTCCGTGACTCTACACAGTATTCTGAAATAAAAAAAAATGTCTTTCAGACCATGAAGTCAGTGCTAGTGTTCCTGTCAGTCGTCGCCACGGCTTTTGGTTACAACATCCTATGTATTCAATCGGTGCCTTCGAAAAGCCACTACCATCTGATGAAGGGCATCGTGGATCCGCTCTTGAAAGCTGGGCATCAGGTAATTCTTATTTATTTTTAATCTCAGCTCAGCTATATTGTGCAATAATAGCAGCTCTTGACTAATATATCTTTATTTATAAAACAACAATATTCGTGTAAACAACTTATATCCACTTTAATTTTTTGTCCAAAGTTCCGATAACAGTTTCGTTTACGTTGAAAACGTAATTTTTTCGAAAATCCATAAAGTAAATCATAAACTATTCAAGCTCTCGGCCAATGATATCACGTCTATTCGATGTCAAATGTTGTTTATCTTGTGTTCTCTTGTGGTTGGAATATATAAAATTATAAGCATAAACTTTCATTAAACACCAAGTTTTCGAGAGCTTGGTATATTTTTTATAATGAATCTCGTATTCAGCGTTTAAATCTTCAATACCTTTTAAAAGATCGCTTGGACTGATGTTATATAAACACAGACAGGAAAATGCTGCATTTTTGGAAAATATATATTTATTTTTCAGATAACATTCATATCGCACTACCCTGAATCGAAACCAGTGAAAAACATGAAGTACATTGATGTTAGTCACATAAAGATGCCAACCGAAGGTGAATCAAAAAAAAAATCATAATATACTTTATTCAAGTAGGCTTTTACAAGCACTTTTGAATCGTCATTTAACAAACTATATTAAACGAAGCCACCACCGGTTCGGAATGTTGATTCTACCGAGAAGAACCGGCAAGAAGCTCAGTAGTTACTCTTTTTCAACATTTAAAAATACAGTCACGTTAGTTAAATACAATAATATCTGTATTTAATATGTCCTGTCTGAAGTCAACAAGTTTTATGGCATACAAGTATTAATGATAATAGTTTTGAGATTAACCTTGGTAATCTTCGGCTTTGTGCTTGGGTAGCTCACAATCATCTGGCAAACAACTATGTTTTACTTGGTGGATTGGCCGTCTGCGGAAAATTCTCCGAAAACACCCGCAATCAACGAACGAGGACCTAGCGGATTCATCCACCCATTTTTTTTATTTTTTAGTATTTATTATATATATATATATATATTTGTATATTTCGTTCTTCAAATTTGTTTGTAGTTTTTTTTTTGTATTTCTGATTTAATGATCGTTGAAATTACGATTTCAAAATATTCGCCGTATGAATTCTGGCCAGGTTTTGGCGTCGCCAATTACGTTCTTTGACTCCGGGTGCGGCTGAAAGTGGAAATTTATTAATTTGTATTCTTTATATTAGTATAAAACCTTTATAAGTAAGGATCGTCGATACTTTTCGTATAACAGAGAGTTCGGTCACCCTTGCGGATTGAATACTCCGTAAAATTTGCTCATTTAATGAGTTGACATGCACGAATTGTGATTCGGTGAATTGTTCTCGGTGAATTGTTTTCGGAGAATTTTCCGCAAATCGTCTGCAATAACTGTAGAATCACAAAACGGTTGAGAAGGTATTTAATCTTAAGAAACATGAGGTCTGTGTATTCCGTGTTTATTATTATTAACCGTGCTAAATCATGTTAGCAAGGAGGGGCTTAGGGAGGCACCCTTACCTTCCTGTCCTTCTAAAGTGCGCAGCGTGTACGCACGAGGCGATAGAACTGTCTATAATTACTTACATTACAGGTGCTGAATAATATTCTGCTCGAAACGTCGTTGTCTCGCATCTCTTAACTTCGACTGACTTTTCAGCTGATGATCGGACAGATAAATCAAAGCAAAGTATAGCGGTAGTCATGGAGCTCGCGAGGAACATATCCAGGGATTTAATAGCAACTCCAGAAGTCAGGGAGGTGTTGCTCAAGGAAAAATTTGATGCGGTTGTGACGGAGTGGTTCTTCTCGGATACTAATTCTGGGTATGTTCTGTTAATGCCCGTAAAATGTTAGAGCGGAACTCTGCATGTGGCAACACCAAGCGTGCTGGTGAATCGTTGAACGATGAGCTAGACATTTTAAAATATCCAAGATTGAAGTATTTGGTGGATAGGAGGATTTTAATCGATGATGAGGAATGTATTTCTCTTTCAAGCTCCGGACCACTAAGTGGGAACTGTATGACACGCCCAAAAACTTTTAATAGGCTCGACATGAACTTCGAATCCTGGTCTATTTTCAGCTCTTACTAAATAGGCTCGCCCACAAGACAGCGATAACAATAGTGTTAATTTGATTTGATATTCATACTTGTGAAATTTTGTAAGCGCCAATTTGTATTTTTTTTAAGTATCTCTTATATTGTCCAGATATGCAGCCGTTCAGCAAGTACCATGGATCCTACTCAACTCTATGGTGATGCACACGCACATGGAAAGCTTGGTGGACACAGTTAGATCCGTACCGACGATACCAGCCTTTTTTATTGACTCGCCCATACCCATGAACTTTGGGAGCCGCCTCCAAAATACTTTATTGTATTTGCTAATGTCGACAGGATCTTTGTAAGTATTCTATTACGTTAAACTATACGTGCTTTATTTGTACGATACCGCGCAATGGTGATACAACTACGTGTCAGCGCTGCAGTCACCCAATATTCTTCCGCCAAGAACAATGATTCATATTATCGTGTTCCGGTTTGAAGGATGGGTGAGCCATTATAACTACACGCACAAGAGGCATAACATATTCTTCTTATAATGCCAATTTATTGATTAAAATATTTCTTCCAGATTGGAATACTCAGTGTTAAAGTCCGACTATGAAACCTACTTCTCCCCCTTCGCAAAAGCCCGAGGAGTAACTCTTCCTCCTTACAACGAAGCCATCCACGACATCTCCGTACTCTTCGTCAACTCGCATCCCTCTTTCTCACCAGCTCAGAGTCTACCACCCAACGTAGTTGAAATTGGAGGATATCACATCCCTGAAGAAATACCCCCACTACCAAAGGTACAGAATATATTAGCTTGATTATATACGTCAAATAGCAAAGCTTTGAATCGCCTTATTCGGTTTTAAAGGACGACCAAAGAACTTCAAATAAGCTAGTACAAGAGACCTTACTTCCCATGGATGGCGTATTGTATGTACGAAATACTCTTTTGGAATGCATTTCTTATAGGGCTTATAAGCATTGGTGATCATGAAACAATGAAAGTAAATGAATATTATGTGTTCTATTTGGTGACACAAACCGTTCTGATAGCCTTAAAAATGAGCTCCGTCTTTAACACAAAAGCATTCGGGTGTCATATTAGTGTCCTCTGGTGATCTCCTCTTCGCCAAAAATATTTTTGAGAGTTTGTTTAAAATTTCAGGATCTCCAAGATATTCTGGACTCCTCCCCACAGGGTGTGGTATTATTCAGCATGGGATCAATCATCAAGTCCAAAGCACTAGCTGAACATACTAGACGAGACCTGATCAAAGTCTTTGGTGAACTGCCCTATACCGTGCTTTGGAAGTTCGACGAAAATATCGAAGGTCTGCCAAAGAACATCCACATTAGATCCTGGATGCCACAAACCAGTATTCTTGGTGAGTTATCCAAATGTTATTGTGTATGCTATT